>NW_004443981.1:11041068-11119677 GCF_000243295.1 Trichechus manatus latirostris
CCACTCCCCTCACCACCACCCCCTCTCTACAGCCCAGAAGCCAAGGAGGGGGTAAGAGCCCCTCCCTTAGGTCAACACATACTGGAATCTCATCACACCCATTTTACAGATGAGAAAACTGAGTCCCAGCACAGTCAGGTGACTCACGTGGAGCCAGATTTCCGGACAAGATTGCGTCCAGATTTGTGCTGTTCACCAAGGCCCTCCCTCTCTGGTCTGGGCTAGTCAAAGAGTGGGTGAACAGGGGAGGGGGATGTGGTCCTGCAGGAAGGGAACTGCCCCGGGGTCTCCCCAGGAGGCCAGCTCTCAGCAGATCTCTTTGGGGATCTGTATGTGACGGGTGGAAGTGAGTGGTGGGCTTACGGGTTGAGCTGAGACATGGCTTGTTGGGTGGAAAGGTGGCTGGGCCTCATCCACACCTACACACCCCCCACACCGACAGGAGATGACCCCAGCAGACCCCGAGACTGACAGCTGCCCACAGGTGTTACAGGAGCACTTGTTCCTGGACGTGGAGCTAAGGTGGAGGTGGGGGTGGGGTCATGCACTCTTGGAGGCTTTGGCCAGGAAATGGATGCTGGGGCCCAAGCACTGACCACTCCCCCACCCCCAACCCAGCAGCACACAAGAGGCAAAGCAGCTGGCTAGAGTCCCTGAGCCCATGGAAGCTGGGAGCTACAGAACATTCCAGATTAAGAGCAGTGTGTTTGTATTGTTCTTCAGAGTTCTATTGGGGAAAGCCACAGGTGCTGGGGGCAGATTAGGAGGGCACAGCCCCTGGATGCTATGGCCCATGATGGGGCAGCGCCCAGGCCAGGTGAGGCCCCACCTTAGGTGTGTGGGACTTCAGACTCATCTGGAGTGGATTTAGGGGCACAGTGGGGGGCTTTTGAGGGAGGCCCCCGTTTTATGATACCCTAACCTCATCAGGTATTGTGCAGGGCACTGTATATACATTTACAACTCATTTCATCCTCACGGCCTGGCAGGTGGGGGGAAGTGTGCCCATTTTGTAGATGAAGAAACCGAGGCTCAGACCTGTGAAGCTGAATAGCCAGTAACTGACAAAATCAGGATTTGAACCCAGGCCCTCAGGCTCTGGAGCCTGTACCCACCAGACTCTGCTTTTCCAGGGCTCCCCACTGGTATAGACATTGGCTTGGGTGGGAAAGACTGCCCTGTTCCTCCTTGAAGTTTGCTTTGTTTTATTTTCTCAAAAGGTGGAGTTTGCCCATACAAAAGAGACTCCAGAGAACGGGCTGGAAGCAGAAGCCCAGGGGCAGGGCTGACTCAGGGAGTGACGCCACCTTCCCGCTGTGCCGCAGAAGGACCACGAGCAACCTTTCTGGGCCTGTTTCTTCCTCACATGGGTTGTGAGACGGACTTCAGTCCAGAGTGTTGTGGGGGGACTTCAGAGGGAGGCTGGAGAAGAGAGGGCCTCCCCTCACCCAAATACCTCATCAAGGGATGGTGGCTGCAGAGTGGGGGGGCAAGGCCTCGCTCCCCCCCGCTCAGCCCAGATGCTAAGCGAGGGCGAGAGGCTCAGGGGGAAACAGCATGATGAGTCACCAGCGGGCGGGCAGCGCGTGTCCTTCCCGCTGTCTGGGCGCTGGGTGGCAGGTTTCACAGGTAATTATGTAATTTACGAGGCTCCCACTCAGCCCGGGTGAGTCAGCCGGCCGTGTCTGCGTCGTGACCAAGCTCTCTCGGCTGGCAGCACTGCGTGGGCCCCCGAACTGGCCTCTGCCCTGGGTGGGGCGGAGGCAGATCGGGACAGGCAGCCCCCCGGGCTGGGGAGCGGTCTCGGACCTCGAGGCGCAGGCTGGGCTATGGGCAATCAGTGCTTCTTTTCTAGACCTGGCTCCCACTGGGGCTGTGGGCTGCTATGTGGGGAGGGGAGACCAGGAGTGAGCCCCAGCTTCCCAGGATGCCCCCGCACAATGCTTGTGGGACCCAGGCTGGCGACATTCTGAGCAGCCCCCCTGAAGGCAGGTGGCGGGAAACCACATCATATTAAACTTTCCACTTAACAGCCCTCATCTTTCTGAACACACGTACACAAATAAACACAGTTAGGTTTTTATGATGCGCATTTATTATTCAAATTGCCTGACAGCACTCAGATTGTTTGAAAAGCAGGAACTCCTCCACCTGGCCCCTCCCCAGGGACCTGTCCCCCTCGCTGTCTGGCTGGCAGAGAGGCATCTGATGCAATTTGCTCTGCTATTTTGTTATGTCCACGCACCATTCCCTCCATCCCCACCCAGAGCCCCCAGGCTCACAGCTAAGGCTGGGTCTGTCCCTGCAGGGGTGCAGCCCCACGTGCCCAATCACAGTCCTTTAAAGTGGGGTGCGGGGGGCTTCTGAACCACTGGGCCCCTCTGTCTTCCTCCGGGAAGTGGGAAGACCAATCCTGCAGGGTGCTGAGGTCCGGAGGGTCGGGCGGTGGTGGGTGGGCTGGTCTTCTCCGAGAACAGGAGAGCATTTTGCAGTCCTTTGAAGCGGGAGAGGAACTCGGAGGAGGAAGAGGCTGGAGGACCGAGGCTGCAAGAGCTCCTGGCTCAGCGGATGGGTTCAGAGGAAGCAGAGGTCCCGCAGCTGTGGGGGCTTGAGGAAGCAGAAGACAGTCAGTCAGGTATAAGGAACCCGATTCACTGAACAAGCCCGAGTGCTTTCTTGGGGTCTCTCGACAGCACTCCACGACTTCTCAGTCACCAGGCATCCCTGTCCCCCACCCTCACTGAGTGGTCTGGGCATGCCCCTCCTTCCTCTGCCTCACTGTCCCCATTTACAGGGTGGGGATCATCCCAGCACCCACCTCCCGAGACAAAGTGTAGATGAAGATGCCTCCCCAGCGCCCGCCCCGGCCTGACTGCCAGCGTCCGGTCCCTCTTCCCCTTCCCTTTCTTCCGCTTGTTTCCCTGGCCTCCTCCCACCCAGTCCCCCCTTCTATTTTTCCTGGCTCAAACCTACCATAGACACCACCACACCAGGAAAGAGATAAATAAATAAGAGAAAAACAACCTCGACTGTGAAAAGTAGTCCAGATCTGAATTTTTTCCGGCCTGAGTTAATTACACTTTAAACTGGCATGTTTACTGATCAGGGGGTTTCAAGTTAACAGAGACCCCCCCCTTAACTGTTTGTACAGTAAAGCTCAGGGGCTGGCTGGCTCCCCAGGCCTTGGCAGGCCCCGCCGCTCCCTTGCCAACGAGAGAGCGTAACAGCAACATCTATTTTTGAGTGTTAGAGAAAACGAAGCCATCACAGATGGTGGGAAGGAAGGTTCTGGAAAGTTTCCCATCACCCCAGACTCTGCACCTTCCCAATCACGTCTCACCCCAGGGAGGACCTAGGGCCTTTGCTCTCTGGGACCCTAGAAACCAGGCCATTTTGTCTCATACCGAGGGGCTCACCTGGCCATACCTTTGTCGCTCTGAGGCACTGCCTTTCGGGGTTCACCCCTTCTCCACATCTTGGTGGAGCAGGCTGGCCCCTCCGTGGAACGAGGCCATGTGGGGTGTGGAGGGGGCTCTGGCAGGAGTCAGGATGCTCCTTCATCCAGTCACTCAACAGGGGGCACTACACTACATAAGACGGGTGTGAGCTCTGCTCAGTCCGACCCCGGTACTGGGTTTGGGTCTTCCCTAGACACTATGTGGCCTGGGAAAACCCCCTCTGCCCCAGCCCCCAAAGGGAGGTAACTCGTGGTCCTTCCAATGGCACTCACTTGACCCAAGAAGCACCAATGGGGGTCCCCAGCTCACAGCCCTCGTCTCTCCAGGTAGAAGTGGCCTGGGGTGGCCCCTCTGCTCCACCCGTGGCTTCTGGCTGGGATCACCAAAGGTTCTGTCAGTGGATGTTCATGCACTAATGCACCTGTGCACCTCGTGCCTGGTCCAGGGTGTGTGCAAAGGGAGGGCGGGGCTGGCAAACACCCATGCAGTGCCAAAGCTGGGCTAGGTCTTGTGCTGGCCCAGAGATACCACAGTGAGCTAATTGGAAACAGCTCCTACCCTCCTTTAGCTCGCAGTTTAGGTAGGGAGGTGCTCCTTATCAAAGAATCAGACTAATGAATGTCTGACCGCAAATTGAGAGTCTGTGGGTGATGTGGGACGGGGCAGGTGGATTAAGGAAAGCTTCCTGCAGGAAGTGGCGTTGGGGCAGGACGTTGCAGGATGAGGAGGGAAGAGCTTCCCAGGTAGAGGGCACAGCTTGAGCAAAGGCATGGTGGTAGAACTTATGGACACAAGAGCAGAACAATGTAGCCACAGCACCAAGTATGTGAACTGGGCAGCCATGGGTTTTAAGATGTCCAACAGCATCCCAACAATACCTAGAGTTTGCTCCTATTTGGGACCCCTAAGCTTGACGGCACCAAGGTCCTGCCCAGAAACTGGCCGTGCTGGGTCCTCCCTCCCACCCACGCCAGGGTTTGGGCCCCTGCAGCTGCCAATTCACCCACCCAACCTGCCCATCCTTGGGGTTGCCCAACTCCCAACCCAGCCCACACTCACTCCTCGCAGGGTGGTTGGTGCCATTGGGCAGCCTCTAAGGCTGCGTGTGTGGGAGATGCTCCCACTCCTCTCCACGTTGCTGTGATAATGGGAAAATGATAAACGAGGCTCTGCCAAGCCCTTCCTTCCTGGTCCTCCAGCCCATCCCAGGTCTTGAGAAATGGTTCCTCGGCCTCCGCAGGGTCTCTTCAGCAGCCTTGACTGCAGAGCTCTGACAGTGCTTGGAGAAGACTTATGTCCATCTTCCCGGCTCCTTCTTCATCTCCCAGCTCCTTCAGTCCCTCCAAGAGCCCTCGTACTTATTCATTCCACAAACGCCCTCAAGTGCCTCATCTGCGCTGCTTCCTGGTGAGAGAGACAGATTCAGTAGGACCGCACCTGTGGAACGCCTACCTGGTGCAGGTGCCTGTGGCCAGATTTGATCTAAGCGGGCAGTCGTGTACTGAGCACCTACTATCAGCGGGCGGTGTATTAGGGATCTGTCTTGCAGAAGCTTGCCGCAGGGTAGCAACCCCAACCCGCCCTACCTTTGGTATTGGGCTACTGGTGCTGGCTTTGGGTTTCTGCAGCCCTGCAGGTACTCAGTCACCACGATTTTTACAAAGAAGGAAATGACTTATTCACCAGAGGTGGGTCTTGACCCCAAAGAGTCTTACCCCCAAAGTTTGAGACATCCCTCAGGGGGAAGAAAAAAAAAGCAAAGAATCCTACTCTCTGGGGACCTCAGCTTTCTTGTCTGTAGAAAGTGAGTAGAGGTGTGGGAATGAACTCAGCGGATGAACTCAGGGGTCCCACCCAGCCCTGACATTTTGGGGTTGTGTTCTGAAGGAGCCTTGGTGGCACCGTGGTTAAGCACTTGGCTCCTAACTGAAAGGTCAGCGGTTCGAACCTACCAGCCTCTCCTTGGGAGAAATGCGTGGCAATCTGCTCTCATTTATGGTCATTACTACTCTTTGTATCTCCCCTTGAAGGCGGTAGAGGAAGATGTCTTTTCAGGCCCAGTTTGTTCAACTTCCTAGTTTTAGACGTAGTTCTGGTGGGATCGTCTTCAGCTACACTGTGCGGGGAGACCAGGGCCCTCGCCCAGGGAGGCACCAAGACCGCGTGTGTGCCGCGTGCCCTGGACCAGCCACGCTGACTAGCTTGGAAACAAGCCCTCTTCACTGACCCTCTTCACTGACTTCCATCCCTGCACACACTGTGGGACAGACATTTTCATTTGGGTTGTCAGATGAGAAAGGCCCTTTGTTTATTTTCTTTTCTCCTCAAACAGCGGATAAAGTAGTAATTTGGCTTTTAATGAAATTCTGCACCAAGCAGCGTGGGGTCACCACCTCTGGGTCTAAAATGAGTCTGGGACATGCACGCTGCCGAATGCCTGGTCACCCCGCTGACATTCGGTCTCGTGCATAATTCTCCGGGGGCAGGTGTGTACCCCACGCTTTTTCCGAGGGGCGGCCTTGAGCCTCAGGGGGTGGCCATGCTTGTTAACACTGTGGTGTGGGGATGGTTACATTGGAGCCATTAAACAAGACTAATGCGGATCCCCTCCCCGCCCTGCACATTTAATATATTCCAAAGACGTTCGCAGGCATTAGTAGCAATTTTCATCTCCAAATGTTGCCATTTAGTCCGTTCCATGCATAAAATATGAGCCCCGACACAGCACTCCAGCCTGGTGCAGCCAGAGCTCCCCAGAGCATCCCAGCTCAGACCGATGGAGTTTGCTGGAACGGGAGGCCGCGATCAGTGGATATCTGTGGGGTTGAATCGGGTGGGCTTGACACTTCTTCCAGGGCCTCGGTGGCTCCTCTGGGAAGAGGAGGGAAGAGCGCAGACCCAGCTGACCTGCTCCTGCTGCCGCGAGCCTCGGGCTCTCAAAGGACAGCCTATAGCGGAGGAAAACACTGGAAAAAAAAAAGCAGCTTTGAACAAATGTGAGGCCTTTCTTAAGTCCATTACCATATTCATGTACTCATTCAGCACTTCTTATCAACTGCTGCCTTTGAGCTGTGCTTTACTGGGGCTTAGCCTGACATAGTCTCTGCTCTTGGGGGTCTCTGTTAGTCAATCAACAAACATTCACTCCACCTCTGCTATGGACTGGGGACACAGCAGGGACAAGATAAAAAAAAAAATCCCTGACCTGAGAAATCTTACAGTCTCGGGCGGAGAGAGAAATCAACACTGACACGGGATCACTGCAGACAGCAGTAAGCTGAAAAGAGAACTATCACAGGGCAGTGGCTGCAGGGGGGTGGGGGGGAACCCGGGGGCTGGACAGCTGTGTCAGGGGACCACGGACAGCCTTGCCGAGAAAGGGACATTCTATCCCCTCCGGAACCCCAAGCCCTGCTCTAGAAAGGGGTCAGACCCTTGGAGGGAGAGTGAGAGCGAGCGACTGTGAAAGGGGTCTGCAGGGCATGGGCCGGACCCCTCCCACATTGGATGGGATTTGGGGGGCAGGCTCCACGGAAGGGCTGCCCAGGACTCAGCTCCTGGGGGCCAGAGGACATAAATCAACAGGAACTATGCCGTGAAGCTTCCTAGGGAGGGGCGGCAGGGGGGTGTGCTAGCCCGACTGGGGGTCTTGGGATGCTTGCTAGCACTTTGGAGCTGAGCTTGAGCAAAGTGGGCACAAAGAGGGGCTCCGAGCAGAGCAGTGAGGTGGCCCTATGGCCCCTGAAAGATCTCCCAAACAGAGCAGAGGGGCACTGAGGGGTCCATGTGGAGGCCTGTGCAGTGGCCCTGCCCAGAGAGGGTGCCCCCCACCCAGCAGGGCTGTGGCCAAGGGTGGGAGAGCTGGAGGAGGGGAGTCTGCAGGACTTGGGTGGTCTAGGCGGATGGTGGTTCCATTACAAGGCCACCCTGGGCTCTATGATGCTGGGCAGCACCCCCCCCACCCCCACCCCAGGAAGCCCGTAAGGGGCAAGGCACGCAGAGCAAAGCCCTCCAAGACAAGGAGGTGCTCGCGCCGGTGGGCGTGCTGCAGCGAGAAACAGCTTCCTGCAGCCCAGGAGATCATTAAAAGATGCCAGGCGCCTTAAATCATCCTCCGGAGAAGCTCTCGGAGACGCCTTCCCAAGGGCCCTGGACCCTTCCCACCACCTAGCGTGGGCAGCTGCTTTCTGGGAAAGGTCACTAAGTCTCCAGGTTGGTGGAAAATAGGTCTACACGGTAACCCGCCCGCGGTCTGCGAAGACGCCTGGGGAAAGGGTAACTAATAACCACTTGCCATTGAGTTAATTCCGACTCCTGGCAACCCTGTGTATGTCAGAGTAGAACTGTGCTCCACAGGGTTTCCAATGGGCTGATTTTTTGGAAGTAGATCGCCAGGCCTTACTTCTGAGACACCTCTGGGTGTACTCGAATCGCTCCAAACTTTTGGTTATCAGCCTAGCGTGTTAATCGTTTGCGCCACCCAGGTACTCCCGGGGAAGGGTGGGGGCTTGCAAAACGGAAATGAGTATCAGTCGGTAAAGGCCAAGCCCCGCCCCGCGGCGGTAACCCCTGAAGTCCGGCGGATGTAGCCGGGGGCGCTGCTGAGTCCCGGGCCCAAGGTGCTGTTCTGGCGCAGGTAAGAACGCCCTCCAGGACAGACGGAGGTGAGGGAGGTGGGACATCACTAGACCAGGAGACACCGATCTTACACAAAGCCCACGGGGTCAACCACCAGAGGGGCTTCCGCCCCCTGGAGTCGGCATGGCGGCGTGGCAGTTGTCCGAGGTGGGATTCGATACCGGAAAGAGGTTGACTGTATAATATTCATCGTATAGAAAGTGAACACCTCACAGGCAACCTATTCCAGGGACCACCGAGCAGCGCTGAGTCCGGAGGTGGGGGGGGGCCTCTCGGTCAGGGACGGCGCCCCAGCCTCGGCGGGCGCGGGGAGGCGGGTGGTCACAGTCAGGCACATGCGCGGCCGACAGCCATGCACGGTCCCGCCGCGGCCACTGGCGGGTGCGCAGGCGGCATGCAAGGCGGGAGCTGATGCTGAAGAGAGGTCGACCGTGTATTGTGCATCATGAGAAATGCGAACGCGCACGGGCAACCTCTCCTCAACACCACACGAGCAGCACGCAGCACGCAGGACGCGGCTCCTCCCAGCAATGGCGGCCTCCTCCCGGGAGCCTCTCTCGGGGGCTGGGATGGGAACGATGGCGGCCGGGGACGCACATCCCGGGTGCAGGGCATGCGAGTGGTCGGCCCTTTGCTGGACGCCCTGGAGACGGCCAGGTGCCCACCCCAACGGGGACTGGCTCCAGAGAGTTCTCTGCCTCGATGGCTTCGGAGGCGGGAAACAGACCGAACGCGTCTCGTCCCACGGCAAACCCCAGCCTCTTCTCCCAAGTCGGCGCGCCCTCCGGGAAGATGGATCCGATGCTGGGGGTCGTGGGGAGGGGTGGCACATGTCATACGCAGAGCCCATGCAGTCACATACCCTGGGGAGGGGCCGGCCTCGGACCTGACCCCGCGTCCCGCTGTGCCCTACACGCCCCAAGTGGTAGGAGGTGCTGAGAACAGGCCATCTGTGTTATATTCGTCATTGATAAAGCGAACTCATCACAGACAGCCTCTCCTCAAGAACCCAACGTGACTCCAACCCAGGATCACAGCAGCTGCACCCACATGGCAGCGCCCTCTGGAAGCTGGCCTGAGGACAGAAGGACACCAACGGTGAGAAGACACAGGGACAGGCAGCAGCACCCCCCCTCATACCCCCCCTCCCCACAATAGGTGCATCTCCAAGAGCCCTCCAAGGTGAGATTTGATACTGAGAAAAGATCAACCATGTATTATTCGAAGTCAAGAAAGCGAATATAACACGGTCGATCTCCCTTCAGGTACCAGGAAAGGCGCTGAGCTGAGCTGCACCCAGCTTCCCCAGGGCGGCAGGGCCCCGCAGGCTGCAGGCTGCAGTGGGCACCGACGGCTAGTGGACCAGGTGAAGTACATTATAAACAATTACTTTCCAACTGGTCGACCATCCATCCCCGCGCCCCAGAGCGATGTGACGGCGGCGGTGTCCTTCCCCAGTGCCATCGCCTCCAGGACGGCCTCCCTGGTGGAATTTGATACCGAAAAGGGGTTCACCGAGCAACATTCGTCGTCCAGATGCAAAGTTGCTCGGGTAACCTCTCCCCGAGTACCACAGAGAGGCTTGGACGCTTGGACTAAGGCCTCAGCTTCAAGGTGCAGTGCTTCCAGAAGCCCCCCGTCCCCGCAAAGGGCAGCTTGAATTCAAGGACCAGAACATCACACTTCTCAAGAAACCTCACTTGCCGAGGTCAGTTGTCCCCTCGGCTCCCTGTGATGTGCCTGATTAGAGCGCCTCCCAGGAGTTGAACACGAGCCCCAAGTGGGATCAGATATGGACAGGAGAGTGACAGAGCGGGGTCTTAACTGGACAGAAGAGATGCATGCACAGTGGAAGTGCCTTTTTGCTCAGCCGTCCCCCGGGGAGCCACCCAGGTCTTTGCCGACTCTCCTCCAGGGTCTGCAAAGACGAACCCTGCTCGTGCTCAAGTCTTCATTCTGGACCTCAGGGCCCCTGCTCTAGCACCAAGCTCCCTCCAGAAAGAAGTTGATGGGACGCTGTGCAGGTAACGCTACTGCCCCAAGCTTCCCTCCTGCCATCCCCACCAACACATGCCTCTAGTCCCACACGCGCGCCGCCACCCCGCAATCTTCCCACGGAGCGATCTAACACTAAAAGCTGGTTGACCGTGTGATTAGCCTCACAAGTTAAGCAAGCGAAATTCACCACAAATAAAGGAAAAATACAGAGAGGAAGAAAAAAAACAAACGAACCACAGATGCCCTCCCTTCAGAAAAACAGAACAACCCCCATGTCAAGACCACCCCCCAAAATTAGCATCACGTTCAACACGTGCACCAAACAGTGTGCTGGCTGGCGAGGGTCCACGGGCCTGGTGACATGTGCCACAAGCAGAGTCCGGATTCTGTGCCCACCACCCATTTTGAGAACTTTGGAGTGGGACCGACAGCAGAATCCTTTTCCTGACATTGGCATGAGTTCTGAAAAGCCCTTGGCGACTTCTTACGGCCAGAAAGAGAGGCCAGCCACGAGTACCTGTCAAAAAAAAGAAAACACACCACACACAGCCACCCCTTGCAAACCATGGATACTGACCTGCAGTCACGGATCTCCTCCAAGCTGGCATTGCCTCCTGGAGTGCTCATGAGAAGGGACTGGGCAGCGATGGCTAGTGGGCCAGGTAAGATACATCATCTAGACATTCAGGGCACGTCCTGTGGCCTGCCCCCGTGTACCTACCCTGGACTGGGCTACAGCTGCTGGCCATCTCGGAGGGTGGCAGTGCTTCTGGAATCCTCCAAGGTGAAGGTTGGTCTGCAAAGAAATCCCCAGTGCAAAGGTGAACATGAATAAGGCCTCCAGCAAAGGACAGCTTCTTGGTATATCCTGAACAATGGTTTTGACCCCAGAAGCAATCCCTACTCCCAAATAGTAGCACCAACTTCAGGGTGACCTCCCAGACAAGACTCAGCTGCCATGACCAAGTGGCAGTCAACACCGATGAGGAGCGTGTCCTGGGGCCAGCATGGAGCCTCGAGAGGTGCCAACACCAGGGTCCAGGAAGGACTGAACATTGGGGTGTGTCAGCAGTCCTGACATCTGCTGACCTCGGAACGTCTGTTCCACCTCTAGGATGAGCATCTCACCCGGGTCACCCACATGGGGATGGAGAGGATGCCCAGAGGGACAGGACCAGGTGGACACACATCAGTTTGGCACACGCCCTGATGACCACATGCACCTGCATCCCCGCAAGGACCCCTTACCAGCGTGTCACCCCTGAAGCCAGCATGCTTGCCCAAGGAAGCTCTCTGGGAAGATGTGGGACAAAAGAAGAGGTCAGCTGCACACAGGACACTGTGTTTGGACCCTAGGTTCTGTTGACCCTGCCGTCTTCACTCCAACCATATGTGAATTCAAACATTTTAACAAGAATGGCACCAATATTGATTTTCATAAAAAATGTCTTTTCCAGAGCGAATTCCATTAAACTAATCCAATTCCCTATTTAGCTTTCTGTACTGTTGTTGAGCTGTTTTCATTTCTTTTATTTCCCTTGTTATTTTCCTGGAATCATTTTCATTAGGATCAATTCTTCTCCATTTAGAAATTTGAATGAAGATTTGATTCCTTAATGCGTTTTTGTCCACATCAAATATCGCTGTTTACAGCTGCTGCCACGTTGAATTTCCTCTTGTGGCTTCCATGTCTACCGTGTTTTGTTTCCCCAGGTCAGATGTTGAAGACAGGATGTTGTCAAGAAAATTGGATTCTTCTGCCAATCTGTAGTCAACTGAACGTGTTTCACTCTGTGCCATTTTAGCTGTTTATAGTTGTATTTTGTGTTGATTATTTTTATCAGTTATTTAATACAAATTGGATGAGATACTGGTAGCTTTTATTCATTGCATAAAGAGGAAATTGAGGACAATATTTTGGGAAGGGGTGACAGACAGAAAGAAATGGAGACAAGGAGACCAAGGGAAAAACAGACAGAGCATGTATGAGAGACATAGAAGGGGGTGAAAGAGTGTGTGTGAGAGACACAGAAGGGGGTGAAAGACAGAGCGTGTGTGAGAGACAGAAGGGGGTGAAAGACCGTGTGTGAGAAACATAGAAGGGGGTGAAAGACAGCGTGTGTGAGAGACATAGAAGGGGGTGAAAAACAGCGTGTGTGAGAGACATAGAAGGGGGTGAAAGACAGAGCGTGTGCGAGAGACAGAAGGGGGTGAAAAACAGCGTGTGTGAGAGACATAGAAGGGGGCAAAAGACAGAGCGTGTGTGAGAGACATAGAAGGGGGTGAAAAACAGCGTGTGTGAGAGACAGAAGGGGGTGAAAGAGCGTGTGTGAGAGACAGAAGGGGGTGAAAAACAGCGTGTGTGAGAGACATAGAAGGGGGCGAAAGACAGAGCGTGTGTGAGAGACATAGAAGGGGGTGAAAGAGCATGTGTGAGAGACAGAAGGGGGTGAAAAACAGCGTGTGTGAGAGACATAGAAGGGGGTGAAAAACAGCGTGTGTGAGAGACATAGAAGGGGGTGAAAGACAGAGCGTGTGTGAGAGACACAGAAGGGGGTGAAAGAGCGTGTGTGAGAGACACAGAAGGGGGTGAAAGACGGTGTGTGTGAGAGACACAGAAGGGGGTGAAAGAGCGTGTGTGAGAGACATAGAAGGGGGTGGAAGACACAAAGCAAGAGAGGTTGCAGTCTTTAAAATTGTTGGGTGCAGGCGCTTCATTTAACCACAAGGTCAAAAAATCTTCAGAGAAAAAAATGATGGTGCCAGAATGTTCTCAAGATCCATATGGCCAGCCAAAATGGTGATGTAGAGATATGGGTCCAAGGTAAGAACTGAAGCTGACTTGGTATGGGTACCCTCCTCAAGTACCCCTGATGACACACTAGGAATCCACCTCATGTTCTTGTCCACTGGAGAGATGTAGACACCCACGTCTACACCACATGTTCTTGTTCATGGGAGAGGTGTAGACCCCAAGCTTGCCACTTGGTCCCGGAAGCCATGCCAGGCAGTATTTGATACTCAAACAAAAGTTGCCTTTGTGTGATTCAACATAAATAAAGCGAATTCACCAAGGGCAACCTCTGCTCAGGGATCAAACGTCAGCACGGGCAAGAAGACCAGCCAGCTGCCTCTTCACCAAGGGTGGCCTCGCCTGCCGGCTCTCTGCTCACTTGCCCCAGACTGGTGCTGACACCAAGCCCTCTCTCGAGAAGCTGGCACTACATCCAAGAGTCTCCAGGATGGGAGGATGGGTTTGGACATGGTTTGCCATGAGTAAATGGATGGTACCATGGGCAGCTCATGGGGCCCTGCGAACTGTCTCCTGAGCTGGCTTCTTTCTGCTGGGTCTGGGTGTGGGGGACAAGGAGCACACACATCATAAATCAATCCCATGCTCAGGGTCAGTGTCTGGCCACTTACCCTAGAGGGATGCTAACACCGAAGTCCCATCCCCAAAGTGAACATCTCCTCCGGAACATTCCTGAGGTGGATTCAGCGCAGAAATGAGAGCCGCCATTTAATATCCCTTCACGCTGTGAACTAACTGGCAGTCCAGCTTCGGGCACGTGGGGTGGCCCCAACCTAGATGCCGATGGTGCCTTCTCAGAGCCTCCTCAGTGCAGGCAGGAGTGGAGTGCGTGGCTCAGGCCACCATCCCTTCATTTACTCTTGCTTGTAGGAGGCCTCAAAGAGGTATTTAGTAAAGATGACAAACAGCCATTGACCCATTCATTCTTTCAGCAAATACTCACGTGCACTTGGGGACACAGCAGTGGGCAAAACAGAAGACTCTGCCCGCAGGGAGCTTGCATTCCAATGGGTAACCAGACAAGAAACAAAGATCTATAATATAATAACATCAGTATAATAATGATGGTCATAACTTCACTATGTGCCAGATACTGTTCTGAGCACTTTGCATGTGTATCTAGTTTCTGTTCTTACCCTATGAGGTAGCTACTGTTACTAACCCCATTCTACAGATGAAGAAAACTGAGGCACAGAGAGGTGAAAGGTTAAGTAACTCACCCAAGGTTATACAGAAAGCAAACAGAAGGCAATAAAAAATGCTATTGGTGGTTCTTATCTTACACCAGAGATAATCGAAGCATGCATGGAAACCTCTCCTCACATGCCGTTGATTCTCATGGTCAAGGACACCATCCCCTCCCCGCTTCCCAGAGATCGCCCCAAAGATGAGCATACTGAGCAGGTAGTAACAAGGCTGCACGTAGCATAAATAATGCATGTGCCATCTATTTGGGCCGACTGTTGGGATGACACAAAAGTCCCTCTTTGTAATGTATGGCCCATGTCTAAGAAGACAATTTCATGCCTAAAAAGAGGTTTACCAAGCATGTTTTATTCACTAATGAGTTTTCAAGGAAAGGAGGGTAACAATGACAAGAAAACCAGTCTCACCTAAAAAGTCAGCAGATGATCCATTTCCTTACCCTAGGCAGGTGCTGTGGAAACTCATGTTCTCCAGAGCTTTCATGACGTTTTCCCAAGAAGAATTTAGTACTGAAAGGAGATTGGCCATGTAATACTCATCATAAATAAAATGAACAAATCATGGACAACCTCCATTCAAGTACCTGACTGTGGTGCTCCCTCCGATGCATCCCAGACAGGAGGCCTAGGATGAATGGGATACTGAAGTCAGGATGCTGGCAGCACACCTCTCCAACAAAATACATGCTCTGTTGTCCAGGCTATACTTGGTCAACTCTTGACATGAAGTACAAGCCCCAATGTCCCTTACTTGAAACTGGCATCTCTCCCAGGAAGTATGACACAATACAGGAAAAGAGGGTTGCAGGACACTCTACATAAAAGAGAGAGCAGCACGAATAACCTCTTGTCAAACACGTAATGGGATCTACAGTACAGCTGCTGCCTCTTCAAGAAAACTGGCATCGTGGACAAGCAGCAACCCTGGAGGTGGATGAGACATCCAGGTGAGTGAATGCAGGTGAGACATCCATGGGAAGAAGTGTTAACCATCCCAGGTTAACCATCCATGCATGACTGTAGGCACCACTTCTAGTTCCTGTAGTTGGTATCACCCAAGGGTGTTTTAGGCCAGATTTGATACTTAAAAAAAGGTCAAACATGTATGATTCATCAAGAAATAACGTGAATGCATCATGGAAGACCTCTCTTCAAGTACCGTGAGGTAGCCCTTGAGAAGAGCCTTACTTCTTCCCCAAGTTGGCACCATGTCCAGGAATATTGCCATGGACAGGTTCCACATTGAGGGTGAGTGGGCCGGGGCACACAGCATCAGGAAAGCACACACTCTGTGGTCAGCTGTGGTCAGCGGTCCGTTCGCTTACCCTGGAGAGGAGCTGACACCGAGGTCCCACCCTTCAGTGGGACTCTGCCCCAGGAAGCCCTCCAAGGCGGGATTTGGTACTGAAAAATAGGTGAACCGTGTATGATTCGTCACAAATAAAGCGAAGGCAACACGGATAACCTATCTTCAAGTACCACAGATCAGCACCAACAAGGTGTCAATGTCTCTTCTCCAAAGTGGCCCTCCTGCAGGAATTCCCCCTAAGGACAGAGTGAACAGTGAGGGTTAGTAGGCTAGCTGTTAGAAGGTCATGAATAAAGCACACACTCCATGTCCAACCTTCCCATCCTCGTCTGGGCTATAATCCAGACATCGATGCCTTTGCTGAGGTTGGCAGTGTATCTAAGAAGCACTTCCAGGGGGACTGATGGTGAAGCAAGGTCAAGTGCATAAGAATTCGTTACTTTGATCATAGCAGAGAATATTCCCTCATTTCACATTAGCACCCAGGCCTACAGCAATGATCGCTTCCTTTTGTAGGCCCTCTGTCCAGGAAGCCCTCCAAAGCTGAGTTCATTCCAAAGGTTGCAATAAAAATCAACCACCAGTTGCCACTGAGTCAATTCTGACTCATGGCAACCCCATGTGTGTCAGAGTAGAACTGTGCTCCATAGGGTTTTCAATGGCTGATTTTTCAGAAGTAAAATTCCAGGTCTTTCTTCTAAGGCACTTTTGGGAGGGCTTGAACCACTAATCTTTCCGTTAGCAGTCGAGCATGTTAAACATTTGCACCACCCAGGAGATACTGATCATAAATAAAAAGACAGCATCAATTGCAAACTTTATTACACCATAGTGTGGCACTGACCTCAGAATCATGACCTGAGAATCATGGCTGCATCCTCACAGGTGAGCGTAACTTCTGAGAAGTCTTCCTAAAGATAAATGGTGTACTTGAGATTAGTGGTCTAGCAGGCACACAATAAAAATAAATAAATCTTCCACTGCCAACAATAAACTCACATACCTGGTGAACAATGTTGACTCCATATCTATCCCAGAAGTTGGCACTGTGATGAGGTATCCTGCCACAGTGGGTGGTGATGCTGAGAAGAGGGCATCTGGCTATGATTCATTTTAAACAGACAAATGCACAGTGGAAATGATAATAGACTTCCAGATAAAGATGGCAGAGTAGGGCCAGGTCCTAGATTCTTCCTCCTCCAGTACACAATGAAATAAACAAAAGAGACAATTCAACCCAAAAGACCAACACACAGAATAGAAAAGTAATCATAGAAGTAATAGAAGAAAATATCTTTGAAATGAAGGGAGAACTAAATCTACTAATCAAAAAGGCATAACAGAATCCAGAAAAAATGATAAAAAAATTGTCCATGAATATAAAGAATAATAGTGTCTGAGTCATATCCTGGTAAAGTTGCTGATAGTCAAGACTAAAGAAAGGCATCCAAGCAGAAAACGCCACCACCCCCATTCAGATGTCCAGGGGAAAAGCAGGCTGGCCATGAGTTTGTCTACAGCAATGTTTAACATCAGGAAGTAATGAAGTAATGTCTATAAAGTTCTAGGGGAAGGAAAGTAAGAGCTAAGAATGTCACACCAAGTTAACCCACCGATCAGTTCAGTTACTCAGTCTCAGCAATAAGAGCTAATAGGGAACCCATTTCTCCACGGAGAGAAATGTCGGCTGAAACAACAGCCAAAATCAATGTATAAGTGAATGCATAGCTGAGCCTAAATGAAAGGAAGGGAGACCTTTGGTGCCGGTGAAGAGAGAATTTAATTCAGAGCAACAAGCTTGCACCTTGCCACTAAGGGACCTCAGGGATGCTACACTGCTGGAGGCTCCTAGGGTCTGAAGTCATGATGTCTGAGCATGAACAGGAGGTACGATCATGGAACTGAAAGGAAACCAGAAAACTCTACGCTGGCCCAGAGAAAGGATGAGAGGGCTTGTTTCTGCCTAGGAACTAGGTGGAATGAGATGTTCTGTGAAAAATCAAAGCTCCGGGCCAAAGGTTAGTGAGGGTTTACACCTAACTACATGGGGTCTGGAAATCCCCAATCCAGCAAATTAGTAGAAAAACTGATCCCAGTGGTGAAACTCTTGGGGTGCCAAGCAGAAGCAAATGCAAAACCACACTGTTGCAGCTCTTCTTCCATAGAGGAAAAAACAACCTAGCCCCCACTAATGATAATCTCACAAAGAAACGTTACAAAGCACATGAAGAAAACCATGTGAGAGTTGGTAGACGCAACAAATGAAAGGCGCCTACCCTTGGAATCTAAAACAGGATATTAAGTATCTTTAAAGTGACTAAAGAGATCAAAAAGAAGGAGAAATCAAAGGGGCCAAATAGAATAGGAGGGGAAGAAATAGGCAGAGGAGAAAAAGTGTAAAAGCAATGTTCAGACATTCTCAGAGATGAAAGATCACACAGACTGTAACACTCAAATTCTTTCCAACAAACAAAATACATGAAGAATTCACCAGATGATGATGTACAGCTAACTACGAGTTAAGTGGAAAAGCCACTTCAAAAAAACTCGTGACATACTCAATGCAGAAGACAGTGGCGCAAACTGCAAAGTTCCGAGGGGGAAAAAAATAGGCTGAGAATTTTATATCCAGCTAAATTGTCCTTTTCATATGAAGGCAAGAAACAGACAGATGCTCAAGGACTCAGGTAATGCCTCTCAGCCATTCTTAAAATAAACAAAGATAAAACCCACTCCATCAACAGATGAGATAAAATTAAAAACTCAGGAAGAGAGGAACCTTATTTTAAAGGGGGGAGAAAAAATAACCAAACTAGTGGTCAGCAATGAATCCACTTAAATATAGAACTATGATCAAATACTTACAAGAATTTTGGTTATAAAAAAATGCAAATATTTCTAACGGAAATATTAAAATGTATAACTTAAAAAAAGGAGGTGGGACAAAATGTAAAAGTACTGATTTCCTTATCTTTCAGAATTATAAGTGAAATTGAAACAGTTAAAAAAAAGATTCAACCATTTAATGTTTTACTCTATCATTTGTTTTAATTTTATTAAAACAAAACCCATTGCCGTTGAGTCAATTCCGACTCATAGCGACCCTACAGGAAAGAGAAGAACCGCTCCATAGGGTTTCCAAGGAGCAGCTGGTGGATTCGAACTGCCGGCCTTTTGGTTAGCAGTTAACCACTGTGAGCTCTTAACCACTGCACCACCAGGGCTTCTTTAATTTTATGCAGATCTTTTATGAGTTAATACTTCTTATGGTAAAGCAAGAAAAATTCATCATTTCAGTTCCTTTAGCTTATGTTAAATCAAGTAAAATTACAGTTAATGTTTATAATGAAAAGATTAAGTTCAAATGACCTCGTGTTTGTCTCTCTTTGTCTGTCTACCTTTCTATTTGCATATACACCCAGGCAGGTGTTCACAATTTCTAAAGCCCTTAATGGTTCTCTCTGGTTGACAGAGAACTGGGTAATTTTCCCTCTTTTCAACTTACATTTTTTATATCACTTGAATTTTTATTATGAACATGTGTCATCTTTACAAATATGGTAATAAGGTAAAATAATTATTCTTTTTGAAAAGAAAAAACAGAAACTGAAAATAGAACTGCCCTCTGTCCTCAAATTTGGTGTGGCCTTCGAGTAACAGATGTGGTGAATGACCACTCACTGAGCGTGGAAAAAATCCCTTCCCTGAAATTGGCCAACAGGTCTATGAAGTAACCCCAGACAAGATTTAATATTGAATGAGATGAAAAGTAGCCATTATTTTTCTTTAAAAATCAAAAATCAGAAGCACCGTGGACATTCCCAGTCACGGAGTGCTCTTAAACCTAGATGATATGTTTCTTCCCCAAATCTGGCAATGTCCCATGAAGAGGCTGGGTGAAGAGAAGGGGCACTAGTGGAACATAGCCATTGGTTCAGAGCCAACCATAGTTCAAGTACCCTGGGGTGGAACCAACATGAGTGGCATCCCTAAAATCAGCGTTGGGTCCAAAAAGATGCCCTGGTGAGATGTGATACCGAAAAGAGGTCGACCGTGTATTGGGCATCATTAAGTAATGCGAACTCACCACGGACAACCTCTCCCCAAGTACCACGAGGTGGCACTGCGCTCAGCATCCCCGCATCTTCTGCTGTACAGCCTTGGCAGCTTGAGAGTGGCCTCTGAGGGTAGACGGCACCCTGAAGATGAGTGGACCAGGTGGCTCAATCCCTAAGTCAAACCCATGTTCTCCAGCCAACCCCTGGTTCACCAGCCCATGATTAGGGTTGACACAAATGCCGTTTCCGGTATCTGGTCGGCCATGCAGGTGATACTTGATAATGCAAAGAAGTCAGTTGCATATAAGTAGTTATAAATTAAGCAAACAGCTCTTAAAAGACCACACATTTGCAAGAACAGGTTAATCACTGCCTCCTTGGTAAAGCTGGGACCACTGAGAAGGAGTTCCCAGGGGTGGACTATGGGTTAATGAACCAGGGGTCACATGAGGTATAGTAACTTCATGTCATCTGGTCTCCTATTCATTCCTAAACCTCATAAAACGAACTAATCAAAAGATGCTTCTAGGTGCCCCTCTGAGGTTAAATTTGATAGTAATCCAAAATGAACTATATGTATCTCAATATTAATAATCTTTTTTTTTTTTTGTTAAGTTAGGGCATCCCCACAGCCTCTCTAGCTCTTGCTGAAGTTGGGAGCGTCCCAGGAAGGCACTGGGGTGAGAGAGGACACTGGGTTAGCGAGTTAGTAGCTAGCACCCTCACGAAAGTGCCTGCCATGGGCTCAGCCGTCCAGGAACCTACCTTGGAGACAGCGCTGACTCAGGATGCCCTCCGAGGCAGCATTTGACACTAAAAGAGAGGAGAGCCGTGTATGACTCGCTTTGATGAATCGAATTCATCACGGCCAGCCTCTCTTCAAGTACCACACGTGAACACTGGCGAGAATCCATTGCCTCTCCTGCACAGACGGCTGCATCTCAAGTGAGGAAGTCCTGTTAGGAATGGGGGGGACATTGGTGGGTAGCAGGCCAAGTGGCATACATCCACATCGAGTGCATGCTCACAGGCGCACATACTCTGAGTGGGTGCTGGCCGCTGCTTCCCCAGGGCAAGAGGGGGTGCTGTTCAACAGCCATCATAAAGTGGGCAGATCACGGGGAGCCCCTGCGCATCTATGACCAGAGAACCATGTTAGCTTCCCAAAGCCACACCACCTCCAGGGATCACCCTGTGGAGAGACAGAACACTGGGGGTCAGAGGACTGGAAGCCATGCGTAATCAATAAAACACATGTTCTGTGGATAGGGATTCGGTCACACACCCTAGGGAGAAGCTGACACGCTTTGGATCTCTCATCGGAAGTAACACCATGTCCAAGGAACTCTCCAAGGAGGCTGGGATAGTGATGAAGAGGCTACCAAGGATGATACATGGCATTTTAAGTAAACACACCCCCGAGACCATGTCTGGTCCAGGTCCTCTGAGCAGCCATGCCAGATGGGGGTCCATGGCAGAGTACCCATTGTTGGTAGGCTCTGTGCCAAGTCTTCCTGGGGTGGGACAGATGCCAAGGCTGGTGAGTAGGGGCCCATGGGGTGAAAAGAGCACGTGCCCTCTGGT
Source organism: Trichechus manatus latirostris (assembly GCF_000243295.1). Lineage (NCBI taxonomy): Eukaryota > Metazoa > Chordata > Mammalia > Sirenia > Trichechidae > Trichechus > Trichechus manatus. Next base: position 11,062,131 of record NW_004443981.1, read on the forward strand.
AGAGCAGGCACACACCCAGGCACAGGCACACACTGACACCACTATTTCTTCTGGAAGTTGGCATTGGGTCCAGAAAGCCTCTCTTCAAAGTCTTGTAAGGTGACACTGGTGACAGAACCACAGCTGCTTCCCCTAGAGATGGACCATATGCTCAGATTAGCGGACCAGGTGACTTACAGCACAGACCAAGCCCACTGTCTGTGGCCAATCATCCATTCTTCATGTGGCTTCTTCACATGGTTGACACAAAGACTGTTTCTCTGTAAGTTGCCATTGTGTCCAGGAAGGCCTTAGAGGTAGCATTTGGTACTGAAAAAAGTGTTGTCCGTGAATGATTCGTCATAAGTAAAGCGAATCCACCACGAACAACTTCTCTTCAAGTACCACACAAACGCAGAAACAAGACAGACAAGGGGTCCTCTTCCATGTCTACAAAGGGGGCTTGGCCTCCAGCTGTAGTCCTACGGGCAGATTAGACACGGAGGGTTAGTAAGATGGCTGACCTGTGTCCTGAGAAAGCACAGGAGTCCAGTGGGCTTTACACTTACCTCGCCTGGAGTGGCACTGGCATGTGCCTCCCTTCCCTGAGGTAGACATTGTGTTCCTGAGTCCTCACAGGCAGGGTTGAGAAGTGAGAGAGGGCTTCATAGTCATGTGATTTCATAGGTCAGGGGTCCTCAGTGTGTGTGTACACCCAAGGGTTTCTGAAGCGGGGGCATGCACGTCTCAATAGAGCAGACTCAGTTATGAATCAAGCACGTAAAGGCATCAGCCCAACTCCTGCAGGACTAGTGGAGTTTACCATGCTCGGGTGCTCTGAAGAAGGCCCCTTCTTGCCATGACAAAGTGCAAGGGCCTCTGGGGACCACATGTTCCCACAGACAGTGCCCAACCCTGGCCCCAATGTACCTGCAGAAGGATCTGAGAGAAGCTCACCAAGCTCTGCACAATGTCAGGGGACCCCTAGTCCCTCCCATCCCCTCCATTCCACCATTCATCTCACCCTGAGAAACTACCCAAGAAACCAAGTCCAAGATGGACACCATCAAAAGAGGCGTACACTCACTTTCTACCCAGAGACCTCCAACCAGTCATTCCCTACATTCCCATTTCCAAAATCCACCACTGGAAGCCCATCTCCTCAGAGCCTAGATCTTCGTCCTCAAATGGCTAAACATAAGAACCTTTCCCCCACCTTTCCATGCCCATCCCCAGGTCTTCCCTAGCACATCCAAAATATGGCCTGTCACCAAGAGAGTTCCCATGTTGTCACTTCTCCAGCACTCTTCACCTCCCACCATGATGGCAGCTTGGCTCCCACCCACCAAGGATACAGGTCTCCAATGTGCAGGGCTGTTTATCTTCCCATTTCCTACACCACAGGGTTGCAGTGGGTGGAGGACTTCCTCACTCCACATCTCCACTTCCAGGCCATTTTTACTCCCTTCTTATATAACTCCAGTTCATTCACAAAGCATCCATCAGACCACACTGCCCACCACCCAGATAATGGCTGCCTCGAGGATCTTAGCTTCTGGGCACCATCTTTCTCCATTGCACACTCTGTTTTCTTTCTTGGTGATGACGACACCCGTGTTGATGCTCCGTCCAGCTCCCCAGCATCAGTTCAGTGATTTCCTTGCTTCTTGTTACCTTTGCCTCCACTCTACATCTCCAGTCCCAGGGCCATTGCCCAAGCCTGGATCCCGGCAACAACAATAATTGCAACCTCTCCAGAAGCTCCCTGTCCACTGCTGACTCCCTCTAGAACCCTGACTCCAGCAATGAGTGCACCTTCAGAACCTCTATTCCATTATGGCCCCACCTTCTCATGTCCTTCCTCTACCCCTCGCAGGGTTCATCCAGTCCATCAGCAGATCTGCTGGCCCCACCTTCAGACACCTCACACCTCCACATATCCTCACCTCTGCAGCTCCCATCCTGGTCCAATCTTCCTTCAGCTCTCCCCTGAATTCGTGCCACAGCCTCCTAGATGGACTGTCTGCTGCCATCCTTGTGGGCAGTGATATCCTCAGTGCAAATAAGATTTCAGCCCCCAGCCCCTGCTCAGAACCCTCCTGTAGCCCACCCACCCTTTATCCTCAGAATAAACTCTGGAGTCCTGTCAGAGCCTCCGAGGTTGCCTGTCCCGCCTCAGTTCCAGTGGCTCCCCATACATTGGCCCACAGGCCTTCCCGCTGGTTCTCAGAGATGCCAAAGAGCTTTCCCATTTGCCTACACTCCTCCTGAAATGTTCTCACTGGACATCTCCGTTGGCCCACTCCCCACTTTGCTCAGGCCCGTTCCCATGCCCTCTCCTCAGAGAGGCCTTTCTAGACCCTGTATCTAACACAGCGTCCACCCCAATTATGCCTCTCTCTGACACCCTACCCTGCCTTCCTTCCTTTTCTTCATAAAAGTTAACCGTGGACAAAATTATACAACACAGCTTGTGTTTTATTGTCCGTCTATCCCACCAGAATGTAAAGTCCATGCAGGCAAAGACTTTATCTTGTTTGCTGCCCTCCCCTGAGTTTAGAGGCAACAGCCAAGGCCTAGAACCATCCAGAATACACTATGCACTCAATTATTTGTTAAATGATTGAATCATTCCTTGTTGGGTAGTGAATTTAATTACCATGTCATCGTGCTAATAATAAGAGAATTTAATAATGAAAAGAGACTCTTTTTATAGCATCTGTTATAAAGGGAACATACTAAGGATGAACTTGCTTCTAAGCTCAACAACAGCCCTATAGAGAAAGCTACTGCATTGTGTCTAATGCAGGTTCCCCTTCTGTGATGGTTACTTTTACGTGTCACCTTGGCTAGTTTCCAGTGCTCAGGTGTTTGGTCAAACACTAGTTTAAACTCTGTTGTGAAGTAGCTACATGTTAATAAATCAGTTGTCCTAAAGTAAAGCAGATTAACCTCCATAATGTGGGTGGGCCTTATTCAATCAGTGGAAAGCCTTTTGAGCAAAAAGGGAGTTTTCTCTAGCAAGTACTGCGTCTTCAGATTTAGGGACACATGCCTACAGCTATCTCCAGCCTGTCACCTGACCTATGGATTTTAGCTGTAGACCAGCCCCCACAACTGCACAAGCTAATTCCTTAGAATCTATCTATACAGCCACCCAGCGACCCAGCCACCCATCCATCCATCCATCCATCCATCCACCCTCCCACCCACCCAACCATCCATCTATCCATCTATCACTAGTTCTATTTCTCCAGAGAACCCTAAGACACCTTCCAGTGGGAAGAGCTAACCATGGGCTGGGATAGCAAAACTTGAGGGATAGCAAACCAAGTGAGACACATCAGAAATAAAGCACTGACTCTGCTCCACTACCTCTCCACACACGTGGGAAAGATGCTGACGCCAACATCTCTCCCTGGGGATGGCACTGTTTCCAGAAAGCCTTCCCAAGCAAGATTTGACACTCAGAAAGAGTCTTCCATGAAGCAAATACCATAAGGCTCACCAATGGCTAAGTATTGAACAAGAGCATTGTCAGGAAAACCACTACCACTTCCTCCCTTTGGCGGTCTCCTGGGATTCATCTTATGAAAGGATTCCATTCCCAGGACTTGAAATAGGTAACAGGTGTTCTGTGTGAGTGGGATTCTCAGAGGTCAACCTCCCAGGTACAGTGCTTTGGTGCAGATACCAATGCCCCTTCCAGAAGATCACAGCCCTTTTAGGAAGCCACCTCACGCATAGGTTAGATCCTGATCATGGGTGGAGCTGGTGACGTGCATCACAAATAAAGTGAGCGACCACCAAGGCACTTACCTTGGGTAGGTCCTGAAGCCAAATAAAGGTGGGACCCTGTCCAGAAGCCCTCCAAAGCAGTATTTGGTACTGAAAAACTGGATGTCCCTGTATGATTCGTCATAAATAAAGCGAACACAGCAGGGATAACCACTCTTCAAGTACCGAAGGCTAGCGTGGACGGGCGCATCTTCCCGAGCCAGCCTCGTTCCAGCTGGTCCTCCTAAGGATGAACCGGGTACTGAGGGTTAGGAGAAGCAGATGCTGCCCATGGTAAGTCAAGCTCATGCTCTCTGGCCAACCATGCATTCCTGTACCCTGGAGAGGCGTGGAGGCCAACACTCTTCCCAGGAAGCTTCCCAGGCAAGATCGAACTTAAAAACACAAACCTTCCCTTGTATGACTCAGCATAAACAAAGCAAACACGGCAAGGAGAACTTCTCTTCAAGTGCCAGATAGTAGCACCCATAAGAAAACCACCACCTCTTCTTCCAAGTTGGCGTGGTCTCCGCGAGTCCATCCTAAGAAGTTACGGGATAGGTAGGGACTGTGGATCAGTTGACATACATCATTTGTAAAATGTATGTTCTCTGATCAACCATCCATTCCCCTATCATGGAGAGGTTCCAGACCAACGCCCTGGCTTCAGGCTGGAGTCCTGTCCAGGTGCTTCTCCCAGGTGGGATTTGTCCTGAAAAACAGTAGCTCTGATGTGATTAGTCATAAGCACAATGAAGACCCAGCAGTCAACCTTTACCCTGAGTACCCAAGGCCTCCATTCTGGAGCTTGGGAGGCTATGCGGCTTAATTGTAATTAATGCACAGATTTTGCTTTGGACCATTCGTTCAAGTATTTGGGGGAGATGCTGACTTGGATGTTCTCTGCCTGGAGTTGGAATTATGTCCAGAAAGGATGCAATACCATCTTACTATTTAACATTCGGAGTCTCTGGGTGGTGCTAACCAAAACGTTGGAGTTTCAAGTCTACCCAGAGGCTCCTAGGAAGAAAGGTCTGGTGATTTGAAAAATCAGCCACTGTAAACCAAAGGGAGCACAGTTCTACTGACACATATGGGGTCGCCACGGGTCAGAAAATATTACATTTGTAATAGAGACAGCATCGCAGAGTAAACCCACCACAGACGGCACCTCTTCAGAGATGGCCAAGTAGGAGTTCCCCTATCTCCACCCATAGGTGGCCTGGATGCTGAGGGTCAAGGACAAAGAAAGCCTATGAATTTACTGAACAGTATGTCTTGAGGTCTCTGGTCCATCACCCCTTCCTGGACCTTGGTTTGGAGCTGACAGCAATAACCTTTCCCAGAGTCAGCCTCCCTTCTAGGAGGTCCTCGAGGGCAGGATGAGATCATGAGAACTGATAAGATAGGCCATGTAATCAATGTCATAAATACAGCACTCCCCAAACCCAAATGCGCTCTTTGAGTGAAATGGGGCAGAACTGAACACTTAGCCAGCGTGGTCCCAGCAGTGCCCTAAAGGCAGCTTGGATCTGAGGTGCATGGACCAGGGGACATTAGGCCCCATTAGCATGCAGGCTGGCCCTCTATTCAGGTCCCTTGCCATAGACTGACATATGTCTCCTCCCCCAGAAGATGAAACCACCTACATACATTCTTCCATGATGCCAGGATGAGGTCAACTGTGAAATATTTGTTGCAAGCAATGCAGGAGCACCCTGATGGTCCTTGTCCAGCCTTCCACCATGACACTGAGGAGAACATCGGGTCCCATCTCTACAGCTTGCGTCCCTTCTAGAGTTTCTCCTGAGGGTGGAATAAATTCTCTCAGTTAGTGGGCCCAGGGACATAGTCATAAATCAAGCGCACGTCCCAGGGTAACCTCTTGAGCCACATACCTTAGGCAGAGGTTGATCGTTTTCTTACTGTGAAGCTGGTGTCCCCAACAGGCACCCATGCTAGAACCGATGGACTCAGCCATGCTGGTCATCGCAAACAGAGCAAAGCCATCCTGGGAAGCCTCTCTTCAAGATGGACAGCGGTAGGGTTTGCAGCAGCTCCATGATGGCATCCCAAGTACAGATAGACCCTGAAGGTGCTGGGGCCCAGGTGACATTCATCATCAAATTGACTCAGGATTTGGGTCAGCCTCCCATTCCCATATCCGGGGGGATGCAGAAGCCTGGGTTCCACTCCCCAACTAGGTGCCAAGTGCAGGCAGCCCTCCTGGCAGGATGCTGCAGGTAACAGGACATTGGTTGTGCAGTATTTGTCATGAATGAAGAACATGAGTGCAGCCCAGAGTCAGTCTCTCCAAGTCCCAAGCAATGGGACAGGACACTCTGCTGGTTCCAATGGTGGAGCCTCATGGAAGTGAACCTGAGGAAGAATGGGACACCTAGGGTTAGCCACCCAGGTGAGAAACAAGGAAGTAAGGCAGAAGTGGGCCTGTCTTTCACACACCTGGGGGGAGGTCAGTCCTGCATCCAGGGAACCTCCTGGGCTGGGCTTGACCCTCAGAGGCAGAATGTCCTCAGTCGAGTCTTCATGTACAAAGTAACTTCTCCACAAGTATCCCAATGGACTGGAAAGCTACATCTTCTCCACCGGGGCTAATATGGCCTCCAGGAAGCCACCCTGGAAAGGACTGGATCCAGAGGGTCAGTGCAGGGGGAGCTCACTCCCCTGGAGTGATGCTCACTGGTCAGGCAGCCACTGACCGCCCCGCTGTGACAGGGCCAGCACAGCCCTGTTGCTGCATCGCCACCTCACTCCAAGGCCAGCCAGCATGGAAAAACACATCAACTTCACTGCAAACACAGCAAACACTGCAGAGCAACACGGACTGGTCCCACAGGCGGCCTGGCATCTAGGAAGCCTCCCTAGTGAAGCTGAGGATCAGGCGGGGCTCCCATGTCACACAAAGCACACGAGCTCACGTCTGTGTGGCAGCCCTCGAGGCAAAGTCTGATATTCAAAAAGAGGTTATCCATGTATTATTCATGATGAATGAAGCGAACAGAACATGGATAACCTCTCCTCAAATATCCTCAAGTAGTTTCCGAAAAGAAAACCGTGGCCTCTTCCCCGTAGTTGCCTTCACTTCTGGAAGATTCTTCTCAGGATGTACGGAATTCCAAAGGTCAGGGAGCCAGGCATTGTGTCCTTTAAAGAAAGCACACGTACTATGATTAATTACTCATTCGCATATCTTGGTCCCAGGTCCCAGGTCCCAGGTCCCAGGTCCCAGACCCGGCCCTGATACCAAAGTCCCAACCCTGAAGTTGGCATTGTGTTCACAAAGACTTCCAAGGCAGAGTTCAATCCTAAAAAAATGCCTCTTCCAGGGATTCCTGAGAGATGGGATTTAAGGACAAAAAGAAACCAGCAGATTGTGTCAGAGATAAGCCAACCCACAATGGATTACATCTCCTCTGATAAAACATGAGTCACTGATCCCTGAAACTGGATTCCTACCACAAAGCTGGCCTCGGTTCCAGAATTCCTTAGGAGTGACTGGAAATAGCGGGTTACTGGAATCAGGTGGCCTAAGTCATCAATAAAGCATGACCTCTCTGTTGACTCAGCCCCTTACAAATCCTATAGTGGGCTGACACTGTGGTCCTTCCAATACAAGTTGGTCTTGTATCTGGGAAGCCCTTTGAGGCATAATTTGATTCCAGAGAAGATTAATTGCATGACATACTGTGAATAACGCAAGCTCATCACGGATAAACATTCTTCAGAAAACCAAAGAGCAGCACGTCGATTCCAGGAAGTTCTCTCATGATGGATGACATATGGAATGGGGGAACCAACCAAGGGATGCATATCACAAATAAAGCACATAATCTCCAGTCCCAGCATGCCAAAAGTGTGGTCCACAGACCAGCAGCATCAGCATCACTTGGGAGCTTGCTAAAAATGCAGAATCTCAGGCCCATGAATCAGAATCTGCATTTTAACAAGATCCCTAGGTGATTAAAATCTTAGAAGCATTTTGAAGTTTGAGAAACGCTGACCTAGTCAACAACCATTCACATACCTCCCCCCGGCCCCGAGAGGAACTGCTGATCGCAAGATCTTATTCCTAAAGTTTGTATTGCCTCTGAGAGTCCTTCTAAGATGAGACGAGTCCAAAGGCGGGCATGGAGCTGTGTGATGTCCATCAAGAATACAATGAACACACAATGAGAAGCTGTTCAGAAGCACCAAAAAGTACTAGTGACAGGATATACACTGTTTTCCTTAATGTTTGTTCAGAACGGATAGCAAGGCTCAGAGGTTGGCGACTCTAGATCCACCCTCTATCTGCCTCAAAAGACACTGAACAACAGTGTCTCTTCAGTGGAGTTGGAAATACTTGAAGGGATTTCTCACGGCGAAGCTTTAATCACGAGAGGAGAAAGCCGGATAGTTGTCAACATCTTTCAAATGAAATGGTATGGCCCCAAACTCCCAAACAGTATCTCCACCCCAAAGCTGGCATTAGTTCAAGGAAATCCCACTGACGGCTTGCATTCTGGGAGTCACTAAATTAGTTATTATAAGTCGTCAATGAAGTCATGCTCCGTGGTGGGGCAGGCACCGATGTCCCCTCGTGGAAGTTGGCACTGAGCTTGAGAAATTGTTTGAAGCCAACTTGGATACTAAAACAATGGTTGTCCGATATTAATCATCATAAATATAGAGACCATACTACGGACAGCCATTCTTTAAGCACCAAAGAATCGCACCATCAGGAAGAGCACGGCGTCTTCTCCAAAGTTGGTGTCTCTTCCAGAAAGTTCTTCTGGGGTGGTCCTGACAGTGAGGGTTACTGGGTCAGCTTCACACATTGAGAGTCAAGCACATACTTGGGGGTCAGTCACACTCTCAGGCGGGGGCCAGGGGCTGACACTAATAACCTGCCCCTGAGGTTGGCAATACATCCAAGAAGTGCCTCCAAGAAGCAGGGATTTGATAAAAGGATGTCGACCATGAATGTCATGTCACTCACACAAGCAGCCCATCGTCCACGCAGACCAATGGCAGCACCCACGAGCCCACTCTCCCCTTAGCAGGTCCTGTCTCCAGGCCCTGCAGGTGAGAGTGGAGGTGCCCCAGCCCAAGCAAGCTGCATGCTCTCTTACCAACCATCCAGGCATGGGCCCTGGCAAGGGGCTGACACGTGCATCTCTCTACAGAACTCGCCATAGTGTCCAGGAAGTCCACTGAGGCAGGATTTTATACGCAAAAAGAAATTGTCCTTGTATGATTCATCATGAATAAAGGGAACACACCAAGGAGAATTTCTCCTCAAGTATGAAACAGCAGCACGGACTGGACACCAAACCTCCACGTGTGTGTATGGCCAAGGTTGGACAGTGACTGCAGTTCCACAAACCCAGTCACACACACATGTGCACATAAGCACACTCACAGGCACACACACACACACACACACACACACACACCTCATGCACCATGGGCAACCTCTCTTTAATCAGCATGGAAGCAAGCTTCCATGGAACTCCATCCTCACTCAGCTTGCCATCTGCATCCAAGAGTCGTTCACAGGGTGGGGAGCAACTGAGGTCCAGGACCCAGGAAGTGTCCCTCTTACATGGAGGAAACGTTCTGGATGGCCCTGCTGACCCCACTGCATTTGGCATCATGTTCTGGGAGCCAACATGAACTCTTGGTTCGATAACCTAGTCACATACCTGAGCGAGGGCTTGACTGCCATGTCTTGACATTGTTCCAAAGATCCAAGGAGAGTTTTTAATAATAACACCACCACCAACAATAATAGTTGCAAAGCACGGAAGAGTCGTCACTATTACTTATGAAGTGCTGAGCACCCAGGTGCTATTCTAAGCGGTTTGCAAGTTTGCACTCCTTCAGCCCCCTGCAGGCCTATGACATAGACACTACTATGATCCCCATGTGACACATGACACAACAGGCACAGAATGATGAAACCCTCGCCCAAGGTTGCACGGTTAGTAAGTGTCAGAGGCGGGATCCAGACACAGGACAGCAGGCTCCAGAGTCTGCGTTCTTGATACTGAAAAAGTGGATGACCCTGTACGATTCGACATGAGTAAAACGAACAGGACAGGGATAACCACTCTTCAAGTACCAAAGATTAGCACGGAAAAGAATGCCACTGCCTTGGATGGACTTTGTGTTTCTTCAAGGCGGGATCCTGAGGATGAATTAGACGCCGCAGGTTAGTGGACCAGGGACGTGCACCGAGCATCACATGCAAGCTCAAGTACAGAATGACAACATGGACGATGAAAGTGCCGCTCACATCAACGCTGACATGGCTGTCTCGGGATGGACAGTGGACTGCCCGCTTAGGGAGCAGGGACCCAGGCCACATGCACAACATGCACCTTCTGACCCACCCATGCATCACCTGGGCAGGCGAAGTCCCCGAGACCACGGCCTTCCCTACGGTCAGCAGTGAAGTCATCTCTACAAAATGGTGCCAATGAACGACGCACCACACACAAAACAAACATACACAGCCATGCGTGCACGTACCGTGTCCCTTGCTGAGTGTGGACCACATCCAAGGAGCCTCCCAGACAAGGTTTGATACTCACAGAGAGCTTGCCCTTGTATATTCCATGTCAAGAAACCGAATATACAAAGGGCAACCTCGCTTTAAGTACCAAACAGCAGCATCGGGCAGTCGTCTCTATCGTTCACACAATTGGCCTCGTCTCCAGGGATGCATCCTAGGGAAGGAGGGGATACGCAGGATCAGAGACCAGGTGGCACACCCCACATGCAGGTGTGTGCTCACTGATCAGCTCTACATCCCAGGTAGCCCCGAGTATGCAGATGCCAGGGCCCCTTCCCTGAATCGACATTTCCAGGCATCTCCCCGAGTCAGGATTTGCTCCCAAAAAGAAGGTCAAGCCCGCAGGTCTTTGTGCACACACACAGAGCTCAGCTTCTTGCAGAACAACGCTGGGGGCAGCACCACTGCCTTTCCCAAGCGTGAGTACCTCCTCCAAGAGGTCCTCCAAATGATGCAATGGGCACTGAGGGCAGGGGACTAGGTGGATTTGCATCATAAATAAATCAAAGGTCCTTCCATACATCTTGCAGAGGTGTTTTCTTCAACCTCGTTCCACTCAGCTGCCTCCCTCCCTACTGCCCTCCTCCAAGCTGGCATCATATCCAAGAAACCACACAAGGAAAGAGTTGATATTGAAAAGGAGTCTAAACTCCCCGTACCTCAAGCGTACTGGAGGAAGCAGACCCACAGCCAGTTCCCACGTCAGCCTCTCCCCGCAGGAGGGCCCCTGAGGAAGGAGCAGAAACTGAAGGCTACAGGCCATGAGCTGTGCCTCTCCTTGACTCAACATTCACTTTCCACAGGCAGGGCTTGCTGCTTGCGTCCCTTCCCTGATGCTGGCTCAGGTTCAGATACCCATGGTGGGCAAGAGGTCAAAAGCAATGGTCACATGGCACAAGAATCATCTCCACAGACACAGGACACAGCTGGGGAGATGAAGCAGAGTTCTGTCTGCAAGCTGCCATCCTAAGGGTGAAGAGGAGGCAGATGGTCAGAGGGGCAGGGGACAGACCTTGAGACTGAAGCCTGTGGCCCCCAGTTCCCGACCAGAGTCCACGTACCTGCATGGGGGTGGCTGCTGCTCCGGCTTCTCCCCAGAGCAACCTGCTTATGCAGGAAACTCTCTAGGCAGCATTGGAATCCCAAATCCCAAGTGGAAATGCCCTGGTATATTCATTTCAGGGACCGTGGACAGGGCTACACCTGCCCAAAGTCCAGAGAGGAGCAGTGACCTCAGTCTCTTCCCAAAAGTTGACAGGGCTCCAAGGGGCCCTGATGGATGGACTGGACGGGTTTCCACCATCATAAATAAAGCCCATGGTTTTGCATGACTTGTGAGAGGATCTGACATCAAGGTCTCTCTCCTGAGCTTGACACTGTACCCTGGAAGGCTCTCGGGGATGACTCGGTACTGAGAAAGGGCAGCTCCATGCATGATCTTTAAAAAAGCAAACCACCACGAAACTTAGTGCAGACAAGAGCATGCACAAAAAGTCCTCTCTGCCTCCCACCAGCTAGACATAGCCTCCAGGGAGTCCTCCAGGGGAAGAACTAGGCACCAAGGATGGAAAGAGGGCCAGGGACCAGCCACATAGTGAAGACCACGTTCCAGGTTCAGAAAGCCCAGCACGTACCTGAGACGGACGGCATCAACTCTTCTTTGCTGAAGACGGAGTTGGATCTGGAGCACCTTCCCAGACAGAGTTTGATACGCAAATAAGAGTCTCCCTCTGTATATTCGTCATGAATAGAGTGAACATACAAAGGGTATCCTCTCTTCAAGTACCAAAGAGTAGCCCTGGTGAGGACCATGCAGCGACTTTGCCTCCTGCAGGGCCTGTGACCAAAGGGGAAAGGGCTGGTGACCAGTATCACCCACTCAGTCCCAGGGCTAGGCCCTGCATCCCACACACTGTGACCCAGCCCTGAGGGGTCACATCCAGGACTCCTGCAAGGCAGGATTCACTTCTAAACAAGACAATGAATGTGTCTTTCCATAAATATAATCATGCAGAGGTGAGCTCCCATCACCTGCCCGCAAGCAACACAGAGAGCAGAGCCACTGTCTCCCTCCAAAGGTGACCCTGGCCCCAGGAAGTAGCATTAATCATGCTCTGTGGGGGGGGGGGTTAGCAAACCAGAAGACACAGAATCATCAGGGAAGGTGGAAGTCCATAAGCACTCACCGACCTTGGAGATAGTTGAGCCCAAGGTCCCTCTGCTGAGGTTGGCAGTGACACATCCTAGGAATGACTGGATCCTGGAAAGCAGCCACCTCTACCTGCTTCACAAAAACACAAGGAGGACCCTACAGTCAGACTCCAGGTACACCAGAGTCATGGTGACCACAGGTACCTGCCCATACACTCACGGGCATCTCCACTTGACAATGTTCCAAAGGACTGGACAGTGCGGTCAGTGACCCAGGTGACACTCCCAAAAATCATGAGGTAGGCCTGGGGACTCACCCATTCACTTGCACTAGATTGGCACTGACATCAGCACTCTTCACTTGAAGTTGGAAGTTCTCTCAAGGATGGACTGAAGACCACAAGTTGATAGACCAGGTGACTATCATTGATTCAGCATTGGCTCTTTGGTCCACTGTCCATGAGGTCTCTCTTCTAAGATTGGTGCTGTGAGCAGGAAGACTCCTAGATATGACTTGGTACTGAGTAAGAGCAGGTCCTTGTATGATCTATCTTTAAAAAAGCAAATCATCATTAAACTCCCCTCAGTGATGACCATAGCATGGACGAAAAGACCTCTCTGCCTCCCACCAGCTGCACATGGCCCCCAGGGAATCTTCCAGGGGAAGAACCAGGCACCAAGGGTGGAAGGAGGGCCAGGTACCAGCCTCATAGCTGGAGACCACGCTCCTAGCCCAGAAAGCCTGGCACGTACCTGAGAGGGAGAGGCTTCAACTTCTCTCTGCTGAAGACGGAGCTGGATCCGGAGCACCTTCCCAGACAGAGTTTGATACGCAAATAAGAGTCTCCCTCTGTATATTCGTCATGAATAGAGTGAACATACAAAGGGTATCCTCTCTTCAAGTACCAAAGAGCAGCTTCGGTGAGGACCACACCATGGCTTCACCTCCTGCAGGGTCTGAGACCAAGGGGAAGAGGGCTGGTGACCAGTATCACCCACTCAGCCCCGAAGCCAGGCTCTGCACCTCCCAGTGTCCCCACCCTGAAGGTGGCCTTACTTCCTGGCATTTCTCCAAGACAGGATTGGTTACCAAATGTTAGGACAATCCTGTAAGACTTGGAATATAGTGAATGTAAAATTGTTGACATCCCTTCAAGACTTAGAACCGCACTGGAAAGAGAGGCAGTGCCTCTGCTCAAAGCCATGGCTCCAGCACGTCCTTCTAATGGCACACCATCATTAACAAAAGTAAAACCAAACATACCCCAGGACCAACCACCTATTCACAAATCCTGTGACAGTGTAAAACAAGTGACCCTTCTGAACCTAGTGTTCTGTCCAGAAAGCCATCTGAACAGTAATCTGTCACCCATAAGCACTCATCCTGTGCAAGATTCACTAAAAGTACGATGAACGCCTCATAGGCACTTTCTTTAATTAAATGGAGAGGATATCAGCTGTCCCAGGGCCTTTCCACCAGGATAAGAAGACATCTATGGAAGAAGAGATCACTAGAGCCATTGGATGCCCCGGGGCCATCCCCACCATCTTACTCTGGGCTGGCACCAACACCCATCCCCTTCCCTGTAGTGAGCATTAAGGCCCAAATGTCATCTCAAGGATGGGCTGGGTTCATGGAGGGCAGGTGGACCAGCTGACTCTCATTTTAATTAGACACTAACTCTACTTTTGACCATTTCTTCACATATCTTGGAGATGAACTCACCATGAGATCTCTTTTCAGAGGTTGGCATCATGTCTAAGAAGTCCTAGGTGGATACTTCACCATTACATTAACCAGGACAACCAAGGTAGGCACTGCTTTCTAAACAGAAGAGCAGTTCTGGAAAGAAAACCACTGCATTGTTTCTGAAGTCAGCATTTCTTCCAGACAGTCCTCTGAAGGATGCCTGGGATCAAAAGGATCAGAGAGGACCAGGTAACAAACAGCAAGAAAGAGGTTCCTGCCCTCTGGTCGACCACACATTTGCATACCCTGGAGCAGTCCTGCCCTCTCATGGGTCCCGAAGCTGGCCTTGTTTGCAAGAACCCTTCCCAGGCAGGATGTGCCCCTCAGAGAGAGCTTGCCCCTGTATACGCATTACAAATAAAGTAAACAAATGAAGGATAACCTCTCCTCAAGTGGCAAATGATACCACTGGCAGGAAAGCCATGCTCATTGTGACAAAGCTGGTGTCATCTCCAAGAGTGAGCCTAAAATAAATAGATTGGATATACAGAGTTAGCAGACAGCCAACACATGCTACATGTGAAGTACTCACTGGTGGGTGAATGACACATCCACCATTCCTTCCGTATCCCCTGGAACGGTATTCCCACCAGTGCCCCTTCCTGAAATTGACAGCCCAACCAGGTATTCCCTAAGGTGGGATTGGTTACTGAAGAAGAGACAGATTCCCCAAAATACATCATAAACATGGTAAACACACAAAAAACAATTCATTCAAAGTCAATGAAGCAATACCCGAAGCATAGTCCCGTAACAACACATTAAACGCCAAGAGGAAGTAAGGCAAATGGCACATCTCATACAAAGTACAGTGCTGTGTCCATGTCCCATTCCTGTACCCGGGAGGGGTACAGACACCATGTCTTCTCCGATGGCGACTTCACATCCTGGGAGGTTTCCAAAGTAGCATTTGATACTGAAAACGTGGATTTTCCTCTATGATTAATCATAAATAATGTACTCATAGAAGGAGAATCTACCTTTTAAATACCAAAGAAGGATTCCGTCCTGGAAAACGCGAACCTGTATTTGATTCATCAAAAATGAAAGTTGCATGGGGTAGAAAGCTTTCACGAAGAACAATATCTTCACCAAGGCGGCTTCTCAACAAGAAATGGCTCCTAAAGCTTGGTGATCCCCAGGCGTACGTCGTCAATTAAGATATGACATGTGGTCCACCACCTTTTCACCTCCCCAGGGTGAGCAGGGCCAGGGGGCTAGCCCTACTTTTGGAAATATTTCCAGAGCAGCATTTGATACTGAAAATATGGATTTTCCTCTATGATTAATCATGAATCATGTAAACATAGGAGGAATATCCACCTTTTAAATACCAAAGAAGAGTGGAGTTCTGGGAAAGACAAATCTGCGCGCAGCTCATCAAGAATGAAAGCAATAGGGAAGACCAACTGTGTTCAGCCCCGTGGAGCAACTGTGATACCACACCACAGCCTCTTTGCCAAATGAGTTTCTCATCGAGAAGGGGCTCCAGAAGGTGATAGTCGGCAGACATATGGCATGAATTATGCACACATTCTGGGGTCCACCATCTTTTCACTTACCCCTGGAGGGGCCTAACCCTACTTCGCTTCCCTGATGGTGGTTGCAGGCCAGGAATATTTCCAAAGCAGCATTTGATACTGAAAACGTGGATTTTCCTCTATGATTAATCACGGAACACGTAATCATAGAAGGAAAATCTACCTTTTAAATACCAAAGATTTAATCCTAGCAAGCATGAACCTATGCACAATACATCAAAAATCAAAGTAACAAAGGATAGAAATGACTGTTCAGCTGTCATGGAGAAACTGTGACCACAGACCCCAGTCACTTTGCCAAGCTGGCAGCTCAGCGAGAGGGGGGTCTCCTCAAGACGGGTGGTCCACAGACATATGGCATGAATCAAGCACATGTTCTGGGGTCCACCATCTTATCACTTACCCTGGGGTAACTCTACTGTCTCTTTCCTGATGGTGGTTTCAGTCCAGGAATGTTTCCCAGCAGCATTTGATACTGAAAACGTGGAATTTCCTCTATGTTTAACCATAAATAACATAAACATAGAAGGAATATCCACCTTTTAAATACCAAAGAAGGATTTAGTCCTGGAAAGCATGAACCTAAGCACAATCCATCAAAAATAAAGGTAACATAGGACAGACAAACTCTGCATGGGCCTCTTGAAGAAGTAGCCATGGTGGCCCACAATGTTTCCACCATGGAACTCTCTGGAGGATGCCGATCCTGATAAGAAACCTCACTAACAAAAGCATAGGTGCTGGGATCCAGCTTCCATTCATTCCTTCTGGAGGGAATCAACCTTCCTCTCTCTTCCCTGAGGAGAATTTTGTGTTTAGAAATGTTTTAAAAGTAACCTGAGATACTGAAAATGTGGATTTTCCCCTATGGATAACCATAAATCACATAAACATAGAAGGAATACCCATCTTTCCTACACCCAAAATTGAATAGCGTTGGAAAGCACAAACCTGAACACATTCATCAGAAATAAAAGTAAGACAGGGCAATCAAATGCTTTGTAAGTTCCATGAAGGAACTATGATGTTAGACCCTTGGCCTCTTTGTGTTCACATGACAGGTCTCCTTAATAGGTGCATGATTTGGGGTCTGTGATCTGCAGTCACTCACCCTGGCTAGGGATTAACCCCAATGTGTCTTCCCTAATGGTGGTTTCATGGCCAAGAGTGTTTCCAAGGCATCACTCGATTCTGACAAAGCAGCTGTGCTTAGAAAATTCATCATAAATAAAGTAAGCAGAGTAGGGATGTCCATCTTTTAAGTTTCAAGAATATCATGGAAAAAAAGGGAAAAACTGCAAAGTTCCTATAGTCAGGATCACCTCTATGAACTCCTCCTAGGTCAGAGGTCATATAAAAGCCAAGCATCCTGTCACATATCTTGGAGAGATAAGGACATCAAAGACCCTTCCAGAGTGTGAAGCTTGGGTCCAGAATGTCCCAACAGGCAGGATTTGAGAAGTCGATGTGATAGACTGTTAGGAGTACATCAGGCAAAGAGATCACAAAGAATATCTCTTCAAATACAACTGAGTAGCAGTAAAGCATAATGTTCACCAGACACTCCCAAATATTAGCAAAGCTTCCAGAAAAAACATCTGTCAAGTGGATTGGATGCAGACACTTACCGAAACAGGTGCTGTGAATCTTCAGGAAAGCTCACTTCCAAAAGCACCAATTAAGTACCAATAATCCCACAGTCATTCCCTACTTTGCAAGGTTGCCATCACCTCTAGTAAGTCAACCTAAAAAGAAATTCAGTACTGAGGACAAATGGGCCAAGTGACATTCTTCAAAAACAATGCATACACCCTGTGGTTGACCCTCCATTCTAGTCCACAAAAGGGTGCCCACACCACTATCCCTTTTCTGAGGTTGGAATTGTTTCTAAAAAGTCTTTGTACTTCAGAACCACAGCCTCCTCACAAGGGTGGAGTTAGGAGTTCCTGCTAAAGATCAATGGACATTGAGGGTGAGTGGACAAGTTAACATCCATCATCTACAAAGAGCCACAGTCCCTTCCCTGTAGTTGCAGCTTGTGGAGGATGCAGTACTGATCCCTCAAAATTAGTCACCTGAGCACATTTTGTCACAACTACAGCAAACACACAATGGAAAAGTGGTTTTCACATACCATTCAAGAGCCATGTCACTTCCCTGAGGTTGGTGCTGCCTCCATGAAGACCTGTTAATAAATGAGACACTGCTGGTTAGGGGACCAAATGGACTAAGTCATAAATAAATATTCTGTGTGGTCGAACATCATTCGTGTGCCCAGGAACAATGCTTGCAAGAATGTCCATGAAGGAGGTCGGATGCTATTGAGGGACACATCTTGGTTGGGATGTTTATTGAAGTGCAGGCAGCCAGGCATGATCTGTGATAGTGATGAACCAAGAACTCCTCTTCAGGCATCATGGTAGAGCAATGCCAACCTGTCCACTGTCTCTTCTAAGCAGGGGCATCTGGAAATTGTAACTTCCCCAGGCAAACAGGTATCTTGCCTTTTAAAATATAGTTATTTCACTTCTAAAGCATTTGTATGCCTGTTACGTATTCATGAAAATCCTCATGATCATCGTGTATTTGTCTTTTAAAATTTTTCAGTGTGTGTATATGTCTTATCTCTTCATTTCGAATATAAGCTTTGGAAACCGAAGGATCAGGTAATATATATTTTGGTATTCTCCTACAAATCTGAAAACTGTGTTGAACATGTTTTAGTCCACATTCCTTTATTCATTTTTTAAAAGAAATTGGTGTGGTAAAACATAACTTTTGATGTTTATAGATCACCTTAAGAAATAGGATTATATGTCAATTTATTCAATAAATTCTCAATTCTCAAAATAAACAAATAAAGGAAAACACTTGCCATCTGGTTGACCATCTGTTCACATACTCGGAGAGGGGCTGACACCCATATCCATTCCTGAACTTGGTACCAAATACAGTAAGGAAGGCCTTCAAGGAGGCATTTGATGCTAAAAAGAGATCAACTATATAATATTCACCATGAACAAAGTGAACACATCGTGGAGAACTCCTTTGAGCATCTCAGACCAACTTCTGTGCAGCTGCCTCTCCTCCAGCTCCAGGGTGTCCTCCTGGAAAGGAAATAGAGAGGAGGGTTAACACACAGGGAACAGATGCCACCAATGACCTAAGGTTCCCTCGGGGCCTTCCTTTTACATACCTGTGATGGTGTAGGTAACAATGACCCTTCCTGATGTCAGTGGCAGGATTTGGAAGCCTCCAATATGGAAGATGAGGTTCAATTCTGAACAAGAACCGTACTCTTCATGTTTCCTCAGGCATAAAGCAAAGGTATCATGGGACAACTGGTCTTCATTGTCCACACAGTGCCTCAGAACCAGAATTCCCTCTAGGAGTCCCCCAGGCAGAATGGATTCTGAGGGTCCATGGACCAGATGGCACATGTCATACAGAGAACACACAAACTGTTTTCTACTTGCAGTTCAGGGAACATGAAGAGGCACTCCCAAAACTGTGCCTTCCCTGACACTGGCACCTCATCTAGAAGCATGGGTCTTGAATTAGTAAGATCGGTTAACTGTGTGTGACATATCACATACAGTCATTCTTGATGGACTGCCGATGAGCCTTGGCATGAAAACAGCTTTGTTATGGACTGAACTGTGTCCCCCTAAAATATGTGTTGTAAATCCTAACCTCTATGCCTGTAGTTATATTCTCTTTTGGGAATGAGTTGTCTTTGTTATGTTAATGAGACAGGATTAGTATAGGGTGTGTCTTGAGTCAATCTCTGTTGAGCTATAAGAGATTAAATGCAAGCCAGGAAGAGAGATTGGAGAAGAGAGATGTCAAGCCACATGAAGACTGCCCAGGAGGAGCAGCTCAGAAGAGACAAGATCTTCCTCCAGAGCTGGCAGAGAAAGAAAGCTTTCCTCTAGTGCTGGTACCCTGAATTTAGACTTCTAGTCTCCTAAACTGTGAGAAAATAAATTTCTGTTTGTTAAAGCCACCTGCTTGTGGTATTTCTTTTATAGCAGCACTAAGTAACTAGACAGAATAAGGTGCCAAGAGTGGGGTGCTGCTCTAACAGATACTTAAAATGTAGAAGTGATTTGGAAATGTGTAATGGGTAGTAGCTGGAAGAGTTTTAAGGTGCCTAATAGTAAAAGCCTAGATTGCTGTGAAGAGACTGTTGGTAGAATTATGGACATCAAAGGCAATTCTGGTGAGGGCTCAGAAGGAAGTGAGGAGAGCTATAGAGAAAGTCTCTATTGTCTTAAAGAATACATATGGTGCAAGCAACAGAATGTTCCTAGAAATGTAGGTGTTAAATGTGCTTCTGGCGAGGCTTTAAAAGAAAATATGAACATGTGATTGAACAATGGAGGAAGGGTGATGCTTTTTATGCCATGGCAAAGAACTTGTCTGAATTATGTTCAAATTTTGGTGGAAGGTAGAACATGTAAGTGATGAACTTGGATATTTGGCTGATGAGACTTCTAAACAATATCTTAAAGGGAATGCATGGTTTCTCCTTGCCGCTTACAGTAAATGTGAGTGGTGTCCTAGAATGTTCACCAAAGACATAACTCCACAATCTTTGGTTAAAGAGATTAAGCCTGTGATTATGGATCTAACCAACTACCACAGCAAAAGCCCATCAGCTTAGGCTGAAGGGGACATAGAAAGAACAAAAGGAAAGAATGCTGTCTACCTATTGGAATTCTGCAGGTAGGAAACAGGCCAAAGGAGCTACATCTGTTGTCCTCCAAGACAAGAAAAGGACCATCCCTGGATCAGCTCAGAGATCAGCAGAACTGTTGGAAGAAGCGCGGGAAGCAGGGCCTTCTCAGTTTCAAAGGGTGGGGCTACAGTCTCTTGGATCTCAAAGGATAGGGCCACAGCCTCCTAGGTTTCCAAGAGTTGGCTCTTTGCCAACTCAGTTCCAGAGTGTGGGGCTGCCAATAAGGTATGCCAGGGGGTTGGGGCTGCTGCTCAAAGCTGAAGGGCAGGGGTGCCATGCCCAAGAGGCAGAAGAATGGGGGACTGCCAGGGACAGGGGGTGGGGGTCTCCACTCAGATGGACTAGGAGATTGGGGCCGCCCAAAGCTCAGTGAGCTGAATTGCCATCCCAGAAGGCCTGGAAGGTGGAGCTGAGGCCCAGGACCATTTGACCTCCACCCAGAATCCAGAGGGGTGGCCAACAAGCATAACACAAATTCACCAGAGAAAACCTCTCTTCAAGTACCACAGAATAGAACTGTCCACAGACCCATGGCAATGGTACCTCCTCCAGGAAGATGCCCTAAGAATGTATTGAAGGTGGAGGGTGGGAGACAGGAGAACTGTTCTCTGATAAGGTCCACCATTCGTTTGCTTCTCCTGATTTGCGGCCGACACCAATATCCCTTCCCTGTTGATGGAATCCAGAAGCACATCCTTCCAAGGCAGGATTGGAATCTAGAAAGAGTTAGGCTTGGTAGGGTTAGTCCTGATGAAATGACTGCTTCAGGACATCCCCTCTCCCAGAACCACAGGGACCACTGCCTTCTGCCATACTCGTGTCCCCAGTCAATCCTTCTGTAGACGTGTGGGATGACAGCCCACCAGATGACATGTCATGGATAAAATACATGCACCTTGGCCAGCCATCCACTGACATCCCTGGGGTGATCTGGTTGGTGATATCTATCATGATTTTTAATTTAATTTGTTGTTGTTGTTGTTAGTTTGTTTCAGCTGCTGTCATCTGAACTCTTTTCTAATGTTGAGGGAACTCTTCATTAACAGAACTGAAACTATGTTTCCCCAGCCTCCCTTGCAGCTGGGGAGCTAGTGTGTGACCAAAGTCTTGTCAACTGTGCCTGTTCTTAGAGGTGGGCATCACCTGAGGTTGGACTGAAGATAGCTGGGCACTAAGTGCTCCGGGACCTGCTGACACACAGCATCATTGAAGGGTCTGCCCTCAGGTGAATCCTCTATGTACATACCAAGACAAGCAGTGACACCAAGGTCCCTTCCCCAAAGTCCCATCGGGGCCAGGGAGCTCTTCAAGGTGAGATTTGATACCGAAAAAGAAGTGCACCATGTTTGTTTCGTCACGTATAAAGCGAAAATAACATGGGCAACTTCTTTTCAGGTACCAGAGAGTAGCACTGATAGGTGGACGTCTGCACCTCCTCACCTCCTGCAGTCCATCTGGCTGTGAAGGGACACTGAGGGTTAGGGCGTGGTAGTGGGACTGGGCAAACACCATTCATTAAGCCTGTGCTCAATAGCAATGGGGCGTTTGCTCACCCTGGAAGATGCAGACAGCAGGCATCTCCCCTGCAGCGAGGCTGATACTGAACAGAGGTGGACTGTGCCGGAGTCTTCATGCATAAAGCCAACCGATCCCAGACTCCTTCTGCTCCAGCATCCTAAGAAGTCGTCATGGACAGAGTACAGTAATCAGGACAGACAGGTTCCTGCATGTTTACTATCAACCCCGCAAACGCTCACGGAGAACATTGCTTCAGATGAAATGGGATAGTCCTGGTCTGGGAAATAGAATCTCCCCCGTGAGTCAGTTGTTCCAGTAAATCCTCCTTTTGTGAGACGGGAAACTAAGAATATCAAATTAAGCTCAATAAGCCACTTGTATCTGCTCTCTGTTACTCCATCGATCCACGCGCCTTGCATGGCTCTGACACCCGTGTACCCTCCCCTCTTGGTTCCTTGGAGGTACAGCTTGGTTCTAAAACACTCCAGTTTGCTGTTGCTTGTCAGAAATACAGGAAACCCATCAGAGAGAGCCAAAGAATAGCAGGGACAAGCAAATGACAACAGCTTCCTTAAAGTCAGCACACTTCTGGGAAGTTCTCCTACAGATGGACAGGGGGACTCTGAAGGTGAGTGGGTCAGGCGAAATGCTCTGGGGTCAGCCATCCTTCATGTCTCTTGGAGAAGTGCCCACACCAATGGGTCTTCCCTGTGGCTGCCATTCTGTGAAGGATGCAGAGTGGGACACGTTAACTGTTCATTATTTGTCATTCATGAATAAACCACTAAAATAATGCTTTTAAAGTGCAAACACAATACCACCACAAGAAAAAGTCATCTTTCACCAAGAATCCACTTTAGATGGGAGAGGATACTGAGGATGGCTGAGCCAGGAGAAAAACATCACTGAAAAGTGCACGCTGTTCCAGTCACATTGACAGTGGTGTAGGATCATCTGGAATGTTTGTGTCCCGAGTAAAATAAAACCCAACTCAAACTGGATTAAGCAATAAAGAGATTTATTGGCTTATATAACTGAAAAGGGAATCAAACAATGTCACCCAGGTCCCCATACAGGCTTCCTCTCTTGGTCCACACAGCTCCCCACTCCACAGTCCCAGGAACTCTCCTCTTGGACTTTAAATGGCTTTGGAAGCTACAAGGCTTACGTTATCAATCACATGATCCAAGGAAACAGAGAGGATCTACTCTAGCAGCTCTCACAGGAGAGGGAGAGATATTTCCTTTCCCAGAAGCCTCAGCGACATCTCCTTGCATCTCATGAGCTTAATGGGGTTAGGGGCTCATCTTTGAGCCAATCACAGCAGTAAGTGGGGTTGAGGTAAAGCAGTTCGCTGTAAGTTGGGACTAGGGGGAAGGACAACCCAAGGCACATGGCAGGAAGAGGGGAGCATTCATGCAAGAAATCAGTCAACACTCAGGAAGGTGGAAGGATTCAGGGCAGCCAAATTCTGACCCAAGTCCACCACAGGTGCCTTCCTTGGAGTTGGCATCCGAACCAAGACATCCTCGAGGCAGAATTGGATACTGAAAAAGAAGTGCACCGCGAATGTTTCGTCACAGATTAAGCGAAAAAAACACGGGCAACTTCTCATTAAGTACCGCATGTCGATGAGCAACACTGCATCTCCCCGAGGCTGGCGTGCTCTCCGGTGGACTTCCTGAGGGGAGCGGACACTATTAGTGCACCAGGCAACGTCCGGCAAATACTCAGCCTTGCTGTGAGGGCACTCTAGGTCACCTACCTCATAGGGTTCTACAGGTGGCAGCCCGTCCAGGAGGCTCTTGTGGGCAGGAATCATGCAATTTATCATTTAAAAAGTCTCCTCAAGTGTCACAGTGACAATGGCACAGAAACACTGGCTTCGCTTCCAGAAAGTCCACCTGGGAATAAATGAGGAGGAACTGGGTGAGCTGAAGTAATGCCCTAGCTGTGTGGTCAACTATGCCCCCTCATTGGAGGTACACAGAGCAATCTGCCTTCCCCTAAAGGAGCCCGAGGTCAAGGAAGTCTTCATGAAGTGGGTACTGGAAGAGAGATGTGATGTTTGTCAAAACCCCAGAGAATGCCTCATGGGCAACACCTCCTCAAATAAGAAGGGGCCTGACTCAGGGTTGCCATTGCAGACCTGCCTTAGCTCCAGAAAGCACTCATGTGGTAGACAGGAAGCTAGAAGTTAATGAGTTATAGCATACACTGTCCATAAAACCGAAGTTCTCAGCTGGCCCATGTGGCTGACTGATGCCTCCAAATCCTCACCCCTTCCTGCATCCACACCCTGGTCATGACCTCCCCCTGGGTGGGCCTCCCCACCACTCATCATTGGGTGTGGCCATGTGGCTTGTTTTGGCCAATGGTATATGGGTAGAAATGGGCTATTCTGAGCTTCAGTCTTAAGAGGCCCCCGTGTTTCAACTTACTTTCTTGTGCCTCTGCTGTCACTGTGAGAAAAACACTCCAGCCAGCCCAGGAGAGGGATGAGAGATGAAGCACCAACTTTGCCCCTAAAGTCACCCTTGTCTCCAGAAGCTGTACGAGGTATGTGGGCCAGGAGACACACTTCAGAAACAGAATGCATGCTCTTTGGTGATACATCCATTCCCATACTTCTAGTGATGAGTTGATGTCACACCTGCAACACATCTTAGGCAATATCTGACACTGAAAAGGATCTAATGATGAGTGAGTGCTCACAAGTCAAGTGGTACAAAGATGCTTATCTTCAGGCATCAGAGCCTCTTCCCCCAAGTAATCAGTCAAACTTCAAGTCAGCCCAGAGAGGGACTGGATTCAGAGTGGTAACAACCCAGGAGAGACACATCATCACCACACTGCAAACTCTCCAGTCCCCCATCCCTTCACTAACCAGAAGTGGGGGTGACATCAATGGCCCTGCTGGGGTCTGGCTTCACGTCCAGGAGATCATCCAGGGAGGATGGAATTTACTATTGAAAACATATGGACCATGTAACATTTATCCTACACATGACCAGCTCATCAGACAGCCTCCCTTTAAATACCCCAGAGTGGAGTGCACATCTCAACCACAAATGCTCCCGTCATGAACACCATCACACACATCCCCACTTCCCCAAGCCCCCTCGAGCACAGACTGGATCCCTGCACCAGGTAACACACATCCAGTATTCAGTATGTGCTGTGGGTGAGCCTTCCCTCTCCTGGGAGTGCTGGTCTCAAGGCATCTTCCCCAACATTGTCTATAGCCGGGCTAACAGCTCTCCTAGGCAGGGTTTGACACTGTAAGAGAAATTATTCGCTGATGATTGCTCGTATTTGTTTTAAAAAGCTGGAAAGAGAGAACCCCTAAGGGCAGCCCCTCTTTAAATACTGCAGGTTCACAACGGCCCCAAATCCTCCTTCATCTTCTCAAAAGTTTCCATGTGCACCAAGATGGACTGGGTGCTGATGGATAGTCAAACGGGTGACCTACATCATAAATGAAGTGCATGTCACCAGTCTACCACCCTCTCAGCTACCCTGGAGCGTTGGCACTACTGTCCCTTCATGATGCTGCCGACATGTCCAGAAAACCATTCAAGCAGAGCTTCACACCACAGAGCCACCACCCACCATGATCCACCATAAATAGGCAGAAACCACAATGAGCAACCACCCTCCACACCAGAAACACGGGTTCTTCTCCAAACTTGGCTTCCCTTCCAAGGAGCCCTCCTTTGGCAGAGCCAGATCCTCAGAGTCACACAAGCCAGTGAAACACATCACACAGCCTGCCTTTCTTGTGCCTATCCACAGCAGAACCAGCAGCAATGTCCCTTCCCTGAAGGCCGCATCAGGAACAGGAAGTGCCTCCAGGGTGGGATTTGATACTAAAGAAGAGGTTTCCCGTGTATGTTTCATCATAAATAAAGAGAAGACAACACGGACAACCTCTCCTTCAAGTATCCAAGATTAGCACTGATCAAGAAAACCAACAAAAAGCAAAGCCAAAAGTACTGAATCTTCGCCGGCGTTGTTGTCTGTCATCTCCAGGAAGGTTTCCTGAGTCTACCTTGCACTGGGTAGACCAGACGTCAAGTGTCATAAACAACAGAAGGGTCTGATTCAAGTGACCTGGAGTTGTTTTTGGAGGTCAGCATGGGGCCAGGAAACCAGTCAAGACGTAATACTAAAAAGAGCTTACCCGTGAAATATTGTTCACCAATATCGAGAACATTTTGTGTGCAAGCTCCCTCCAGGTGTCAGAGCTTTCCAGATGGTGGAACCGGGTTCTGCTTCTGGAAGTCAGTTGGCTTCAGTTAGGCCCCAGGAACAGTGTGCACAGCAAAGTCAGTGCATCCAGAGAGCGTACACAAATGTCGCTTGCAATTCTGCGGTCAAGGGGCAGGTTGCATGGTCCGCAGAAAGCCCACACCCAGGCCCCTACAGGGACTTGGCCGTGGATCCAAACAGCCTTCTCAGAAGGATTATGATTCTGAAAACAGATATATATTATCATGTTAGTTGTAAATAACTAACTTACTACAACCTCCTGCTGCGGTAGGGCCTGGAAAAGGGCACAGCAGGGCCAGGCCCCATCCTCCAGGTTAAACATCACTTAACGCCTTCCACAAGGAGCACTGGTGGTGCAGCGGTTAAAGTGCTTGGCTGATAACCCAAAGGTCAGCAGTTCGAACCCACCAGCCACTTCATGGGAGAAAGATGTGGCAGTCTGCTTCTGTAAAGATTTACAGCCTTGGAAACTCTACGGGCCAGTTCTACTCTGTCCTAGAGGGTCGCTATGAGTTGCAGCTGACTCGATGGCAACAAATAATGTCTTCCACTGACTTCCATTTAATTCAGAACAATTAAGGAATAAAAACAAGCTTCATTTCCTCACTCCAGCTCACCAAATGTTTGTGCCAACTCTGGGTTGGTTTTGCCATTTTTATGCAAAAATCCTTTGACCATAATTTTTCATTGTATGGGGAGATATTGATATCTTAAAACTCTTTCACTTCAACCAGGAGTTAGGCCAACTCTAAAAGGACTAGAAAGACAAGAGTGAAGAATCACAGGAAAGAAAGTCCAGGTTTCTTCTTACAGATCTGTGCAATCGTGCCCTCCCCTCCCCACAAACTGGCCATGAAAGCAGAGGACAGAGAGAAGTGACACAGAGTCATGTCACCTCCCTACAGCCTGCACGATCCATCTTTTGCTTCCTGCTTAACCTCCAGAGTGCCTGGTCTACATGAGCTTGGCAGCCCCCTACCCTAGATACATCAGGGGTGCTAGCATGCTCACCACTGCTGCATTTCCTCACCTTTCTCTCTTTTCTCTCCCTTTTTGGGCCTCTTTTCAGGTGGAAGGAATAATGTTTGGGCATTAATATGAAAGACTGGTTATGCCATTCATGCCTGCTGCCTCATCTGCTCTGGCTGTAATTAAGCAAAGTAGGGTTGAAGTGGAAAGAAGTGACCCTTCTCCAGAACCCGATGCCCTCTAACTGAACACGCTCCCTTCCCCAAATGCTATGGAAAAGCCTAGAACCAGAAGCATTCGTGGCCTATTGCCATCAAACACATCCACCACCCACAACCTACCTCCACACCCTGGCATTAGAGCCAACATGAGAATCGCCTCTTTCCCTGAAGGTTGGTGTCACCTCAACAAAGTCCTCCAGAGAAGGATTAGGGAGTGAGCATTAGTGCCAGGCACAATACACAGAGTAAGGGAAGCACACACCTCTGCTTGTTCACCCTGGATGGTCTTGTCCAAGAAGTCTTCCAAGCTGGTAATGGATACCAAAGAGTGGTCGGCAGGAATAATTTATCATAAAATATATATATATACATGCATCAGAGGAAGCCTACCCTTGAATATCACAGAGAAGAACCATCTACAGAAACATAGCTTCTTCCCTAATGTCAGTATCATCTTTTAAGGATGGATTGGATACTGACGGTCCATGGGCCAAGTGTGTCCCTGGTAAAGCAAACATCCTGCTGTCAGCTATCTGCTCACTTCTCCAGGATCGGAGCTGATGACAGTGCCCCTTCCCTCAAGTTCACATAACATCAAGCATTCCTCCAGATTTAAAATAAATCAACTACAGAATTCGTGTTGGAAATAAGGAGGCCGATCTCAGGCCAATTCCAGGGACTCCACGGTCTCATCTTGATCTGAGAAACAGCTTTTCTCCCCAAAGGTGTCATTATCTCCAAAACATCATTTCAGAATAAACTGGAGGGTAAAGAGCAATGGTCTAGGACATTGACATTGTCTGCACAAAGCATGGTTTCTGTGCAACAAGTCATTTGCCTACCTTGGTTGGAACAACACCAAGCCCATCACTGAAGGTGGCAAAGCTCAGCCACTCCTCCAAAGCAGGGCTGGATACTGAACTAGGCTTAGGCTGGCCCTGTTCATCAGAAGCTAGATGAATGCAAGCACAGATAACCCACCTGCATGCTCCAGAGCACGGAACTGTCATGGGCATCACTGTCTTCTCCCAGGTTGGCATCACCTTGGGAAATTCTCCTAAGAATGGATAAGACAAAGAGGGGTTAGTAAAATCAGTGACAAATGTCATAAGAAGGTATCAGGCTTTGTGGTCAACTATTTATTCATGTCCATTTATTTATGTCCACAACACCCCTTCCCTGAAGCTGAGATCTGGACCAGAAGGCCTCCAAGGTGGGATTTGATACTGGAAAAGAGGTTAACCAGGTGTGTTTCATCATCAATAAAGAAACAGAAACCCAGAAAACCTCTCTTCAGGTACCATGGATTAACACTGACAATAACACCACTGATTCATCCCCAAACTTGACATTTTTTTCCTAGAAGTCCTGTCAAATATGCATTGGATGCTGAGGGTTAGTAGAACAGGTGACATTAGTCATAAATATAAGGCACAGGTTTTGTGGTCAACCATTTCTTTCTGTCCACTGGATGGGAGCTGATAGTAACACCCCTTCCCTGAAGCTGAGATCTGGACCTGAAGACCTCCAGGATGGGATTTGATACTGGAAAAGAGGTTAACCAGGTGTGTTTCATCATCAATAAAGAAACAGAAACCCAGAAAACCTCTCTTCAGGTACCACAGATTAACACTGACAAGAACACAACTGATTCTTCCCCAAACTTGACATTCTGTTCTGAAGTCCTGTTAAATGTGGAACTGGACACTGAGCGTTAGTCGATTTGGTGGTGTAAGCCATTAGTTGAGTGCATGCTGTCAGCTAACCATCCATCCAAGTACCCCAGTGGAGCAAACCCCAACAACGCCTGCCTGAAGTTGGCATCAAGGCCAGAGGAGGGTGATACCGTAGAGAGGCTGGTCCCATAAGCTGTCATATTTATGGTAAACCCCCAGGGAAACCTTTCCTCAGTTACCATAGAGAGGCATAGCTGCCCCAAATCAAGGCTGACTCCACCAAAGGTCCTCCCAAGGACTCACTGGATCCTGAGGTGTGGTGGGCCAAGTGGCCTGTGTCTTAAAGTGCACACATTCTTGTCGGCCGATCACTTGAGTACTTTGGGGTGGTGCAGACAGCATGCCCCTTCCTGAATTTGGATGGCCCCTCATTTAGGGAGCCCTCCAAGTAAAGAGAAGCTACTGAAAATAAGTCCAACTTCGCCATATTTGGAACATGTGTAGCAAGCACATCACAGATGCTCTCTCTTCAAGTCTAGCTGAGTGTGACTGGTCCCCGATTTATTGTCTCTTTCGCCAAAGTTGGCATTTCTTCCAGGAAGTCCTCCAAGGAGGGATTAGATACTGAGGGTTAGTGGACCAGGTCACAAACGTCATAAATAAAGCGTGTGCTCTCTGGTCAACCATCTCATGTACCCAGGTACGTGCTGAGACCATTCTCCTTGTCCTCAAGGTACCCCTGCCCTAGAAGCTGCCAAGCCAGAGGGTTTTGCTGAGAAGAGGGCTACACACGAGTTATTGCACACACAAGACACATCACAAACTCCACTGGGTTGCACTGAGCGCAGACCTAGCGTCCCACCCCCGCAGTAGACTTTAGCTCCAGGAAAGCTTGCAAGGCGGGATTAGATACTGAAAAGAGGTCGACCGTGTAATGTGCGCCATAAATAAAGCGAACGCGCCACGGACCACCTCTCTCCAAGTACCAAGCAGCAGCAGTACTGACACCAGAACAGTGGCTCTTCCTCAAAGCTGATATCACCTCCTGGAAGTCTTCCAAGGCGAGATGTGATATTGAGAAGAAGTAGACCATGTGTCCTACGTCATAAATAAAGCGTACACACCATGGTCAACCGCATCTGCAAATACCATGAAGAGACGCAGACCCCCGTCTCTTTTCCCTTAATTTGGTATCACCTCCAGGAAGCCCTTGTAATGTTCATCAGGAATTAAGCAAAGGTGGCAATAGCCACAAACCCATGTCCAATGCTGCTACCACCTCCAGGATGTCCTGTAAGGTTGAGATTGGGTGCTGAGCATTGGTTGGCCAACGTCATAAACAAAGCACATGGTCTGTAGCCAAACGCCCGGTATCTGCGCCGGATAGCGCCTACCATACAGGCCCTGCTGGCAAGCTGGCATGGTCTCCAGGAAGCCCCCTGAGGCTGACTGAGGCTGAGAATTAGTGGACCATGCTACATACGTCAGAAACAACGCGTAGGCTTTATGGTCTACCATCTCTCCAGGTACTGTGGAATGTGCTGAAGCCAGACCAGCGTGTCTCCCACGAAGTTGGCTTTGCCTCTGGGAAGCCCTCTGCGACTGAATTTGATATTGAGAAGACGTGGACCATATTACATACGACATAGAGATAGCGCATGTTCTATGGTCAACCATCTTTTCAGGTACCTTGGAGAGGGCTGATGTCAGAACCGACGTCTCTTTCCTCTCGTTAGCATCACCTTCAGGAAGCCCTCTGAGGCTAGGTGCAGTATTGAGAAGAGGCCACCATGCAAAGTTGGGTAGAGATGCAGCAGACGCAGCAGAGAAACCCCTCCAGGACCCAGAATGGAGATGACGCCGGAACCAGTGCTATGCCTGATATTTAGTACCGCCTACAGGAAGCCCCCCACGGTGCACTCGCTGTTACAGAAAGGTGGACCATGGAACATGCGTTGTAAGTAAAACATATGAAGCATGGTCAACTCCTACTGCCGTGCCATGAAGCAGTACTGATGGTGTCAGAACTGGTGCCTTGTGTCCTGAGGTTGGCATGACCTCTCTAGAGACCGTCAAGGCTGAATTTGATACTGATGAGAAGTAGACCATGCTACATATGCCATAAATAAAATACATGCAGTGTGGTCGAACCCTTTTCAGGTACCGTGAGGTCAGGGCTGACACCAGAACCAGTGTTCCACCTCTGAGGTTGGCAGCATCTTCAGGAAGTTCTCAGGGCTGAACTGGAGAGAGGGACAAAGTGGGCCATGGGACATACATTATCTGTAAGCATACACGATGTGGTCAATCAGATCTTCATGAGGGATTGGTACTGAGAAAAGAGTTGGGGCATTTTCCCCCAAGATGGCTAGACTTGACATGGAAAAAAGACTACACGCGCATCGTCAATGAAAACCACAGGTCAGTGTTTTTTCACGTGCCTGGAGTGGCACTGTCTCATGCCCCCACATCTGCCCCTAAATGGGCATGATGTCCTGAAGTCATCTGAGGGTAGCTTTTGAGACTAACAAAAGGCAGAACGTGCAACATCCCTCGTTCACAAACGTTTGCAGCACTAACCACTGTTTCTTCAGGTACTATGGGGGGGATGCCAAAGCTGAAAGGACACCTTCCTGACGGTTATCACTGTCTTTGGGAAGCCCTTGGAGGCTGCATCTAACACTGAGGAGAAGCCTGTGACACAAGAATTAACAGATTAAGCACACATGTGACGGTCTACCATTCTGTCAAGTACCATGGAGCCATGTGGGTGCTGACTCCAGTGTCTCTTCTCTCACTTCAGGCTCTCTCCAGGATGGTTTTGGCGGCTGGGCTGGATACCAAGAAGCGGTTTACCATCCCACATACATATTCAAAATGTATGTGGGACGGTAAACCATTTCTTCAAGTACCGCACAAAGGTAGGGATGCTGGAAGAAGGCTTGTATCCACAAAGTTGCCTCCAGGCACCTCTTCAAGGCTGGACTTGATGCTGAGAAGAAGCAGGTCATGGTGTCTACTAAACAAGAGTTGTGTGGTCAATCACGCCATTGAATGCCATGGAGCAGCACTGATCCCAGAAAGAACCAAGGTCTCCTCCCCAAAGATGGCGAGATTTCTCAAGGCAGAACTTGATATAAGAGTAGCATTACGTCATTTCGCGTCATGCAGAAAAGAAAAGAAAACATGCCACACAGAAAACCATCTCTTCGAGTGTCACGGAGAGGCCCCAGTGTTGGATCCCATGGCACCTCCCCAAAGACAGCAGCATTTCCAGGAACCTCGAGGATGGATTTGATACTGAGGGTTAGTGGACCGTGTTACATACGTCACAGATAAAGCGTACGCTATACGGTCTACTATCTCTCCAAGTACCACACAGGGACGCTGAGGCTAAGGTTGAGGACAGATCCAGAAAGCCCTCCAGAGCTGGGTGGAACCAGAGAGCGGGTTGAGCACAACACATGCATCATGCGTACAAGCACACACAGGCCAGGAGTCTCTCTCTTCCATGTTAGGGTCGACACTGATGCTGGAATTGGTGGCTTATCCCTGAAGCTGGTAACTCCTTCAGAAGCCTTCCAAGGCTGAAGTCCCTCTGAGCAGAAGTGGATTATGTTATGGATTTCATCACTGGTAAATACCGATTAAGTGCCTACTATGTGCCGGGCACCAGGCTGGGTCTGAGAGCATAGGTAGGTAGGCACAGCATAAGATCAACACAACTGTATAGGAGAGGGGGGAGCAACATCTGAAATGCAAAACTGCCTGTGTGTGACCCAACAGGACGCCTGCCTAGTTATGTGTTGAGCAGGCAGAGCAAAATATACCCAGGGCACATGAGGCCCAGGTCCAGCCTATTTGTGAGCCTTCATCTTGGGCGTAAAAAATTACACTGCAAGGAAAGGCCATCTGTGTCCCAAAGTCAGGGCATTTCCAGGAGGTCCTCTTAGGCTGGGTTGGATTCTGAGCAGTAACCACCATGTCATCTTCATAAGCAAAGTAGACGTTGTTTTTGTCAGCCATCACACTAATGTCAGAATCACTGTCTCTTGCCCAAATGTGGCACCGCCTCTGGAAACTCCTCTGAGACTGAATTTCGTATTGATAAGTGGTAGCCATTAATACAAGCATAGGGAACTCCAACACAGGGAAGCATCTCTTCAATACCACAGACCGTGATGGAGGCTGGACCGCTGGGTCCCCATAAAAGTAGTATTGGCTCCACAAAGCCCTCCAAAGCTGGCCGGGATACTGGGAAGTGGTGGCCCACACATGCCACATGTATCTTTCCTTGTGCATACGCTGCACAGCAAACCACGTCTTCAATTACCATTGTTGAGGATGGAATCGATGTCTTTGCCTCCAAGTTGCATCACCGCCAGAAACCTCACCCCCTCAGAGGGTACACTGAATACCCAGAAGAGATAGGCCATGTTGTACGAGTCAGACATCAAACACAGGCAGCAGGAATTACCATGGAGCAGTGCTGAAGGTAAACCCAACGTTCTCTTCCCTTACGTTGGCAACACCTCCGGTATGCCTTCCGAGGATGGATTGGATACTGAGAGTTAGTGGACCATGTTACATAGGTCAAAAATAATAAAGCCTACGTTCCATAGTCTACCATCTCTTCAGGAACCATGGAGTGGTGCTGACCCCAGAACCAGGGCCTTGTCCCTGAAGTTGGCGTCACTTCCAGAAAGCTCTCTGAGGCCTGATTTGGCATTAAGAAGCAGGCACATGTTGAACACAAACAAGCCCTTCCTCAAGTGTAGCAAGCGGTGCTGATGGAGAAGGGGTGCCTCGACCTCCAAGCAGCATCTCCTCTAGGAAGACCATGCCAACTCAGGAAGATTGAGAAAAGGCAAACCATGTAATGTTGATCATGCTTTGGCCGCTGCATGGTCAACCATCTCTTTATCAAAGTGAGAAGCAATGGTTTGCTCTGCATGGCAGGACAGGAAGCTCTAAGGGCAGAGACTATCATGTGAAAAGGGATCCCTCATCTTCTAGATAGCAACCTGCCCAAGCTTACCCAAGCCACAACAGTCCTCAATATCCACTACACCATCCTTGTACAGTCAAACTACAGACTGGAGTGGGTAGTGGGCTTTTCCAGCCCCTTCTCAAAATGCATACCTCCTCCAAGAGTCCTTCTTAGATTTTCTTTATTTTCTCTCCTAGCACAAGTATCAGCATCACCACCCTAGGCGAATGGGATGCCCAAGTCATTAGACTGGTTAGTCTCCATTGGAAGGGCAAGGGCAGGCTCCCGCGGCAGCCCTGTGAGAAGGCATGGCTGTTCTCCAAAGTCCTGAAGCCCAGAGTTGATTGTGTCATCCCCTACTCCCAACCTAGTGGTTGAAGTCTAGGCTCCTTAGCATGGCATTCAAGGCTTCAGCCTTTATCCCCATCATCCTCCTCTACTCTCCTGTGTGAGTCACATAATCCAAAACAAGCAGATTACCCCCTCTGCTTCCTATACACTGTCCACATGCTTTCCCTCCTCCATGCTTTTGTTCACACTGTTCCTCCATCTCCATTCTCGTCTCTACTTGCATCTCTTTCAAACCCAACAAAAGGCAGCTCCTCCCTGAGCCACAGTGTCTTCTTTGACACTGCCTCAGCCAGCTCAGGCCTTTGTCTCCCCTGACCCTCCACTATACCATGCCTGAACCTGTCCTGCAGCCCAATCACATTTTCCATGTAGTTAGTTATGGCAATAAACGCAGGTATATTCAAAACCTACGAGATTCCGGAACTAGAACTATGATAAGACACAGTCTTTGCCCTCCTGTAGCTTCTAGCTTAGCAGGGGATACCCCACATGAAAAAATTATTTCAAATTATTGATGTCAAAATTAAAAGAAGGCAAGTGTTGTGAAGAAGCAGCAGAGAGCGTTTAATAAGAAGGTCTGACCAATCAAGGAAAGTTTTTTGGAAGAAGTGGTGTTTAGAGTAAGAGACGAAGGATGAGGAGACTAAGAGAAGAGGAGAGGGGGCAAGAGTGAACAGTGCAAGGGTGGAAGCAGAGGACTGAATGGAGCATGGACTAGATGTGACATGGACCAGACAGATGGACCCAATGGAGTACGGATCAGAAAGAGAATGGACCTGATGTAGCATGGATTAGATAGAGCACAGACTGATAGATGCTTCATAGATGGAATATAAACCAGATAGATGAAGATGGGACAGACGGAGCATGGACCACATAAATAAAACATAATAACCAAAAGAAGATCCAGGTGAACCAAGTGTACGCAGTCATAAATTTGCCAGAAACGAGGCTGAAGAGCTAGGCAAAGGCCAGATCACTTAGGACCTTATAACAAAGGTTAAAGATTTTGGACTTTATCATCAGGCCAAGCAGAAACCATCATTAGCTGATAAAGGGCATGGTGGCATTTTTATAAGAATTCTTATGTTGATATCAGAAGAAAACACTTCTGGGGGCAAGAGTGGGTATAGGGAGAAAGAGTGTGGGGCTATAGTGTAGGAGTCTAAAAACAGAATGGCACCCTGGATAGGTAGGATGGGGAAAGTGAACACATCTGAGAATTTTTAGAATGAAGAAACTGAGAGGTTTGGTAATGTTCCAGAGCAGGGAGGAGTAAGCAATAAGATAACATCAAGAATCCTTCCAGGTGTCTGGCATGGAAGCTGGTGGAGAGAAACACTATGCTTTAAGATGGGAACACTGGACAAGGAACAAGTGTTGGTGGGGTGCATGAGCTTAGTTTTGAATGAGCTGAGCTTGAAATGTCTGTGCAAAATCCAAGTGGAGATGCTGAGTTGGTCATTGGATACACAGGTCTGCAGATGAGGAGACAGATTGGCTGCACAGATTTGGAAGTTGTTGATAAAACAGATGGTAGCTAGAACTGTGTGCAGATCTGGGGTCACCTGAGGAAGTCTGTCAAGTAGGAAGAGAAGAAGAATTCCAGACCAAGTCTTGAGGATCATCAACACTGAAGGAAAGAAAAAGTGGCATAGCCAATAGAGGATCATGAACAAGGTTGACCAGCAAGTTCAAGTTCATAGGAGTTGGAGGAAGTAATTTTTCAAGGAAGAGGAACTCAGCTAAAGTGAACGATGCTGAAAGGTCCTTTCAGATGGTGATGAGAAGGCCTCCACTGGATTGAACAAAGTGGAAGTCACTGGCGATCTTAGTGAAAACTGCTTTAGTGGTAGGGTTGGAAGCCAAGTAAAAGTGAGATACAGAGAAACCATCAAGAGGGTAGTAGCTAGAGGGAAAAGGTAGATTCCTAAGTTGTTTTTTTTTTTTTCTTTTCAAGATTAAAGGGAATACAGCATGGTAAACACAAATAAGAAGGCTCCAGGAGAGAGGGAGAGGCAGAAGATGGCAATGTAAGATTCCTAAGAAGGCTAGAGGGATGAAGCCCAAGTCCAGGTGGCAGTGTGCCATTGGCAGGACACTATCTCCACTGGTAAATCAGGGAAAGAGAAGCAATGGAAGGAAGGCTGGTGATGAGGGAGTTTATTTCAATGGCTTTTATTTTCTCTGAGGCGACAACTGGAACAAAGTCACTGATGTCTCCCTATGGTATTGGAGCTCCTCCAGGAACAGGAAGTAGTCACACTTGCTTCCATTTTGTATCCCCTGATCCGTTGCCATCAAGTCGATTCTGACTCATAGCGACCCGAGAGGACACAGCAGAACTGCCCATAGAGTTTCCAAAGAGCAGCTGGTGGATTTGAACTGCTGACCTTTGGGTAGCAGCTGAGCTCTTAACCACTGCACCACCAGGACTCCTTTGTATCCCCAGTACCCAGCATATGTCACAGAGTGGTGAGAAATTAAAAAATAAGTAGCTCAGAATGGCAGAGATGGACCCTAAAACTGGCCTTGTCCTCCTGGATAAAGTCACATGTATCCCCATTAGCCTCCTGGACTGTCTAGAGGGGTGAACACATCCATCTTCCCCATCCAACCACCCAACACATGCACACCAGCTTGGGCCTGAATGTCTCTTTCTAAGCTTGAATGGCTGGAAGCTGGTGTCCCTTCTTAGTTCCACAGGCCCTACCCAGTGCTCCTGTCCTTCATCTGTCCGTCTGCCCATCCATCCTTTCAAAGGTGCACCAACTCACCCACTCATCTATGTAATCGTCCCCCTTCATGTATTCACCGACTCTGCAGCTCCTCATCCTCTCATCAACTCGCCCATATATTCTCTGACTAATTAATCTATTAAACATACATTTTCTAGCAGTTACCCTGTGTGAAGGTCAAGCAAGGCACAGTCTAGATGGGGGAAAGGTGGGTACTCAATATACTCTTTGATAAGTGATAAAGACAGTGAACAACATAGTAGGATCTGAGGTCTACACAACCTATAGTCCAGAAACAGTAAGGAGTTCCCACTAATACAGAGGAGGCCAGAATCATGGAAGGCAGAGAAGCTATTCTCTCCTCCCAAAGAAGACGGCACAGGGTTGGAAGGAAGTAAGTAAAGGAGACAGTGATGAAACCCACCATTATCTTACAGTTTAGGAGGATGTGAAAGCGAGGAATAGAAGGAACCAAGAAATATTAAGCTTCATCATTTTACATGGGGCAAAATCATGAGAATACAATTTCATTTGTTACCATAGAGAAAGAAACATAGATATAAGCATGATTTTTCAAAAAACTGAAATGTAAGCACTAGCAGAATTAGAAGCTGGTTGTGTACTTTCTAAATATCCAAAGAAAATTAAAATAAAGAATATAATGCTAGCAGGAAAAGCAAAGAGGGATGAACAAGCAAGCATAAGATATATATATATATATTTAAAGCCAAACAAGAAAATTAAGGGGGAAAAATGTAAATAGGAGTACTCCTTTAATAAAAGGATTTCCAATTCAGGACAAAAATCTCAAATCCAGATTTCATGTTGTCTATTGGAGACAGATTTTAACTCAAAAAAATTCAAATCAAAGGGATGGGCACAGATCCTTAGGAAGTCCTCAATTTTCATGCATTGAACTCTCAGGCAGCCCACACAATCATGCACTGACATCTCAAAAACCATGGAATTTATACAGCGGCTGACTGCCAGCAAGCAACTCCATATCAATGGCTCCCCTGGTTTTGCATATACAGCAATTTGCTCGATTTGTTTGTACAATTATTAAAATAATTGCAGAGGTTTTCAAGGGCTATTCTAAGGGCTCCTAGGGTTCCCATGACACTTTAAGGAGGGTGCTGAGCCGCCCAAATCCAAACAGGGAATTCTAATTTGATCCATTTTATTTATTAGGCTTCTGGGTAATATTTAGCTTGAATGAAATGTTTGGCTGCATTTGAAACCAGTATTTAATTACATTTCACTCTTGTTTTTTATAAATATAAGTGGAAAATGGAAAACTAAAATTGCCAATACCTGTGGTAAGAGCATAGATCTCATATGTACTTAAGAAATTAAGATAAAGATAGAAATCATTAGGTGGACCCATGATGGTCAATCTTTTGCCTCAGTAATTGAATTTAAGGCAGTCAACTGTGTGTTTGAAAAGAACAAAATTAAAGAACGTTCATGGAATTCTAGAAATCAGCTTGGAAGATGCAGAATATTTAGTTCTCTACTATCTTTGATAATGTGCAAGTGTCCGGCTCAAGTTTCAAAGATTTTGCCTTGAATACAGGCTTCCAGAAATAATTATGTGAAAAAATAGGGTTACCTAAGTCAGAAACATACATGAAAAGAAGGCAGAGGTGCTTTGACAATTTCAAGCACCCAAGAGCAAAAGTCATTAAACAGGTCAATGAAAACCATCTCTCAGAGATGAAAGGTATAATCCAGAATAATAATAGAACATTCGTAAACATTTACATTAGGAATAGAATAGCATCTAAAAGTGGGGAAAATGGAAAGAGTTTCCAGAACTTCTTAGTCTTAAAAACATCAAATAGGCAAATTTAGAGCCAACATCATGCTTAGAAAATAAGGAAAAGATGCTTACTATGGTCATACTAGGTTACACCATCCAAGAAGTTCTAACCAATGTAATAAAAGAAAACAAAACAAAAAAAGGTAAATGTTATAAATTATGGTTATTTATAGAGTACATGGTTCTTTGCTAAGAAAATCCAGAAGAATCAACTGAGAAGCTAGTAAACAAAGTATCTTTAGATCAAAATCTATACCCTATAAACAGGTAGTACACCTTACTTTTAAAGGTCCATGAAATATTTACAAAATCGATCATATTAGACACAAAGAAAACATCAATAAATTTCCCAAAGTAGAATCTGCGTGTTCAAATTCTCTAGCCACAACGAAATAGAACTACAATTAAATTAAAAAGTATAAGCGACAACACACA
This sequence comes from Trichechus manatus latirostris, assembly GCF_000243295.1. Classification (NCBI taxonomy): domain Eukaryota; kingdom Metazoa; phylum Chordata; class Mammalia; order Sirenia; family Trichechidae; genus Trichechus; species Trichechus manatus. The sequence goes on from NW_004443981.1 coordinate 11,101,639, forward strand.
ACCCAAACCATTTAGAAATTACTTTTAAAAAACAAGCCCTACTTTTGCACAATTCAGATAATCATTTGTTCTAAGATGAAGAAGAAATAAAAAGTATAATTACAAATATTTTTAAAATATTGAAAAGACTACATAGTAAAACTTATGAAATGCAGTCAAAATTGTAACCAGAGGCAAATTCATAGCATGAAATATTTTCATCATTAAAGAAGAATAACAATAACGGATATATGGAAAGATTCATAAAACAAACTTAAGGAAATCAGAAGGAAGGAATCAATAAAGATAAAGCCAGATATTATTTTATTTGAACACACAAAAACACAGTTGAATTGATAAATTATTCCAATAATTGATTCTTTGAAGAGAAAAAAAAAAACAAACTCTTAAAACAGACACTCCTCTAACTCATCTAACAAAAGAGATAAAGCATGAATACACGCAAATAAGAATGACAACGGTAATATAATCAGAGATAGATAAATTTTTATTACAGAAAATACTATTTACAACTCTATGCTAATGAATTTTTGAATCTCAGAAAAATAGATTTTCTAGAATTAATAATAGCTTAAAAATTATTAAACAGTTACTACGTGCCAGACACAGTGCTAGGTACTTTATGTCTTTAATTCTCACAGTGACCCTCTTAGCTATAGGCTCTCATCACAACCATTTAATAACAAATGAGGAAGCTAAAAATTAGGGAGGAGAAATAGTTTTCCCGATATCACACGGGAAATGACAGAGCAAGAATCTGAACCCAAGTTCTCTGAATACAATGCCTACATATTTAAGCACTGAGCTATATTAGAAAAAGAAGCAAACATTCTAAAGGCAAAGAAAATCTAAAGAACCCAATAAATACAGAAGACATAGGAAATGTCAAAGAATTATCTCAAAAAAGTAATATGTAAGTGAGTTCTTTCAAATTTTCATAGAATAGATTAATTCAAATGATGTATATATGGTACAGAACACAGAAAAAGATGGGATGCTCCCTAAACCATTTTACAAAGCCAGCATGACTGTGATACCAAAATCTGACAAAAATAGATTGGAAAAATCCTAAATCATATTCAGGTCATAATCAAATTCTAGCAAATCAAATCCTATACTATATTAAAAGAACAATACACCATAACCCGGTACAATTTGATGCAAAAATGTTTCAAAGTTATGAAACATTATTATTATTATTCATTGAATCAATAGATCAACAGAGAAAAAACAATATTGATATTTCTATAGGTTTCAAAAATCACTTCACAAAATTCTAAATCCATTCCTGATTTTAAAGTTATGTATTAACTAGGAATAAATACTTCATCAGCATTATAAAAAATGTCTAACCTAAATCATTAGTTATACTTAACAGTTAACCAGAAAGATGACAAAGATTTGTGTTATCAGTAATTTTATGTTTTTGGAAGAACTAGCCAATGCTATATGACAAAAAAGAGAAATAGAAGAGAGAAAACATTGCAAAAGACAAAATTTGCATAGATACAACTCTTTACCTAAAAATTCCAAAACACCCAACTACAAAACTTGTAGAACAAATATGAGAATTCAATGAGAGACAGTAACAATAAACATATAATCACTTTCCTACATACCAGTAATAACCAGTTTGAAATTATTCGGAAAAGGATCAAATTCAGAGTAGAAACAATACTTATTGCCTTGCAATAAACTTTATAACAACTTGTGAATGTGTCAAATTCCACAAATTTTGAATATATATATCTATATAAAACTGCAAAATATTATGTGAAGCCCAAAAAAATCAATTATCTTTAAATTAATTTACAATTTAATAAAATTTCACAAAAATCTATAAAGAATACTTTTAACTTCACAATATCACTTTACAGTTCATCTGAAAGAATAAACAAATAAGACTAACCATAAAAATCTTGAAAAATTAGAATGAAGGGAGGCTATTGCTATTGGATAACAATACATATGATAACAATGTGATATGTTAAAGCAATCCTGGCATAAAAATAAGACAGATGAATGGAATAAGTAGAAAGTCAGAACAAAAATCAAAACTATAAAAATATCTAGCATGTGGTAAATGTGGAAACCAAACACAGCTATTTCTCACAATGATTAAATTGATGGATTAAAGATTTAAATATAAAAGATAGAATCCTGAAAGAACCAGAAAAAAAATGACTATTAATATGAGCTCAGGTTGGGAAAGGCCTTTCTAAGCAAAAAGAAAAAATGCAAATGGAGAAACTATAAGGAAAAATTAGTGATAGATTTGAGAATATGACTTTAAAAATCAGTTCCATGAATAAAATGGAATGGCTAATGAAGAAACAGGGAAAAATTGGTAACATATGACATAAAAAGTTACCATTCTTATGAAAAAGATCTTACATAATGAAAGTAAAAGATGAACACATCAATAGAGGAAAATGGGCAAATGACTTCTAGTTCAATATGGTGAGTTAAATGCGGTGTTCATCTGCCTTCGCTCTTGAAACGGTGCTAAGTGAGAGTAAAGAGAGTTTCATTTTGAGCATAAGCACACAGTGACAGAAAGAGAGGAGAAGAGTGGTAACTGATTAAGACCTGTGAAAACTGAATTCTGAACCGGCAGGAAGGGAAGTTAAAATGAAGCACAGTGTACCTACAGCAACCACAAAAGTCTCAGGAATTGACAGCACTGGGTACCTCTGGATGTGGTAGGAAAAGCTGGACCTAAATAAGATGAATTGGTACAAGTTCTATTTAAGAAGCAGATAGATCCCAAATTCCTCACTCACTGTGAAGAACCCTCCTCAACCCTGAGAGAAGACCAAAGATGTAACACATGGAGAAGGCAAAGCATAAGGGTCTACAGCAAAGATGGTAAGCACAGTTGAGAGCAAGAGTCCTAACCCAAAAAGAGGAAGAAGGCAGAATTTTACAACCTAGATGTTGAAACCACCAATCTTCTTCCTCCACCAACCTCCCAGAACACTGGCAGACCAGAGACTGAAGACACATCTTTGGGACATCTGGGCAGTCCAAAAGAAAAGACTTAAAAATGATAACATTTGGAGTTCCTCAATGGAAAGATCTGCTAGCTCATTCTGTAGTAAAACCTACAGTTCATAATGCCCAAACACAGTCTGAGAGCTTCCAAACAGCTTGTTAATATGTGTGTTTATATCTATATCTATGTTGTTGTTGTTATTGTGTGCCATCAAGTCAATTCTGACTCATAGTGACCCTATATCACAGACTAGAACTGCCCCATAGGGTTTGCTAGGCTACAATATTTACAGGAATAGATTGCCAGGGCTTTTCTTCTGCAGAGCAGTTGGTGGGTTCAGACTGCTTTTTGGTTAGCACCTGAGCACTTAACCATTGCACCGTCAGGCTTTCTTATCTATAGCTATAGTGCTATCTGCCTATCTATCTATGTATCTATCTCACCAGGGAGTAAAAGAAAGCACACACAGGAAAAAAGAGAAAAGCTTAAAAGAATATGAGACTCTATAAAGAGAAGAAAATTTCAAAAAAATTATCATTAATATTCTCAGGGGTGTAAAAGAAGCCATTGAATCCATGAAACAAAATAATGTTATAAAATAATATTTAGAGGATGATAAAAATAACCTTGAAAATTAGACATATAAAATCAGAAATAAAAATAAGGTTAAAAGACAAAGACAAGGACATCTTTCAGAAAAATCAGAGGAAAAACATGGGAATAGTAGAGAACCAGTCCAGGAGGTCCAACATATGAACAATAGAAGCTCTAGAAAGAAAAAATAGATGGGAGAAAATTATTCAAGAAAAATGTCCAGAACTGAAGGGATACAAGTTTCCAGATCAAAAGGGTCTGGCAAGATGGATGAACATAGACCAACAACAAGAAACATATACATGAAATTTTAGAACACCAGAAGATTGTGAGAAAATTCTACAATTTCCAGAAAGAAAGAAAAAAAAATCACATGCAAGGTATGTGAATCAGAAAGGCTAAGGCTGCTCATCAAAAGTGGAAGCTAGAAAACAATGACTTATACTGACCAAAAAAAAAAAAAAAAAGTTTCTTAGAATTTTATACCCAGCCAAACTACCAATGTCAGGGCGAAATAGATCTTTTCCTTTTCAGATGTGAAAGATCTCCAAAAATTTACCTCCCATGAACCCTTTCTCAGGAAATTGCTGAAGGATGCACTATGGCAAAACAAAGGAGTAAGTTAAAAAAAAAAAAAAAGAGTAAAATCTGGAATCTATAAAATCAGTGATCCAACAAAAGACAGAGAATCAAGGGAATCCACAGGAAGAGAATGAGGAAGAGACTCCAAGATGGTGGCAGGAAGCCTAATGGTCAACCAATCCGTAACAGAACAGGCAAAAAGGCTCCAGAAAGAGATTTCTTTAAAAAGATAAAATTCATTAAAAACACAAAAAGTGGATGTATTGAGAAGCTTGGGATAAATTTGTGATAAGTTCATTTAAAAAGTAACCAACAAACTAAAGAAATAAACAAGAAAAGACAAGGCAATTATTAACTCCAGAGAAAACAAAAAGTTGTGAAAGAGAAGTAAATAATCAGAGTGCTACATCACTCAGCAGTCAAGACGGTTCATACTGTCATCATAATGTAAACATTGAATATTGATCAAACCAAAACTATGAAATAAATCTATTGAGAGAACAGGACACAGAAAGTATATAAGAAAGAGAGCTAAATCCTCATCTTCTATGATTCCAAAGTCAAGATAATGCCTAAACTAAGAAATATGGATGTAAACATCAAGAATTGAATTGGTTTAAGGGTTTAGAAGGTGTTGCTTCTGTGGGGCAGGAAATTGGAATGGAGTTGGGGGAGCTGGAGAACAGATGCTTCTGGAACAAGCTTGTAGAACTACTGGACTCTTAAAACGAGGCACATGCATGACTTCAACTAAAATGAAAACCAAATTAAAAAATGAAAAAGCAAAGGAACTTGAACGGGCAGTTCAGGAACAACCAATAAAGACATGAGGGCAATGTTCTTTATCACAGGGAAGAAAAGAATTACAAATGAAAACAGTGAGATACTAGGTTTTGACAAATTGGCAAAGGTTAAAAGCATGATAATCCCCACACAAAAAGGCACTTCTTAAAACTAATTCTGACAATGCAAGTTGGTTCAAAGTTTAAGGACGGCCATTTATCCATCGACACTCAAGCCTTTTGACACAGCCATCAGAGACATGCGTGAAAGGGAATGCAAAAGATGCTCACCCCTATTTACACAATCCAACTTGTAAATTTACTTAAGTATCAGACAAGACCAAACCAATGAAATCAATTATGATAGAGTCATTTGCTAAAATACTATGTAACCATCAAAAAGCACAAGATAAAGTTATTTAATGGCATGGAAAAACATCTGGATAGATAGGTGAAAAAATAGGATGTAAATGATATACAATATATAAAGAAATTTACAGAGGATCAGAGGCTGGTCACCAAAATGCTGGCAGCGGCCATCTCTGAGCGGTGGAACTGGGGGTGATTCCCATTCTTCTGTTCTTTTCAGCATTTTACTAAGATTTTACAATAAACATGTATTTATTTTTTAATGAGAAAAAATATTATTTCTTTTTTTAATTATTATATTCCATGAATTTCAGTTATTAGCTTATTGTCTTTTATGGGCAAAACATACCACTCTTGCTAATTGCATTCTCCATTACAGTAAGAATTTAATGAAATGCAATTATGTTCCTAATTTTCCAGAGACTCCAGGCAGAGGTGTGATGGTAACCCCTGGAGCCCCCAACTCAAGCAACCAGAAGGGACTCTGGTGTCTAGCCTGCTGCAAAGTAGACATGGGCCCACCGGAGGGACAGCTATCTGGGCTCGAGCCCCTGCTGACTTCACCTCTCTTGCCTGTCTTTTCCTTAGTTATAACTTCGGCAACTTACAAGGCAACTTCTTTGGCCAGCCCTGCCCTCCACTCAGAGAAGTTACCAGAAATGGCCCAGCCTCTGCTTACAAACACTCCCAGTGGGAAGTGCATGCTTCTGGCCCTCCCTGAAGCCTTCACTCATGCTCCAGCCCTGTGCAAAAGCCCTGTCTTTGACTGCCTATGTCTTCCCATTCTCTAGACCACAGTGTGGCCCCTGGTCACAACTGTACATAGTGCTTTAAAGTATAACGAGGAAAAGCAGAGCTCACCCAGTGAAGCAGGAGCTGTCTGTGCCCAGCAACCACACCTCCATGGGCTCCTTGCAGGATGACCTTCCAAGACAAGGGTACAGAGTCACAAAACAAGCCCAACCAGCATGAGCACGCGTCTCATCCACAGAGTAAGGTGTGATTCCTAAACCTTCATTGAGAGCACACTTGGGAATGGCCAGCATTGGGGACACAGAGCTGAATCACAGCTGGATTCTATTCGAGAATTCTATTCTATTACAGTGTTCTAATTATTGTTGTTAAGTGTCATCGAGTCGATTTTTGACTCACAGTGACCCCATGTGACAGAGTGGAACTGTCCCATATGGTTTTCTAGGCTGTAATAATTATGGGAGCAGATCACCAGGTATTTCTCCTGAGGAACCACTAGGCGGGCTCGAACCACCATCCTTTCAGTTAGCAGCTGAGTACTTAACCACTGCGCCAGCAGGGATCCTTACTGTAATTATAGGATGCTGTAGTTCAATGGAAAATGGGCATCTGTGCAGTAAAATCTGGGAGTTATGTATGGGGCCCTTATGTAGGTCTAGGATGGAGCGAGGGCTGTCAGGGAGAGCTCCACAGAGAGATGGAGGTGGTAGGAGGTGTGAATTTGGGAGCTACAAGGAACTCTGAGGCTGGAGCAAGAGGCAGAGGGGAAAGGGGCAGGAGGGGCAGAGACTGGGGCCGTAAGATGCAGGCTTGGTGCCCCAAGGAGCTGAAACTCTGGCACCCCAACAGATTTTCAGCAGGAGGCTGGGGCAAGACACAGATCTGCGTTTTTGAAGCATCACTCTGCGAGCCATAAGGTGGAGAATGGAACTGGGTGGGAGCAGCTGAGATTGGGAGACCAATTAAGAGGCTGTCAAATTAGCCCAGCGAGGAATGATGAGTCCCCAGGTGGGATGGCAGTGGAGGAGGAAGGATGGAGTGATGTTCAGGATGCAGTGAGGGATGGTTAGCAGAGGGTAGTGGAGGGGCAGAGCCGGGTGGCCTTGGTTTCCTGACTGGTGGCACCGTTCATGGAGATAAGGGACACAGGAGGTGTATGGGTTTGGTCACGTAGGCCAAGGCACTCAGATTTAGACCAGTTGAGTGACTGCTATTATTACTCCTACTGTGACTGTTTGCAACCTCAGGTGTGCATGAATTGGACCAGCTGCGGGCATTATTCCATGACATCACTCATCAACAGATTGAATGCCCATGCATACACCCACCCCCCTCACCCAGAACTAGAATATTAACTGTAACTTACATCCACCTGGGCCACTCCCCGGCGCTGGGCCGAGGTTCTGCACAGCCCGGTGGTCATGGCACCTCTGGCCAGCTTACATCCGAGGCTCTGAGCACACGGTCACCGAGAATCCCGGGCAATGCCCCGATCCTGGCTTCGGGAACTGTGCTTTGACGTGCTCACTGCCTTGCTGGCCTGAATGTGGGTCTAGCCACACTGGTCCCGGCCCAAGGGCTGAGCTCAGCCAGGCGTTCCTAGCTGTAAAAGAAATCGGCTGGCATTAAGGACACATGAGCACCCAATTGAGAGTCACAGGAAGCAAAACCGGGAGTTTTTTGCAAAAGCAGGAAGTAAAGGGGAGGCTCTGAAGAAGGGAGAGTGCACCAGCAGGCTGAGGCTGGCCCTGGACTCTGCTCTGGGAAAGAGGAAAGAATCAGTCCTCTGGGGCTGGCCAGGAGTGGGGCTGTGAACACGGCAGCTCTTCTGTTCTGGTGTATTTTGGAAAATGCAGTTTGGGGGGCGACTGTCAGAAGCAGGAAGGAGTTTTCCAGATGCTTTGCTGCGGAGCTTTCATGAAAGGTCACCAAATTGAAAAACTTCGCCAGGAAAGTTTGTTAAGTTCTTTCGTCCTGATGAGCAAACCATAAACATGTGCCGCAGGATTTGCGAGACAAAACCTCTCGCACTGAAGGGCTTGGTCTACAGTCTTGTGGGCAGAAAACAATGGGCATCTGGACTCCACTGACTTCTGCGCAAACTCCCCACCCATCCTCCCACGCCAGGGGTGAGCACTGGGGGTCAGCGGTGGAGGTGGGGCGCGCCCTGGACTTAGGGGGCAGAGCCGGATTGCTTCACTCATCTGAGCCTCAGTTTCCTTCTTGGTAAGGGGGGCCCCTGATGCCCCGCTTCAGCACTGGGGGGCTTCATTGGGGTGGCAAACGTGGCAACACCTCTGACTCTCTGTAACCTTCCAGCTGGCCTCAGCTGGCTCCCTGGCAGAGGGGTGTCTTGCAAAGTGGTGCTAAGTGAGTGAGCATGGATGGCCTCCCCCTTCTTCCACACATCTCTCTAGCACTCCCTAGCTCACCCCTTCCCTTTGCACCCAACTGTGTCCCAGAGAACTGCCAACACCTAGCGGGCCTCATTTTCTGGCCAACCCCAGTCCCTCTAAGGTCCCCCACAAACAGCAAACCCAGGCCAGCCAGCCACCAGCCCTGAGAAAGAAAGGCTGGAAGAAGAGCCCTGTAGAGAGGACCCAGGAGTCCAGGCCACAAGGCTGCCCCACGTGTAGTGAGTATCGGCCTGCCTGCCGCCGGCACTATCCCTCAGTCTTCTTCAGCTTCGGGGGGTGCTATCACCTCTGGTCACCTTCCCTCACTGCAAACACGGCTCTCCAAGTCCAATGAGCACCTACCAGCTGAGTCAATGGCTGAACCAAGGAATGTGGCCTGCCAAGGTAGGAGCTCTTTGGACATGTGACCAGCAGGGTGGCAGGAATTGTGGGGCAGGGACAGTGCAATGGCAGGTATAGAAGAGTTGGGCATGGACAAGAGGGTGCAGGGGTCCAGGACTGTCAGCAAGGAGCAGGTGGGTCAGGGGACCCTTTGAGAAGCCTGACCTCTGGCCCAGGGCCCTCCAGGGAAGCCCACGGGAGGGTCCATCAATAAAAGAGAGCAGGAGCCCAGCGGCACCCAGGGGCAGCAGAGGAAAGTGGGGCCATGGCAGGGACGCGTGTGCCCAGGCTCACCTTTGTTCTCTCTGGGTGGCCGCCAGCAGCCCCGGCGGGCAGGGGGTTACTGGCTCACGCTGACACCAGGAACATCTGCTGGGATGGGTTCTGGGCCCCTGCAAAGCTAGCAGGGTTGTCTTTTATCATGTTGAAAAAACATGTGCTGATAGGAGAAGGCTTGGATCCAAGGGAAAAGAAACACAACAAACTGGCCCCAAAATTACAAGTGAGAGTCAAGGGCCTCAAAGCCCAGTGAGGAGAGCAGGGGTCGGAGTCGAGCAGAGGGAAGTCTCTTCTCTGTTCCCAAACGGCCAAAATGAAGGTGGCAAGGATGGATGCCATCATTCCCTTTTCCTATTTTACAGATGGGGAAACTGAGGCTAAACTGGGCAAGAGTTACTGGCTCCTGATCAGGGCTCAGATGGAGGGAAGAAGGAAGGTCCCCGGATGATGCTGAGGGCCCTGTGAGCTTGGCGAGGGGAGATGTAGGGCAAACAGGCTGCTGAGAGATTTCTTCTAGGAGTCAGAGCTGGTGGAATCTTTGCAGCTCAGAAAGGGCCAAAGACTAGAGGCTAATGTGAATAGCCAGAGTCTGCAGCTCAATACAGACCACGCCCTGCCTGGGGAAGGAGCCCACTGGGACCACCCCTCACTATTCATGCACAGCTCACAGCACCATGAAGAGTTCTGCAGCGGAGATCAATGAGACAGACTTCCATCTTACCGGTGAGGAGTGTGAAGTGTGGAGGGTCCCGGTGACTGACCCAAGGGCACACACCAGCGTCTTTCCTAGGCAGAGAAGAGAAAACAGTCTTTCAACTCCTAGGAGTGACTCCTGGGCCAGTGTCCACTCACTGAGGACAGCAGGGAGATGGCCAGTCCTAAGGGCATGAACGCGGAGAACCTGGGCTCCAGGCCATCTGACCTGTCTTGTCTTCTGCCCCTCCAGCTCGCCACATCTGTGATCCTACAGCGGGAGCCTCAGTCACTGCTCTGCATGGCCAGTGCCCACGGAGGACAAGGCCAGGATGCTAGGAAGGGCACTGGGCATTGAGTCAGGCCACAGCACTGCTCTTCCCTGGCCTCAGTTTCCTTTCTGCTCAAGGAGGAAGTAAGGTCATCATCCCCCACCCAGGTTGTTGCCAGGATGGAACAGGAGGTACTTTTGGCCGTTCCTGGTGAGCAATTGGGATAATATAATTGTATTTTTCTTTCTCTTTAGTGTCAGGCCAACCAAGTAATGGGTCTCAGTCCCACCTGGTGTCTGCTGTCCTTGGGGATGGAGAGCCTCCAGCCGCTGAATCCTCTGAGCTGGGCTGGACCTGTCCAGCTTCCCTACGGTCACTGGACTGTCCCCTGAGCATCCCTGTCTCCAGGGCACAGTGCCAGAGCTCCAGTCCCATCTACCCCGCTGCTCAAACACTTGTCACATCAATGTCAGGACCAAATCAGACCCCTGCCTCTGGCTTGAGGAGATTTTGAGGCTTCAGCCAAAAAGCTTGAAAGAAGAGGTAATGAGGGTGGCTGAGCTCACTCAAGTTTCATCAGAGAAGCAAAACCAAACCGCGGAATTCTGTCTCGAAAACCATCAGCAAGGGCCGAAGGTTTGTTTTCAATCTTCCCTCGCCTTCTTTGAGAGGAGGCCCCAGCGACCCCCATGTGCCAGACTCAGCTCTGGCCAGTGGCCATGGGGTTTCAAATTTTGAAACGAGCCTTTTGCAAAATGTTCAGTTTCAAGTCCTGGTCCGATTGCCCACATCCTGTCCAAACTTCCTGGGGGAGTGAGATTTATTTAAGAAAGGAATAAAATCTCCATGTTCATGCCACTGAGTGAAAACATCGCCATCGCAGGCAATTTCAAGGATTAAGGTTACATGTCTCTTAATGAGTCACAGGCGGTAGGCAAAGTGAACTTGGCTGGAAGAGGATCCCAGGCTTCCGCAGTGAGGAGGTGCTAGTCCTCAATGCCAAGGACCCCAGTTCTCTGCCAGGGATGTAATTTGTCCCCCAATATGGCCTTACAATCATTCTTTTGTTCATTCATTCATCCCTTCATTCGGCCAGCATTCTTACTGAGCAGTTATTCTGCATCAGGTTCTGTACTGGATAGTGGGGAGTCCAAGATACCCACGACAGAGAACACACAGTTGAGAAGCTCAGGGTCTGGTGAGGGAGGCAGACCCCTAAACAGATCATCACCAAGCAACAGGAGAGGTTTCTGAATAGAGGTCAAGTTCATGGTGGTGTAACAGTTCAGAGTATGGGGTGACTCCATAGCTCATTAGCTACAGAGCACTGTAAGGGGGGTCATGAGGTCAAGGCCATGAGGTCAAGGTCAAGCAGAGAGGAGGGCAAGAGGAATCGTTTGTGCAGAGATACAGAGACACAGATGCATAGAGACTCAGAGAGGGTCTGCTGGATAGAGCACAAGGATGGATGGATTGTGTGGGGTGGGTGTGGCCAAAGGCCAAGCCATGAAGAACCTCGTATGTGAAGCCAAGAAGCTTGGACTTCGTCCTGGGTCTTAAAGGAGCCAACAAAGGGTTATAAGGGAGCATGAGGACTCTTCAGTGTGCCTTCTAGAAAGTTCCCACTGACTTCAGTGAGAATAGATTGGAGGCAGGGGCAGGAAGACCAATTAAGAGGCTGAAGCAAGCCACAGGGAGGGGAGCTTGTACTGGCCGGGTGGCAGTGGAGATGATAAAAGTGAACTCATGGACAGAATGGAGAGAAAATTAAGTGAGTAGAGTGGGAGCTTTGATGGGGACTGAAAGTTAGAGGCAGAGGGCGGAAGATATCCAGAATGATGGCTGAAATAATGCATGCCCAATGGACAGGTTTGCTGTAGAACATTATAGTAACATTACTGATAGGACTGTTTTGGGTAGCCATTTAAAAAAACTCAAAATGAAATGTGGTGGAAGGGGAAGAAAAGGTCAACTCATATTCCATTCTTACTCTTAGTTTGTCATTTGGCAAAACATCTAAGAGAAATACTTAAAAGTTGAACAGACAGATCAAACACAGACACTCAACAGACTCTTAAACAAGCATGGGGCTTTGATGACGTGCAATTATTGTGCTGGTCAAAACTGCCAGGTAAATAACCAACCAGGTAGTAGCTGCAGAAACTCCAGATATCTCTATGGAGGTACAAAGACCCCACTGACCTGACCTCAGGGAGTCAAAGCCATTGGCCAACTCTCACTATGGCTATGACTTGTCCTTTTTTTCAGTCGCTCTACAAAGCAAAGGAGAAATTGAGGGAGCTTATCATGGGGGTCATGACCAGCCCAGTTGGCCAGGTTGATGAAACGCCAACCACCTTGGCTTCATTTTATTTGTTTAAAATCTATCTCCCACCTAAGACTTGGCATTTCACGGGGGCAGAGGTGTTATCTGTCATATTTCTTGCTATTTATCACACAGTCCTGGCATATAGAAAGAGCCCAATACGTCTTAAATAAATGAAACAATGAATGAATGACTAATTCACCAAACAGTTCCTGATGACTTGACCTTCTGCATGGCTATAATGACACAGAAAGAAGGCCCTGTCCTCAAGAAGTTCGTAGCCCTTTGGGAGAAATTGGCAACTCATGATTCTTGTAATAAGGGCTCTGTTAAAGGTATAGATGAGGGATGAATGAGTAAGAAGGAGTGAATTTGAACAAAGAGATGTGGGAAGCTAAGGGAAAAGGTAAGGGATTGTGAAGATGTGAGACATGGGTGATGTCTGTGTTAGACTTATCACAAGGCTGAGTAACCAGTGGGGAGTACCAGAAAACTAAAATTAATTGGGAGTTGTTGAATGCTATGAGGTTGGTATATCTCATTTACCCAAGAAATTCTAGGGAAATGAGTGAGAGTCTAACTCCTGTCTCCTATATCTGCGCATATTTGCCAAACAAATCTCAGATTCTAGTCAAAAGCCATCAGCACCAATCCCACTGCCTAGCCTCAACATTCAGGGGTCCCACCTGTGACCAACACGGTCTGAACTCCTTTCTTGAGGGGCTGGAACTTGTCCAAATGGAAGAAAGCCAACCTAGAAAAGCCACAGTGAAGGTCCCAGATGTCAAAATTAAGAAGAGGCGAGACTCCCTCCTACCTGATTCAGTCTGAAGTAGAAGGCCAAAGGTTTGGTCTTCAAATCAAATCCACATGAAGGAGAGGGCTGTATTCCAAGCGAGATGACCCAGCACCAAGACCAAGTCCAAAGGAAGGATGCAAGGCTATGAGTAGGAGACGGAATCCAGTGTCAGGAGCCAGCAAAGACAAGAGAAGAAAGGGAATGGTCAGTGTTATACATATAGTGGATGCTGAACACATATTTGTTGAAGGAAGGGAAAGAGGAAAGGATCAGGCAGGGAGGGAGGGTAGGTCTTGGGCAATCACCCCACATGGAGCCAAGGTGTTGCCAACTCACTTTTCTTGTTTTCTGTCCCTGGTAGAAGGGAATGTTATGATGCCTTACAGGTGTATGGTCTGGGGTGACCTATCCTATCCAAACTGGTGTTCTTCCCAGAACTTTGTTGAATTTCCTATTTTTCTGGAGCAGAGGAATTTAGGTATCACATGCATTTGGGAGCTTTAAAACAAACACAATTGAAATCATCGATTACAGCTACTTTGTGTAGGGACTGAGAAAACTGGCAAATAACATTTTTGAGACATCTATTCCCTCCAAGGTACCGTAGTATATACATGATGTGCATTATATAGTTCGAGGGCCTTATAATAAGCTCTTGTCAATCAAGCTGAATTCTCTCAACAACATAGTCAGACTGGTATTGTTATCCTCATCTGACATATGAAAGAGTTGAGGCTCAGAGTCTAGAGGTGCTTCATGTATGACCCAAGGTCCCAAAACTAGAACAAGAAGGAGCTTGGTTTGCTTAGAAAGGCTGGGAGTGGGCAGCCACAAAGAGAGATACTCGGGCCCACTCACTGAAGGCATAAAAACAAGACTGGATTATTTCTGATCTCCCGTCTTGGCAGAGGCAAGGGCAGTTTTCGGGAAGACCCAGGGCTTCCATTGCACCATGCCAAGCCAACGTTGCCCAAGGATGGGCCAATGTCCGGGGCAGTCAGAACTGCCAGTATCCTGTCTCACTATCTGGCACTGGACACAGAAAGCTCAAGACTCAAGGGAGAATCTGGACTTTGCATAGGAGGATGCCACAGACCATCTGACACACAACACACTTCCCCATAGAACAGCTCCCAGGCCATTCTGAGAAGGGCCATCCTGGTTCCACAAAAGCTAGTATATTTTCAGCTATTTGTTCATTCATCCAGCAGTAATTTACTGGGCACCTACTGGGCTCAGGGCTGGGCAGGCGCTGGAGATACAGAGAAGAATCTGACCCACTTCCTGGCCCTAAAGGCTCATCAGTTTAGTGATGACATGTAAACAAACACCGGTGATAAAGTGGGATGGGTACTCCAGTTGAGGTATTTATAATGTGCTGTGAGGTTAAGGGCCAGGCTAACATTCTTTGGAACAATCAGGGAAGGAGTCATATTGTGTATTCATTAACTCATTGCTTCATATGTGGATCACTGACTCATTCACTCTTTATTGACTCATTCGTTCATTCACTCATTCATTCACAGAGAAGTTAATTTACTCCTCAATTAACTACTCATTTATTGATTCATTTACGTACTCACTAATTCATACTTTTATTCATTGACTCCAATATATATTTATTCATTCATCCATCCAGTTACCTAATCATTTACTCATTGTCTTATTCATTGATTTAATTCTTTACTCATTCATTAATTTACTCAATTTTTCCCTCATTCATTCATTTGTTCATTTATTCACTCATTATTTCTCATTCATTCCTTGACTTATTAATAGATTCATTCATTCATTTACTTACTTATTGACTCATTCACTCATTGATTAATTCATATGTGGACTTGCTAACTCATTTATTCCTTCATTACGAATTAACTTTCATTTATCTGTTAATTCATGTGCTCATTCAGGGATCCAGTGGCTCATTCATTTACTCCTCCACTTGTGGACTCATCAACCTATTAACTTAGTCTTTCATTCTTTCACTAAATGATGTCTCCATTCATCACTCACTCATTCGCTTTTCGATTTATTTACTTACATTTTCATTCCTTCATCAACTCATCCGTTCATCAACTCATTATGCATTTACTCACTTATCACTGATTCTGTCACTGATTAACTCATTCTTGATCCGTTCACCCATATGTGTACTTGGTCACATTCTAATTCATTCATTTATTCATTACTTTGTTTACTCAAAGACTCTTTCATCCAATGACTCACTGCTTCATTTATTCTTTCATTCATCAGTTATTCAACCACTCATTCAACAAATGTTTATTACACGTACTCTACTGTTCCAGGCACACAGGGAAGAGCAGTGAATAAGATGAACATAACCACTAACTTCATGGAACTTACAGCCTAGTAAGTTTGTCACTGGCTCAGGAGTTAGCATTTCCATAACGCATCTGAAATTTTCAACTGAGTTGACAGACTGCCTTCTGTGCTTCTGGAAAGCCCACCTTTTTGTTCTATTATTTTGAATTTCTATATTTATAGAAAGGTCTCCACATAATCCCAAAGAGCTCCTTGATGGCTGGAAATAGATCTGATTCATATATGAATGCCATGCCTAATACAGGGCCTGGCACAGATTAGGGTCAATAAATATTTGTTGAGCTAAAATCTATACCTCAATTCCAGTTATTTTAGCACTCTCTCAAGACAAAGTGCCAGAAAATTAAAAATATGAGGTATTTATTTGACATCGCCTCCAATCTATGTAAGTGGCATGTAAAAATGTCCAAAATATTTTCGTAGTACATGCAGAATAGTTCTACATACTATATATTATTAAGACAAAAGATATATAAAATTAATATTTTATTTCATAATTAATTTTATTTAATATTTTAAGTAAGAGATTAAAATATTTATAATATTTACAGTGTTGCAAAATTGGAATAATCACAATACTTGCCTCAAAGCTCATTTTCATCACTGGTCCATGATTGGCCAGCTTCTAATTTCGTTTTTGATAGACTGATTTACTAAATAATAAGAGCAACACCATCACGAACTCACCAAAACACAAAAACACAGCACTATGTATCTTAACACCTGTCTCTGCCTTCATTAACGCAAAGATCACATTCAATCTTATTGATTAAACGGAATTCAGAAAAGCAGAACTGGGTTGATAACAATTCTTGCTTCATGAAATTTTGTCACTGGAATATTCTTGGTCATATTAACTTTCTTTAAAGATGTATGTTTTCCTTATTTATTAATTTAGTCGGTTACTCATTCTCAAAAATAAAATCAATAACAAAGAATCTACTACAAAATAAGAGAAAAAAATTGACTCTTCTTTAAATCTCTCCATGCACTTCTTAAACAAAGTGGTAAAATGGTGTACCCTAGTTACATTCTTGTTTCATAACACAATCTCATTTGTCATGAGTAGCTACTGTAATTTTACTAGCACCCTAGCATATTTAATTTTTATTTGCTTAATTATTATTTTTAATAAAATAAAAATAAGGAAAACACAATCAATCAACCCAAGAACATTTTATGAATTAATGTAGTCACTTACCAATTTTAATAATACCATGAACACCCCTGAGTGCACAACCCAACCTAAAGTAAAGGAACTATGAGTGTTAAACACATCTGACTCTATGCCCATTACACACAGAGCTAGTGGCTTAGACTCTTTTTTGAAGGGCTTCTGTTGGGCTGATTTAGAATAATCATAAACCTTGGTTTATACCAGAATCACATCCTTGGTCCTTGTAAGGCCTTCTTTGATTATATTCCATATTTTTTGATAATACAGTGAAAATCCTAAACAGACCACCCCAACAAAAACAACAACTCTGGCTATTACTCATATTGAACACTATGCTCCTAACACATACAGACAACCATAAAGGTTTGGCAAAAAAAAAGAGAGAAATTCACTCCATAGATTCAAGCTTTCCCCCTTTAATTTACTTAGTTATTTGGGTATTGATTTGTTCACAAAATTAGTGATTTCTGTTTCACTTAATAAAAGAAACAAACTGGAGCTCACCACTAACCTAGAGCAGTAACACTGACTATTATGATTCTGTCCATATGACTTTTACCCCAAGAGATGACATGCCCCATTTATTTATGTATTAATAATAAATGTCCCAAATGATATTAAAAGTTATAGAATTCCACAGTGTACTTGCTGATTTGATTAATTTTTGCTGTACAGCACATTCAAATTCTTTCCATTAATTTTGGGCATTTAAAAAAATATAATTAACACCCACGAACAAATCATCAACCCAAGAACAAGAACTTTGGGTATTGTTTACATGGGTCTATAGGCTACTTACCCAGAGATGTATGAGCCAAGATCTTCATCAAAGAGCACCTGTTCTGGGGAGTAGAGGGTAAAAGTTAAAAAGAATAAAATATTCAAGATTTTGATTTTTGCTAACGTATTAATCAATGTGGGTGAGTGGGTTTAGACCAATCTTAAACTTTAGGTTATGTTACTTGTTACTACTGAATCCAGAAAGAAGGAAAAGGAAACTCTTTTATTGAATTAATTCAATCCTTAATTTTGTATTTTTAAAAAACACCCTTGAATCCACCACTTGAAATAAGAACAAGATCTGATTATGAGATACTTCAGTCTCAAGGTCTACAATCATGCACGTTGTTGGGTGCTATCACAGCCACCTCATATGACAAAGAAGAACTGTCCCATAGGGTTTTCTTGACTATAATCTTTACAGGAGCAGATTGCCAGATCTTTCTCCCTTGCATCTACTAAAAAAAAAAAAAAAAAAAAAGACTTAATGCTCATTT
>NW_004443981.1:11119777-11153436 GCF_000243295.1 Trichechus manatus latirostris
AAAAAAAAAAAAAAAAAAAAAAAAACCAGACTTGATGCTCGCCTGCTAACCAAAACCTCAGCAGTTCAAATCCACCAGCTGCTCCTTGGAAACCCTATAGGGCAGTTCTACTCTGTCCTACAGGGTCCCTATGAGTATGAGTCGCACCCACTAGGTGGATTCAACCTGCCAACCTTTCAGTTAGCAGCTGAGAGCTTCACTATTGCACCACCAGGGCACCTGCATACATATAACCACCAAAATATTCTTCATCAGGGCAATTCACTTGCGTAGCAGAAGACACACCTAAATAAACGTTTCAAAGTACTTTCGAACCTGAGCAATGACTGCCTTATTTCATTCATTCATTCATTCATAAATTAATCTAACCAACAATTAAGACATTCAAATGACACACATCAACACAAGGTCTTGGACTATTACAGGATCACTTTCAACAAATGAAACAGTATAGATAACTCTGTCTGTTGGAACTCAGCGTTCCATCACTCATTATCATTATGTACTGCTCATGACTCACATACCACCAATGGTCATCAATGCTCTGGGATTGGCCCCATTTTTCTTCATTCCCATCTAAACATTTTAACCGATTCACTCATGAATTAACTGACTCTAGTTATTAAATTTATCTTAGAGGACATACAAATCACCAACACCAAATCGGAATCTTTCACTAGCATTCATATCTCTATCCTAGTCTTAAAACATAGAGTTAATCATTGAGCTTGAGACCCTGTCATAAAATTCAATCATCTTCATTGCCACTATCCTTAAGGGTACAAAGCAGAAAAGATGGTAAAGTTTGTCTTCATTTATTAATCATAACATTCCAACTTTCATTATCCATGCATTTAAAAAATTATTGACTGGGGTGTTTATTTCCTTTTCCTTAAGATTACTAAACACAGCAAATGGGCCGCTAACTAAGAAAAGACCTTTGCCTATGATTAATACTGACTTTATGCCCTTAGCCAAAGAGATAACCCACTAAATTACAATGTTACTAAATAAAGGTCAGAGGATGCAATATATATTAGGCAAGTTTCTCCTACAATATGCACTTATGATTGGAAAAGGCTTCAAATTTTCCATTGTTATTTAAGAACCTATTACACATACTTCCTACTATACATATTTCCATTGATATTATTACAAGCAATATTCATTAATCATAAAAGGAGAAGCACCAGAGTAACGATATTACTAATATCTCTGTACAGAATCATTTCCCCCTGCGAGAAGGGAGAAGACGTCCCTTTCTGTTGCACTTCACAGTTGCTGAAATGATTATACATGATCCATGACTCAATGCCACAAGTGGTCATCATTGGCCCAGGACTGGCCCTGCTTATCGTCCTTCACAAAAACCCATTGTGGTTGACTACTTTCAAATATATAACAGAATACAGCATCTACACCCACTAGGACAAGATCGCTATTACTCACATTGATTCTCATGCTCTTAACTCATGGAGTCAATTGTACCGCACTTGACCATGGCAGAGATTAGTACCAGTCCAGGGCATCCATCCTGAGAGATACAAGGCAGAGAAGAGAGTAAAAATATTGAGGCATTATATACATTGATAGAGAGACTCTTCACATTTAATTCGTCATGCTCTTAGAAGACGATCAACCCTGGGTAATGTTGACTTCCTCTTCCCTTAAGAATGCTAACGATACCCAACATAACGCCTTGGATAAGATCATGGACTTTGAGTTTGTCCAAATCATCCTTAGCCAAAGAGGTAACCCCTCCCCACCCTGAAATACCATTCTTAAGGAACTTTGGGCTTTCAATATAAGCAAAGAGTATTCCTTGCCTTGCCATACATGTATAGAGTTGGACAGTGCTTCACCTTTACATTCTTATGAATTTAAATCTTTTCTATGGATACTTCCATTGATTTTTTTATAATATTCCAATCAAAATTCATTAGTCATTAAAGCAAAAGCACCAGATTCTTGAATATCTCTAACATCAGTCTTCACTAGCACTCCAACAACAGAAGGGGCTGCATGTCTCTTTTTGCAGGACCTCAGAGTTCCAGACACATATTCATCGTCCATGACTCAGACGCCACCAGTGGGCATCACTGGTCCAGGATTGGCTCTCTTTTCTTCATTTGCCTCACACATTCTTATTGGTGAATTCAGCAAATAACTGACACTCATGAGAAAAAATAGGACCTAAGAGGACAGACAAAGCACCCACCCCCAGACAGAATCTTTGACTGTTACTCACATCAGTGTCCACACTCCTAAAACCTAGAGCCAATCATTGAGCTGGTTATCCTAGTGGAAATTTCCATCACCATGCAGGCAACTGTCCTGAAGAGTACGAGGCAGGAAAGATGATAAAAGGCTTGACACATTAACTACATTGATCGGACTATTCCACCTTTCCTTATTCACGCATTCAAGAATTACTAACTGGGGTGGATGTTTACTTCTTCTCCCCTTAAGTATTTGAACAACAGAGCACAGGCCACCAACCAAGAAAAGAACACTGTAAGTTATACTGCCCATATGATCCTTGTCCAGGGAGGAACCACCCCCACCCTCCAGAATGACACCTTTTTTAAATAAGCTTAGGGTCTTCAATAAAAACTAAGAGTATTTCTGGCCTCACCATATGTGCTAATCATTGGACAAGGCTTCCACTTTTCTGATATTATTCATTTCATGATTCTTGTGGATTCTTCCACTGATTTTGAAAATGTCATAATCAATACTCTTTAGACATTAAGAGGGAAGCACCAGTCCAAGAAAATTGCTAATATCTGTCTACAGGACCATTTCCCACCAAGGGAAGGGATGAGATGTCCCTTTTCGTTGGACCTTAGAGTTCCAGACACATACTATTGATCGTCCATGACTCATTCGCCACCAGTGGTCATCACTGGTCCAGGACAGGCCTTGCTTTTCTTCCTTCACATTCACCTATTGTTATTCATTAAGACAAGATCTTTGACTGTTACTCACATCGATTCCCAAGATCCCAATGCATGGAGTCATTCATTCTGCATGTGACTCTGGCAGAAATCGAAATAAGCTTGGGGCATCCATCCTGAGGGGTGAAAGGAAGAACAGAGAAAACAAATATTGAAGCACTATCTTTATTGATCATGAGACTTTCCACCTTTCATTCATTGTGCCCTTAGGAGTTGATGGACCCTGGGTAATGCTGACTTTCTCTTCTTTTAAGAATGCTAACAATATCCCACATGCCACCACCAAATGCCACATTGAGTTTGACTGTCCAAATGATCCTTGGCCAAAGAGGTAACCACCACCCACCCAAAAATGATACTTTTCTTAAGGAATGTCAGGGTTTCTATATATGCAAAGAGTATTCCTTGCTTTGACATTGGCATTTAGAGTTGGACAATGCTTCCCCCTTTACATTCTTATGGATTTAAATACTTTTGATGGATTCTTTCATTGATTTTTAATAATATTCCAGTCAAAACTCATTAGTCATAAAAGGAGAAGCACCAGATCCTTGAATATCTCTCTAACATCTGTCTTCACTAGAACTCCAACAATGGGAGGGGACTACACATCTCTCTGTACTGGACCTCAGAGTTCCAGACACATACTATTCATCGTCCGTGAGTCAGATGCCACTGGTGGTGATCACTGGTCCAGGATTGGCCCTCTTTTTCTTCATTCACCTCCACACATTCTTATTGGTAAATTCAGCAATTAACTGACACCCAAGAGAAAAAATATTAGAGAGGACACACAAACCACCTGCACCAAGACAGGATCTTTGACTGTTACTCACACTGATGTCCATGCACCTGACACCTAGAGCCAACCATCGAGCTGGATACCCTGGCAGAAAAATCCATCACCTCAGGGTAAATCATCCTAAAGAGTACAAAGCAGAACATCTGATAAAAGGCTTGACACCTTAACTATATTGATCAGACCATTCTACCTTTTCTTATTCATGCATTTAGGTAATGACTGACTGAGGAAGATGTTGACTCTTTTTCCCCTTAAGGATTTGAACAACAGAGCACAGGCGGCTAACCAAGCAAAGAAGACTGGGTTTGAGTGATAGTATCTACCACATATGGTCCTTGGCCAGAGAAGAAACCACCTGGAATGACATCTTTTTTAAATGAGCTTCAGGGGCTTCAATAAGTAGTAACAGTATTTATGACAACACTATATGCATGTATCATTGGACAAGGCTTCTACATTTCTGCTCTTATTCATTTCACAAGTTCTTTGGATATTTCCATTTATTTTTCAAAATATTATAATAGACACTCTTTAGGTATGAAGAGGGAAGCTCAAGTCCAAGAAAATTGCTACTGTCTACAGGACCATTTCCCACAAAGAGAAGTGACGAGATGTCCCTTTGTGTTGGACTTAAGTGTTCCAGACATGTACTATTCATCATCCATGACTCAGAAGCCACCAGTGGTCATCACTGGTCCAGAACTGGCCCTGCTTTTCTTCCTTCACATACACCTATTGTTATTCATTAGGACAAGATCTTTGACTGTTACTCACATTGATTCACATGCTCCCAATGCTTGAAGTCAATCCTACCACACATGACACTAGCAGAAGTTAAAATCAGCCCAGGGCACCCATTCTGAGGGATAAAAGGCAAAACAGAAAATAAGAATATTAAGGCATGTTCTCCATTGATTGCAAGACTTTTCCGCTTTTATTCGTCACACTCTTAGGAGCTGATGGACCCAGGATAATGCTGACTTCCTCTTAGCCTAAGAATGCTATCAACATCCAACACGTCACCAAGGATAAGACATGGACTTTGAGTTTGACTGTCCAAATGACCCTTGGCCAAAGAGGTACCATCCCACCCCTAATTAATACTGTTCTTAATTAAGGAACACCGGGTTTTTGACATATGCTGAGTATTCCTTTTTTTTTGCTATTCACGTTTAAAGTTGGACTATGCTTCACCCTTTACATATAAATGGATTTAAATATATTTGATAGATATTTCCCTTAATTTTTAATAATATTCCAATCAAGCTCATTCGTCATAAAAGGAGAAGCACCAGATCCTTAAACATCTCTAACATCTGTCTTCAAGCACTTTCAACAATGGGAGGGGACTACACGTCTCTCTGTATTGGACCTCAGAGTTCCAGACACATACTATTCATCGTCCATGACTCAGACGCCACCGGTGGTGATCACTGGTCCAGGATTGGCCCTCTTTTTCTTCATTCACCTCCACACATTCTTATTGGTGAATTCAGCAATTAACTGACACCCATGAGAAAAAATATCAAAGAGGACACACAAACCACCTGCACCAAGATAGGATCTTTAACTGTTACTCACATTGATGTCCATGCTTCTAACACCTAAAGATGAATGTCAAGCTGGAGACCCTGGTGGAAAGTTCCATCACCTCTCAGGCAGCTGTCCTAAAGGGTACAAAGCACAGCAGATGACAAAAGCCTTGACACCATAACTGCAATTGATAGGACCATTCAACTTTTTGTTATTCATGCATTTAGGTAATTACTGACTGGGGTGGATGTTTACTTCTTTTCCCCTTGAGGATTCGAACAACATGGCACAAGCCCCTGACCAAAGAAAGAAAACTGACTATGACTCATACTGCCTATATGTATAGTCATTGGTCAGAGAGAGAACCCCCTGGAACAATACTTTTCTTAAACGAGCTTCATGGGTTTCAATAAATAGTAAGGGTTTATCATCGGACAAGGCTTCCACTTTTCCATTTTTATTAATTTCACGATTCTTGTGGAAACTTTCATTGATTTTTTTGAAATGTTATAATCAACATTCTTTAGGCATGAAGAAGTAAGCACCAGTCCAAAGAAATCGCTAATATCTGCCTACAGGACCCTTTCCCACCAAGGGAAAGGATGAGATGTCCCTTTGTGTCAGACATCAGAGTTCTAGACACATACAATTCACCTTCCATTACTCAGACACCACCTGTGGTCATCACTGGTCCAGGATTGGCCCTGCTTTTCTTCCTTCACATACACCTATTGTTATTCATTAAGACAAGATCTCTGACTGTTACTCACATCAATTGCCACGATCCCAACGCATGGCGTCAATCATACCACACGTGAACCTGGCAGAAATGGAAATCATCCTGGGCATCCATTCTGAGGGATACAAAGCAGAGTACAGAATACAAATATTGAGGAATTATCTCCACTGATCATGAGTCTTTCCACCTTTCATTCCTCATGCTGTTAGGAGATGATTGACCTTTGGTATTGTGGACCTCTTCTTCTTTTTAAGAATGCTAACAACATCCCACCACTGCTAAAGATAAGATCGTGGACTTTGAGTTAGACTGTCCAAATTATCCTCAGCCAAAGAAGTAAACCACCCCCCATCCCAAAATTATACTGTTCTTAAGGAACATTGGTCTTTTGATATATGCTAAGTGTATTCCTTGATTTGCCATGTGGACAATGCTTCATCGTTTACATCCTTATGAATTTAAATCTTTTTGATGGATACTTCAAATCATTTTTATAATATTCCAATCAAAACTCATTAGTGATAAAAGGAGAAGCACCAGATCCTCTAACATCTGTCTTCACTAGCACTTCCAACAATGGGAGGGTTCTCTGTGTTGGACCTCAGAGTTCCAGACACATACTAATCATCATCCATGACTCAGACGCCACCGGTAGTCATCACTGGTCCAGGATTGGCCCTTTTACTCTTCATTTGCATCCACACATTCTTATTGGCGAATTCATCAATTAACTGACACCCATGAGAAAAAATACCTAAGAGGATACACAAACCACCCAGACCAAGACAGGATCTTTGATGGTTAACTCACATCAGTGTCCATGCTCCTAACACCTACAGCTGACCGTTGAGCTGGAAACCCTGGTGGAAAGTTCCATCACCTCAGTGACCACTGTCCTGAAGAGTATAAAGCGTAGAAAATGATAAAAGGCTTGACACCTTAACTACATTGATTGGCTCATTACACCTTTCCTTATTAATGCATTTAGGCAATTATTGACTTGGGAAATGTTTACTTTTCTCCCCTTAAGTATTTGAACAACATGGCAAGGGCCACCCACCAAAGAAAGAATATGACCATGCGTTATACTGCCTATATGGTCCTTAGCCAGAGAGGGAACCCTCTGGAATGACACTTTTCTTAAGTGAGATTCAGGGATATCAATAAATAGTAAGAGTATCTCTGGCCTCCCCATAAGCATTTATCATTGTACCAGGCTTCCATTTTTCCATTTTTTATTTATTTCATGATATGTATACTTCCACTGATTTTCAAAAATGTTATCGTCATGCAGAGGGAAGCGCAAGTCCAAGAAAATCGCTACTGTCTGTTTATAGGATGATTTTTCACCATGGCAAGGAATGAGATGTCCCTTTGAGTTGGACCTCAGTGTTCCAGACACGTACTATTCATCATCCATGACTCAGATGCCACCAGTGGTCATCAATGGTCCAGTGTTGGCCCTGCTTTTCTTCCTTCACATACAGTTATTGTTATTACTTCATCAATTAAGTAATAATAATAACAAAATACCTAAGGGGACATACAACCTCCCCCCACTAAGACAGCATCATTGACTGTTACTCACATAGATTCCAACACTTCCAACTCATGAAGTCAATCGTACCGCATGTGACCCTGGCAGTAATTGAAATCAGCTCTGGGTTGTCCATCCTGTGGTGTACAAGCCAGAACAGAGGATACAAATATTGAGGCATTATTTTCTATGATCATGACTTTCCACCTTTCATTTGTCATGCTTTTAGGGGTTGACTGACCCTGAGTAATGTTGTCATCCTCTTCTCTTAATAATACTAACAACATCCAACATGTCACCACCAAGTATAAGATCATAGACTTTGAGTTGGACTGTCCAAGTGATCTTTGGTCAAAGGGATAACCACCTCCCACCCCTATTTGGTACATTCTTATGGAACTTTGGGCTTTTAATATTAATATATGAAAAGAGTATTCCATGCTCTGCCATATGCCTTTAGAGACAGAAGATGCTTCACTCTTTATATTCCTATGGATTTAAATATTTTGATGGCTACATCTATTGATTTTTTTAATAATATTTTAATCAAAACTAGCTTGAATATTCCTCACACCTGTGCATAGTATTATTTTCAACAGAGAGAAGAGACCAGGTCTTTCTTGTGTTGGACCTCAGACTTCCAGACACATACTGTTCATCGTCCATGACTCAGACATCACGCATTGTCATCACTGGTCCAGGTTTAGCCCTGATTTTCTTCATTCACATACACACATTACTGTTGACTACTTCACCAATTAAGTAATAATAATTTTTAATAAAACTAATACACATAATCTACTCCCATTAACATGATTTTTGACTGTTACTCACATCAATTCCCCCGCTTCTAATGCATGGCGTCAATGTACTGCACAGGATTCCTGTAGACACTGAAATCAGTCAGGACATCCATCCTGAGGGCTACAAGGCAGAACAGAGGATACAAATATTGAGAAATTATCACAGTTGATCGCGACTTTCCACCTTTCATTAGTCACGCATTTAGTGGATGATTGACCCTGGATAATGTTGAGTTCATCTTCTTTTAAGAATACTAACAATATCCAACATGCCACCGCCAAAGATAAGAACATTGACCGTGAGTTGGACTGTCTAAATGATCTTTGGCCAAAGAGGTAACCTCCTTGCTCCCCAAAATGTTACAGTTCTTAAGGAACGTTGGGTTTCAATATATGAGAAGAGTATTCCTTGCTTTGTCATATGTATTTAGACCTGAAATATGCTTCACCCTTTATATTTTATTGATTTAAATATTTTTGATGGATACTTCCATTGATTTTAATAATATTTTAATGGAAATTCATTAGTCATAAGAGGAGGAGCGCCAGATCCATGAAGATCTCTAACATTCATTATCATTTCCAACGATGTGCGCAACTCTCTGTGTTGGACCTCAGAGTTGCAGAAACATACTATTCATCGTCCGTGACTCAGACGCCACTGGTTGTCATCATTTGACCAGGATTGGCCCTCTGTACTTAAAATTTTCAACTTTTAAACACATGAAGAACCATCAACCCACCATCCTACTCAACAAATAGAATGCTGACAGTATCTTCCATCTGCTAATATGCTCCTCCCTCAATGAGTTTAAAAATTACTTCTGTATCCGTAAAGGAACGTTTAGATAACCTACAATGCAAATACAAAATGAAATATTAACCAACTATGAATATCAGTAAAACACGCCTTATTTCTTTAACGGACTTTCATTAGGGTAAACTGGATTCATCATATTCCTTTGCTTGAAAACAATCTAATCATTAGTCCATGCCTGGGTTTCTTTGCTTTTATTCTTCTTAAATAATACCGTAAACATCCATCACCAAACCACCCAAACCAAGAACTTAGGCAATTACTAACTTCAGCCTATGCACGCTATACCCCCGTAGGTAACAAGTAAAAACTTCATGACTGGAAATGATTAACTTGGCCCTCCTGTACTCATTCTGTGGCGTATAAAATCGATACTAGAAAGAAGAAACCATCCTAATTTTTTAAAATCAGTGTCAGGTGAACATTACTAGATCAATCGCAATCCTTGATATGTGGCAGATTTTTATCACTGGCCTCTAACTGCCCTATGAGTAGCTTGTATTTAGTTTTTAATAGTGATAAGTACCGTTGTCTCTATCACTAAAGGCAAGAATAAGAACTCTGTCTTTTATGAACAGCTGTCTATATGCTCCCCCACATAGATAAAAGTTTATATCTACTTGTAAATGGACTGCATGGAAATAGGATTAATCTAAATGCTTGCTCAGAGGACAGTCTCACCAATGGCCCATGGGTGCCCTTATTCACGTAGGTCTATATATGTCTGTATCTATGTATTTATGTACGGACTTCCTCATGGATCTATTTAATTATCTATTCACATTTCTAAAGAGAATGAACAAGGTAAACCAGCCAGAAATACAGAACTAAATTATAATACCTTACCCAAAGGTCTTTTCTCCATGTATGAACGGCAGTTATGTAGAACATGAAGATTCATGATCCTTCTTTCTTAGCACATGCGCCTCCCCTGTTGGGCCCTCTTTTGTTTAATTAGTGAGTCAATCCGTTATCTGTTTACATAACAGCTTTTTTTTAAGAAGAAAAACCACCAATTTACCCACTAACCAGACCAAGCCCATCGACTTATTGCATTCATCTGTCTATATGCTCCTCATCCAAACAAGTAATATGCTTCACCTATTTTTAATGGATTTCAATGCTTCAGAAATATTTTAAAAATAATTGTTGTTTCATTAAATACTCTCATAATAGGTTCTCTTCTTTCATTTATACATTAGTGTATTGATTTATTCACTGACACACTTCTAATAATACAATCACTATCCACAAGAGCTTTAAAAATCCATGCACGCTACTACATCTGTCTATAGACTCATTTCCCACAGCTTGAACAGGCTCTTATGATTGGGCTTCAGTGATACAGATAAGAATTAATAATAACCCTGTATCATATCATTCCTATTCTCGTCTTTGGTCTATGGAAGCCCTTTTTAACGTAATTGGTCTACATTTTAAGGATTTAACAACTATAATGAACAGCCTTAAACCCAACATCTCACTCAACATCTAGAACACTGTCATTATCCTCCATATTCCAATGTCCTCCTCCCTCAGGAACTAAACGTGCCTAGATCGTCATCAGCATAGGTATTTTTAAATCAGTTACAGCACTAACAAAAAATGAAATATTAAATAGCTGTAAAAATAAAATGTCTTCCACCATTTTAATAAATAAAATTCAGTTCTGCTGAAATGACTTGATTGTAATATTTGGCTCCTATCACATTTTACTCATTGATCCATGCAGGGCCTTTTTGGACTTCCTTCATGAGTGTACCCTCTATTCCTTTTATAGGCATGGTACACCCAATAACTAAGAAGAAGAAGAGCTCTGGATATTACTTAAGCTAGTCTGTTCCCTACCTACTCACAGAGGGCAGAGCCAACATCTTCATCATTAGAAAATAACTAAATCAGCTATTTTGTGTTAATCCACTGTGGGTCAAAGCATTTGTTAAAAAAGAATGAAACAATCTAGGTTTAAATATTTTTTTAATGGATGCGAGGTGAGAATTGGTCATATACTTTGGTCTACGGCACATTTTATCTTTGGCCCCAAAATGGTATGCCTTTTAAAGTTACTTATTCAACTATCAATTTTTTTAAAATAAACACCCTTAAGCCACCACCCACAACAAAACTAAGAACTGTGACTATTACAAACATTTGTCTGTGTGCTCCTGAGGCACTAAAGTAAAAGTCTAGATCTTTTTTTTAATGGAGCTCACTCGTGGATGAGTTGGTGGGCTTGAGTTGTTCTTACTGACTGATCAATTGATTGCTTCACTTGTGGATTAATTTATTATCTATTCATTTTTCTTCAAAAAAAGACAAAAGAACAATGTTTAAACCTACCAGCAACGCAGAAATGAAAGGTTATTAGGTGCTTTTCCTAGGTGTACATTATACAGTGTGGGAAGGGACTAGGTCATTTTTTCTTCATATTAAACATCAGCTGGGCAGAATTGCATTAATCATATTCTTTGTTTTATAACACAAGCTTTACCCACTTGTAAGTAATTGGTTGAGTTTGAATATTTTCATGCCTCCATTTATATTAATACAATCAATGTCACTTTATGTACCCAAACTTAACCAGAACACTGACTGTTATAACATCTGTCCAGAGTCGCACAACACACCAGATGCCTCATTACTCATTACTGTTTAAGGAACCTAGTGAACAGAATTGCATTAATCATAAACCTGTCACACAAAACCTTCTCAGCATACCCTTCTTTCATTTAGTTAACGGTTGCTAATTTATTTAATTATGTAAATTTTTGCCTTTTTTGTTATCAAAACAATCAGTAATCCCCCGCCAACTCAGAATAGGAACATTGATTAGAACACACGCCTGCTGATATGCTTCTTAACCAAAGGGATAGCAACCTTAAACTTTTTTTCAGTGGTTCTCAATGCTTCAGATCAGGAGTCCCTGAGTAATGGAAACGGTTATGCGCTCAGCTACTAGCTGAAAGGTTGGCGGATCAAATCCACCCAGAGGCGCCTCAGAAGACAGATCGGGCAATCTGCTTCTGAAAGGTCACAGCCCTGAAAACCCCATGGAGTAGTTCTACTCTGCACACATGGGGTGGCCGTGAATCAGAATCGACTCGATGGCAAACAACAGTGCTTCAGATATTGTGGTAGACAGCTTCCAAGATTGCTCCAAATGAGCCTCACTTGACAGTCACAACCTTGTAAAATCCACTCCCCTTGAGTGGAGGCTGGACCTCTTTTAAACAATAAGATAAGGCAAAAGTGATGGAATGTAACACCCAAGATTCGACTGCAAAAGACTGTAACCGATGTCCACCTTGCCTGCCCTCTCTTCACTCGGAGGAAGCCAGCTGCCAGGTTGTGAAATGCCCTCAGGAGAGGCCCACACTCTAAGGAACTAACGGTAGCCTCCAGCCAATAGCCCCCAAGGAACTACATCCTGCCAACAACTAAGTGAGCCTGGAAGCAGACCCTTCCTCTGTCAAGTCTTGAGTTGACTGCAGCCTCAATCAACACCTTGATTGCAAACTCATGTGAGACCATGAGTCAAAGCACCCCCTAAGTAATGCCCAGATCCTTGACCCACGGGAACAGTGTGGGAATTTGTTACATGGCAATAGATGATTACTACAGATATACATTAATAATAATCCTTGTTTCATTAACTAGTCTCATAACTGCCCCATGATTTTCTTTTTTCACCTATTTATTTTTCTGATATAATTATTTATTCACTGAAGGAGCCCTGGTGGCGCAATGGATAAGCACTTGGCTGCTACCCGAAAGGATGGAGGTTCGACCCCACCCAGCTGCTTCATGGGAGAAAGACCTGGCAATCTGCTTCTGTAAAGATTACAGCCTAGAAAGCCCTATGGGGCACTTCCAGGCTGTCACATGGGGTCGCTATGGGTTGGAATCGACTCAACACCACACAACAACGTTGATTCACTTAATAGAATCACTTTCAATGAATCACAGCCCCCCAAAATAAGATTCTGGAATATTCCTAGCATTTATCTAAGGTTCGCATCCTAAGAGGGACTAGACTGCTCTCTTTTTATAATGGACTTCACTAATGCATATCTGGATTCATCCTAATCCTTGGTTCATAGCCAGCGCAAACCCACCCTTGGTCCATGCTTACTATTCTTCATTCAGTTATACATTTGTTTATACTTTCATTGATTCACTAATAGTATAATCAATGTTTGTGAATCACAAAAACTCAAAAACAAGAGGCTAGACTCTGAAAACATCTATCCACAGATATTTCTCAGAGAGGAGTTAGATAATCCCCTTCGCAGATGGGTGAGTCAATCATCGTCCTTGCTTCATACCAGTTCCATACTGTTCATTGGCCAATGCTTGATCCTCTTTCATTTATTTTATCCGTATCTCAAAGACATGACAACAATCAACAACGGACCCACCATTTTATTCTGTACTTAAAACACTGACAATATCTTACATCTTCTAAAGTGATTCTCCCTCACATTGACTACATCTTTCTACACAGAGGGAGGTTTAAATCAACTGTGACTCAAAAATAAAATGGAGTAATTAAGTAACTGTGGAAAATGAATTAAACAGTCTCGCTTGTTTCTTCTTAATTGTCCACAGGTGTGTTAAACTGGTTTGCACATGACCCTCATTTATTTTATTTGCCTATGTAGCAATTTATTCCTTTTTAATAATAGAGTTAACACCCATGACAAATCGTCGAATCAGAAACAATTACTTTGACTATTACTTACATAGGTTTCTACCCTCCGTATTCAAAAAGATAACAGCCAGGATCCTCCTCATTAGAGAATGATTTAATTAGCTATGGTGCATCTGTGGAATACAAAGAAACGTAAAAATAAGTAGGTAGGTAGATAGACGGATAAGATAAAATACGTTTTTTAAAACTGAGTTCAAGTCAACAGTAATTGATTAGGAATAACCTTTTGTGCTTATTATATCTTGTATTTTAAACTTGAATGTCATACCTATCTATTAATCAATTAAGTATCTAATTTAAATACTATAACAAAAACCTTTGAAACTAATACCAGACAAAAGAAAAAGAACTATGACTATTACCCACATCCACTTATGAGCCCCTACCCAGTGAGGAGAGCTAGATCTTCCTTCTAGATGAATCTTACTTGGGAAGAATTCGATTAATCAGAATCGTAGATACAAGCACATTCTCAGCAACTGTCCACGCATGTCCCACCTGTATGTATGTATATATGTATGTATGTAGTTACTAAAAAAAAAAAAAACCCAAACCCACTGTCGTTGAATTGATTCCAACTCCTAGTGACCCCACAGGACACAGCAGAACTGTTCCATAGGGTTTCCAAGGCTGTAAATCTTTACAGAAGCAGACTGCGACATCCTTCTCCCACAGAGCGACTTGTGGGTTCGAACTGCCGAACTCTCAGTCAGCAGCCCAGCACTTAATCACTGTACCAGCAGGGCTCCTGATGTGTGTATGTATGTAGTTATCTTATGTATGTATGTATGTAGTTACTTTATGCGTGTGTGTAGGTGGTTACTGTATGTATGTATGTCATTACTGTATGCATTTTGTAGTTATTTATGTATGCATTACGTAGTTACTATATGTATGTATGCAGTTACTGTATTATGTATGTCATTACTTTATGTATGCATGTATGTGTGTATGTGTGGTTACTTTATGTATGTCTGTATATATGTATATATCTAGTTACTGTATGTATGTACAGTTACTTTATGTATGTATGTAATTACGTTACGTATTATGTATATAGGTAGACGCTGTACGTATGTATGTGGTTATTCTATATGCATATGTATGTAGTTAGTGTATGTATATGTGTATGTAGTTCCTTTATGTGTGTCTATATTATGGAGTTACTTTATATGTATGTGTGTACATAGTTACTTTATGGATGTATGTGTGCGTAGCTACTTTATGGATGTATGTGTGTGTGTACTTTATGGATATATGTGTATTTGTAGTGCTTTTATGTGTTACGTATATAGTTACTCTAAGGGTGTACGTGTGTGTAGTTAACTTTATGTACGTAGTTACTTAATGTATGTACGTGTGTAGTTACTTTATGTACGTATGTAGGTAGGTAATTACTTCATGTATGTATGTAGTTACTTTATGGCTGTCTATATGGATATAGTTACTTTATATGTGATGTGGGTAGTAACTTATGTTTGTACATATATACTTATATATGCATGTGGTTACTTTATGTATGTATGTTAGTTCTGGTGGCATAGTGGTTAAGAGCTCAGCTGCTAACCCAAAGGTCGGCAGTTCAAATCCACCAGCCACTCCTTGGAAACTCTATGGGGCAGTTCTACTATGTCCCATAGAGTCACTATGTGTTGGTATTGACTCAATGGCAACAAGTTTTTGGTTTATGTATGTGGTTACTTTACGGATATAAGTATGTATGCAGCTACGTATAGAGTAATTTAATTATTTTATTACATTTTTAAGGAAATTGTCAAGGTTAAATATACCAAAAAAACAAGGGAAAGCCAATCTAAATACATGCACCATTCCAAAAATGTATAAGAACCTAGATTTGTGTTCTTTATTTGGAGAGCAGTTGGGTAGAACTGGATTAATCACTATCCTTTTCCATAGCACATGCTCCTCATTGCTCCATGCTTTGCATTCTTTTAAGTAATTGATTGAGATATGAGCTTATTCTTTCACACATTCATAACACTACCATTAATATCTGTGTACCTACAGAGACTGGACACTATGAATGTATGTCCATATGCTCATTAAGCACAGAAAAAAGATCAGGTCTTTTTTTTTCTTTCTTTTTTTTTTTTTTAATTAAAACTTAGTGAAGATCATTGGATTAATTATAATTGGCCATGTGACATTCTCGATTGAGATATATACATATAAGTCCTCCCTCAATTAGGTAGTTATTTAATCAATAATTAATTTAAGGACATGTTTTACCCTTTTCTTAATAAAACAAAAACCCAACATCTAAATACTAACCCAGAACAACAACAAAACTCTTCCATCCATCTATCTAAATGCTCCTTACTCAACATGGTCAGCTTTGATTAATTTACTTTACTGGAACTCAGTGCTTCAAAAATGTATTAGTAAAGATTCTTATTGCCTTACGTACTCTCGTATTTGGACTAGGAATAGCCCATTTTGTCTTTATTCATTTATATATTTCTTTATTTAGTCATGTGCTGATTACCTAAAAATAATACAATCCATACTCAAGGGCAACAGAAGACCAAGAACAAACTCCTGAATATTTTTAACTCTTGGAATATGTTCATTTTCCATAGATAGGATAAATAAGACCTCAGAGTTATAGGGTTTAATCAAAATCCTTGATTCAGACACCCCAGGGTACTCATCATTGGTCCAGGCTAAGCAATCCTTTTCTTCATTTATACCTTTGTTTATTGATTCAGTCAGTGATTCAGTAACAGTAATAAAATCAACACTCATGAATTTTTTAAAAAGTACAAGATTATTGAATATGGCCAAGATCTGTTTATAAGCTCTTTTTCCATAGAGCTAGTAGACTAAATCTCTTTTTGCAATGGCCCTCAGTGATGAATATGTGGATCAATCAACATCCTTGCTTCATACCCTTCCCATATTCATCACTGGCCCAAGCTTATTCCTCTTTTCTTTAGTTTGTCCGTATTATAAAGATGGTAAAATAAGCACCCATAAACCAATAGCTTCATTCCCGACTATGTTCCTATATGCTCCTCCCTCAGCAAAGAAGAGTCCAATAAAACTTTCTGTGATGATGGAAATGTTCTATAGCTTCACTGTCCAGTACGATTGCCATTAGTCATATGTTGCTACTAAGTGCTTGAAAGGTGACTAGTGCAATTGAGGAACTAAATGTTAAAATTTTACTTAAATTTAAATAATTTAAATTTAAATGGCCATATATGGCTAGTGGTGACAACATTGGACAGTGCAACGCTAGATTTTAATACTGGAGAAATGTTTAAATCCAATGCAGTGCAAAAATTAGGTGGATAATTAATCAGCTTCAAAAATGACAAAATGCTCTCCATCTTATTTTTAACCACAATTATGCTGAATTGTATGAATCATAATCTTTGGTTCATAACACATTCCTATCATTGGTCTATGCATGGCTTAATTTAAATAACTCAGTCAACACTAATGAAAAATTCACTCAAATGGAGAAATTTTGAGTGTTACTTACTTCGGTCTTTAGGCTCCTTACTCACGAAGATAATAGCCTAGATCTTAATCAGCAGAAATTCATTAAATCAGTCATGGTCTTCATTCTGTGGAGTCAAATGCCAGTTTTCAAAAGAATACACAGTCTAGATTTAGATTCATTTAAAGCACATTAGTTGTATGGTACCAGATTAATCCGAAAATTGATTCAAGTACCATATTCATCTTGACCCAAGAATGGCACATTTTTTAAATTTATTGACCTATTTAATTATTAATTTAAATTATATAATGAACACCTTTGCATTCACCACTCAAAAAGGAGAACTAAGACTATTACAAATATCTGTCTATAGACCCATATCTACATAGGCAAGAGCCTAAATAATTTTTTAATAGACTCAACTTGTGCAGAAATAGGTACATTTAAATTTATAACTCATGGCATATTCTTACAAACAGTTCATGCTTGACCTACCTATCTATTAATTTAATCACACATTGTTTTATTATTCATTTATAGGATGACTAACTGAATAATTTAATCATATATTCACATATATTAAGAAAAATACACACACACACACACACACAATGGTAAAGTCATGAACAACCTAGAATGGAGATGCTCTTTGCATGCAAGTGTCTATATGCCAGTACCTACACTGGGAAGAGAGAGACAGTAGTGTAGACAAAGATTACTCATGATTCTTGCTTCAAAACACATCCTTTTCATTAGAGCATGCTTTTCTCTCTTTTGAAAAAAGTGATTGCTATAAGAATTTACTCATTCATTCACACCCAACAATTCTTCAATATCTGGGAATTAACACTGGACAAGAACCTTGAATAATGTTGATACGCCTCCATATGTCCATTACATTAACCAAAGAGATTTAAAAAACTAGATCCTTTTGCTTGTTTTTAATAAAACTCAGTGAATAGAGATGGATTAATAATAATAACTCTTTTCATAAGGCACTCCTCAAGACGAAGCAGGCTCATTCTTTTTTCCAATTAAGTAACTAATTAATCAATTATTTATTTATGTAATATATTCCTTTTCTAAGTAAAATCAAACAACCATGAAGCAAACACCTATTTCAAATAATAATATGGAATCATATATATGTCCATCTACAAGCTCCTCCCAGAAAGAGGTAATAGCCTTTATCAATATATATTTTACTGGAACTCAGTGCTACAAAAATGTATTAATAACAATCCATGTCTTATTACATACCCTCATAATTGGCCCATAAACATCCCTCTTTATATTCACTCATTGGTATGTTTCTTTATTTATTAGTACATTGATTCACTTATAAAAACTCAGGCTATAACCATAAACTCTGAACGTCCATGATCAAGATACATGAATATTTTCAACTTCTGCTATAATCTCATTTCCATAGAGCGAAAAAAGCAGGTATGTCTTTATAATGGACCTTGGAATTGCAGATAAGGTTTAATCAAAATTCTTGATTCAGACAACATCCAATCTCATCAATGGTCCAGGCATGGCACTTTTTTTCTTCATTCATGTATACCTTCCCTTTCTATGAATCACAAACTCCCGACAACAAGACCTTTGACATGACCATGTCTATCTCTAGACTCATTTCCCACAGCTTTGAGGTAGATCTCAGTGTTACACATGTGGAATCGTCAATAAAACCCCTTTTGTACCAGTGTCATCATTATTAATAATCCATGATTGGGCTAAAACCAAAAAACAAACCCATTGCTGTCGAGTCAATTCTGACTCATAACGACCCTATAGAACAGAGTAGAACTTCCCCATAGGGTTTCCAAGGAGTGACTGGTGGATTTGAACTGCTGACCTTTTGGTTAGCAGCCGTAGCTCTTAACCACTCACAATGGCATCCAACAACTAGAAGACACACAGTATGTTCCACCTTCCAACAGCTTCCTTAAACAGTTAACAGCCTGGATCTCTAAACATTATGGGAATATTTAAATCAACTGTGGCCCAAACATGATATGGAATATCAAATTCTGAAAATGAATTCTGTGCCTTCCATATTTTGTCTTTTTTTTCAATGGATCTCAGTTGTGCTGAAATAAGTTAACCCTCCTCCTTAGTCCATGTAACACAGTTACCACCTACTGGCCCATACTCTGTGTTCTTGAATTCTATTTATGCATATACGGCCTTTTCTTCCATTGAAATAGAGTCGAGCCTCTTTACTCATGGATTCTGTAGGTGCAAATTTGTTTATGGGCTAAAACATATTTGTAATCCCAAAATCAATACTTACCCAGCTTTAGCAGTCATTCAGGGACGGCGCATGTGCAGAGCGGTGAAAAATGAGAGCCGCCCGAGGCGCGAGGTCCCAGCTGAGCACAGACAAGGCTGGTTTGGTATTCCTTCACCCAGTGTTCACGGGGAGTCTATAGAACCTAACCACCATGACTAACAAGACTCCACTGTACATCAGCGACCACACATGAGCAGGCACACAAACCAAGAACAGAAACTTTGATCATTACTAACGTTGGTGGGCTGTGCTGCTTATCCCCAGAAGTAACACCTGAGAGACTCATTACTGGAAAATGATGGAATTCATAGCAGTGTGTTTGTTCTGCGAGAAAAAGCAGAGTTTTAAAAAGAATGAACAGTGTAAGTTTAGATGTTATAAAAAAAAAAAACAGAAGTTAGTTCTGCCTTACTAGACTGGCCATGAGCACTGGGGTCATGTTACAGACTCATCCTCGGCCCAAAGATGGCATCCTTTTCGTGTACTAACTTACTCAATTTTTAGTGTGAAAAAATGCAGTGAACACCTTTTAATCTATCGTCTAACACAAGATGATGGACTGGTATCTGTATATCCCCCTATCAAATAGCAAAAAGCCAGGCAATTTTTTAATGAACAAAACTTCCACAAAATGGGATGAATTTAAATCCTTGTTTCATGACACAATCAACCAAAGGGCCACACTGTACTTCATGTATTTATTTATTCATTCGTTTATTTATTTACTTTTCGCCCTTGTTGTTGTTAGATGCCTTCGAGTCAATTCCAACTCATAGCGATCCATGTGGCAGAGTAGAACTTCCCCATAGGGTTTCCTAAGCTGTAATCTTTATGGAAGCAGATAGCCAGGTCCTTCTTCCACAGAGCCACTGGGTGGGGCCGAACGGCCAACGTTTCAGTTATTGGCTGAGTGCTTAAATGCTGCACCACCAGGGCTCCTTTTATGACCCTTAGAATAATTTAATCATCTGCTCTTTCTTTATAAAGAAAACACAACGTGGTGAAGCCCCCTGCTACCCAAACTAAACACTATTGCCTTCAAGTGCCTATGTCAGCACTTTCTGTGATGATGGAACATCTGACAAAGTGCAGATGTTCTCTAGCAGCACTGCCCAGGAGGGTAGCCACCAGCCACATGAGGACTGGAATATGGCTGGTGTGAATGAAGAACTGGATTTTTATTTTTAACCAGTTTTAATTTTAATGTTAATAGCTAGATATGGCGAGAGGGTGAGCACCCTATGAACCTTACCTAAAGGAGGGCCCTGGGGCTTTTCAGGTTTAAATAACTTCTAGAGGGTCCATACCATGGTTTCTTCTTATTTAAATATGGGATTAAATTATGAAATTCTTCTTTCACTCACTTATAATAATAGCACCAACATTTGTGAGCCCTAAGGACATTGAGCAAGGAACCCGAGAAACACTAATATCCACCCACTTCTTATTACTCAGGAATCACCAACAAAATGCCTCTACGTTTTTCTATGCAGGTAAAAGTCAGTGAACACAAGAGGGTTCGTGTTTATTACGTTCACATCCTCACTGTTTGTCCACGCTCAGGCCTTTTCCAGGTTTTCCAACAACTATCTAATCATTATTAATTTGATTTTTAACTATATTAAATTATTATGCTATAATAATATTGTTAACTTATTTATTTCATCGAGTCATTATTGACTATATTAAATTGTTATTATTTACACAAAATATTACTGTATTAAGTGCATTATTTAGTCATTATTGACTATATTAAATTGTTATTATTTACACGAAATATTACCGTATTAAATGCATTATTTAGTTACGTAAACAAGCAACCAGCAACTCTCCACCCACCAGGAATGACGATACTGATGCTCACACCTATCTCCCTGTATGTTCCTTACCCTAAGGAAGAGTGGCCCTATTCTATTTCTTTTCCTTGAACTCCAAACTTCAGAGATGCGTTCATAATAACGCTTGATTTATTAGCTTCTCTCATAATTAGGTGAGATATGTCCCTCTTCGTCTTTATTTATTTGTGCATTCATTTACATATAACAATACAATTCATATTTATGAACAACAAAAGACCAAGAACATGACCCTTCAAGGTTTCTAACTTCCTCTCCAAGCACATTTCCCACAGAAGTCATCACTAGGTCCCTGTTGCAATGGACCTCAGAGTTACAGACAGGGTCTAATCAAAATATGTTATTCAGATGCCCCACACGTACTCATCATTGATCCATATGTAGTATTCTACACCTTTATTCAATTATATTATCCTTGATTTATTCACTGAATCACTAATAGTAAAATAATCAATACCCATGAATCAGGAAAAAAGAAAAAAATACTGCAAGATACTTGAAGATATGAGTGTCTCTGTGGAAGCTCACTTCCCACCGAGCTAGAGGATTAGATCTCATTGTGCAATGCACCTACCTCAGTGCTGCACATGGGAAGGAATCAGCGCCCCGGCATCTCAACTACTCCACATTAGTTACTGGGCCATGCTTGGACGTCTTTCATTTAACTTATCCATATTTGAAAGATGGTATATTAAGCAACCATGAGAATACCATCTTACACCACAACGAAGGCAAAGACAAAAACCAAAGCCATTGCTAATGCATAGTAACCCTATAGGACATAGGCTTTCCAAGGAGCGGCTGGTGGATTTGAACTGCCAACCCTTTTGGTTAGCAGCTGAGCTCTTAACCACTGCGCCACCAGGGCTCCAGGTAAAGATAAGACCTTCATTTTCTTATGGAAGAAATCCACATGTTAACCCCTCAATGGGTCAACAGTCCAGAAGAGTATCAGTGGAGAAATATTTAAATCCACTGTGGTGCAAAAACAAAAAAAAATTAGAAAATGGAGTAGTAAAACGTTGTGAAAATGACTAAAATGCCTCCATCTTTCTGTCCTAGTTGTGCTGAATTGGATGAATCGTAATTCTTAATTCATAACACATTTCCCTCACTGGTCAATCCATGATCATTTTGAATTGTTGAAGATTCAAAATTCGTTGAAGTAAGTCAATGAAACTTATCAACAAATCTCTTCCCCCACCCCACCTCACAAGCAATAACATGAACTTTGATGATTACTTACACTGAACTCTTGTCTCCTTACCCCAAGAAGGAGCAAGCGAGATCTTCACCAGGAGATGCTAGTGAAATCAGTTACGGGGTATTCATTCTGGGGAGGAAAAAGCAGACTTTAAAAAGAATCAAATGGCTTACATTTGGCTTTTTAAAATAAACCACAGTTGTGCAGGAATCAATTAGCCATAAGCCTCGGTTCATGTCATGTTTTCCACATTTGGAAAGAGAGAGCACTACTTTATATTTATTGACTTATATCATTTTTGTTTTAAGTAATTTAATAAACACTATTGAATCTATCAGTAAGCACAAGAAAAAGAAGTATAAGTAG
Organism: Trichechus manatus latirostris; assembly: GCF_000243295.1. NCBI lineage: Eukaryota > Metazoa > Chordata > Mammalia > Sirenia > Trichechidae > Trichechus > Trichechus manatus. The sequence goes on from NW_004443981.1 coordinate 11,142,871, forward strand.
TGGAAACATCTGTCTGTACTTGCTACGCATATAACAGCCAAGAAGCCAAGATCATCTTTTTTACTGGACTTTATTGGTTCAGAATCAGACACATAGAGATTCAATTCATGGCACAATCTCACCAATGGTCCAAGCTTGATCCTACTTAATCTATTTATTGATTCACTCACAAACTGATTTATTTAATGACTCGTGGAATAATAAAACCACACCTTCATGTTCTTTTCAAATAAATTCAAAAAGCTTGAACAGCAAAACAGAACTGAAAACTACTCACAAATGTTTATACGGTGTAACTGGAAAGGCCTAGAACCTTTGTCTTCCTATGGGTATTAAATGTGCAAAATACTATTATCTTTATATCCAGTTACACGCTGCACATTGGTGGATTGTTTGCTGACTTTTTAAAAAGCTGACTGAGATACAAATTGATTCATTTGTCCACCTACCATCACACTTAAATATCTTGAGCCCACAGATGCTGGATAAGTAATGTGAATAACATTTGCATTTGTCCTAATGTCATTACCCAAAAGAATAGCACACTGGCTCCTTTTATGTCGATTTGCTTAAGTAAAATTCCATAAAAAAGATTGCATTAATCGTAAATGTGGTTGTATATACCAGAATCAGCATTACTTCATGCTTGTCTCTTAGTTACAGACTTATTCAATCAAAGATTCATTTATGTAAATGTGTTTCCCTTCCCTTAATACAATGATCAACTAGCAGCTCAACTCTTTACACAGGACAAAAATATTGACTCTTAGGTACAAATGACCATATATGCTTCTTGTCAAAGAGGTAAGAGCCTTGCATATTAATTTACTGGGACCAAGAACCTTGGAATCCCCTTAACAATAATTCATGTCTTACGGCTTGCCTGAAAAATAAGTGCATCAATAAATGGACCCTGGTAGAATAGGAGAAAAATGTGGAACAGAACCTCCACTTCCTTAAAAAAAAAAAAGAAAAAACCTACTGGACTGGTTGAGACTGGAGGACTCCCCGAGACTATTGCCCTGAGATAACTCTTCAAGCCTTGAACCAAAACTAACCCGAGGTCACCTTGTAGCTAAATAACAAATTGGCTCAAAAAATAATGACTATCACCTGTAAGTACTGTGCTCCTTTAAAAAATCACCTATATGAGACCAAACAGTCAACAATTACTTTGAAACAAAGATGATAACATAAGCGGGCAGGAAAACTACTTTAACAGAAATGTACCAATCAGAACAGAGATAGTGATAATGTTCACCCGTTGTGAAAAACGGAACCAGTGTTACTGAACAGCTTGTGCAGACATTGCTGAATGAGAATCTAAACTGCGCTGTAAACCTTTACCGAAAACACAGTATTATTTAAAAAATACAAAAATAAGTGCTTGCACACCCCTCTTATTCTTTATTCAGTGATACATTTCTTTATTCACGGGTACATATTATCATAATAATGCAATTCATTCCCCAACATCACAAAAGCCCAAGAACAAGGGGTGGCAGGCTCATTTCCCACAAAGACAATAGCTAGGTGTCTCTTTGTAATGGGCCACTGTGGTGCAGATGGGTTTAATCAAAATTCCTGTTTCTGAAACCCCATGACACTCATCAGTGGTCCATGCTGGGCGTGATTTTTTGTTTTTGCTTTTAATTTACTGATTAATTTGCCAATTCACATGCAATAGTACAATCAGAAAATTCCGAAAACAAGATCCTTGAATTTTAGGCTTTTGCATCTTAGACTACATTTCTTTTGTAATTGTACGTATAGATCAGTCAACATTCCCGCTTCACCTCAAATCCACACTCAGCATAAGCCCCGGTGTGGCCCTCTTTTATTTAATTTATCTCTATGTTAAAGATAGTCTAATGAAAAATGATGAAATGACCATCTTCCATCCCCTCTGAAACTCTCACTCACAATGTCTTCCATAGTCTATGGGCTGCCCCACAAAGGGTTATTTATCAGCCAGTTTGTCTATCCACATGGGAATGCTTAAAAAAATATTACTAAACTGCTCTGCTAATGAATGAAATACTTTCTACTTTCTTTTAAAAAATCACCCTAGTTGTGCTGATTTAGATTAAACATAATTTTTTACCCATAATGCATACTCATCATTGGTCCATACTTGGAGTTTTTTATTTATTTTATGTGTTACTGGTATTATTTCGAAACACTTCAGCAAACACCCAGGAACAAACCATCCAAACAAAGAACATGAACTAAAAGGACTGACTTACATGCTCGCTACTCATGAGAATATTTCTTTATTAGAAAATGATTAAATCAGCAGTCCAATGTTCATTCTGGGGAGGCAAAAGCAGATTTAGACTAGATTTAGATTTTTTTAATAGATGTTAGTCAGGCAGAACTAGATAACAACAAACCTTGGCCCAGGAATGCAATGTTTTTTAATTAACCCAGTATCGAATTTTTGGTTTTAAATAATATAATAAACACTATTGAGTTCATTACCTAGCACCAGAATAAGACCTATAATGATTATAAATCTCTGCCTACATATCCCCTACGCGTAGAGGTAAGAGATTCTTTCTTAATGAGCCTTATTCAGACAGAATTGGGTAAATTTAAATTCTTATTTCACAGCATATTCTCACCATGGTCCAAGAATTACCCTACTGTACATATTCATACATTTATTGATGTCTTTAAATTCTCACGTAATATCTGATGAAATATTCAAATACCTTCAAAAAAGTCAACCCAGCCCTCATACGCTCTTCACATGCCACTGTCTCTATGTGTCTCCCCTACGGGGGAGAGGGCTTGGATTTCTTTTTCTTTATCTGGATAGCAGTAGTATAGAATAGAAGGTATTATTACCCTCATTCTATAAGGCAAGCAAAAGCAAAAAAAAAAAAAAAAAAACATATTCTAACTCATGGCTACCCCGTGTGTATCAGAATAGACCTGCGCTCCACAGGGTTTTCAATGGCTGGTTTTTTGGAAGTAGATCACCAGGCCTTTCTTCCAAGGTGCCGCTAGGTGGACTAGAACCTCCAACCTTTCAGTTAGCAGCCGAGTGCCTTGACCCTTTGCACCACCTGGGGACTCTTTTCATTCTATAACACATGCCTTTCATTAGTTCATGCTTTTCCCTCTTAAATAATTAAGATAAGAATTTATCACCTATCTATTTATCATAATACACCAATAAGTGTAAACCAATAAAAACTGGACAAGAATCCTGAACAATATTAACACTTGTCCAGGAATTGCTCCATACCCACTGGAGAGAGCACTAGTTCCTCTCTTTGCCTTGTTTTTAAATAAGAAAAGTGAATAGAATTAGATTAATCATGACCCTTGGTGGGATACTCGATACCCACTTTAGTCCGTATTTGGTCCTCTTTAAAGTAGTTGGCTATTTAATGAATTATTGACTGATGCAAATACTTTCCCTTTCCTTAATTAAAAAAAAAAGCACACTACAACAAATCTGAAACAACATTGTCTCTTAACTACAGATGTTTATACACTTTATATAAATATCCATAATTGTTTAGATATAAACTTGACTTGTTCATTTTACTTCAGAATTATATTGAAATTAATACTAGTTTTATTGCATATTCTACTAATGAGGGCCATGAGTGGGCCTCTTTGTCTTCATTCCTACATACATGCCTTTACTTATTCATGCATTGAATTGATTCACTTGAAATAATACAATCCATATCTGTGAACCAAGAAAGCCCAGGAACAAGTTTACTGAATTTTCTTAACTTCTACTATCAGTTAATTTCTACAGAGAATGCAAGCTGGTTCTCTTTTCGTAATGGACCTCAGAGTTACACAGAGGGCTTAATCAAAGAGGTTGATTCAGACTCCTCCACCAGTGTTCATCATTGATCCATGCTCAGCTTTCCATTTCTGCACTCATTTATAACTTCTTTAACTGATTCATTCATTAGTAATGAATAGTAATATAATCAATAACCTTGAATTGACAAAAAAAGAACAAGAATGAAATCCTTAAATGTAACCAAGATCTGTCCATTGCCCCCTTTGTCAGAGAGCAAAGAGAGTAGATCATTTTCACAAGGAATCTCTGTTTTTGCTCATACGGATTAATCAGAATCCTTGCTTTCTATCAATTCCATACTTGTGCTTGGTCTGTGCTTGCTCCTCTTTCACTTAATTTGTCTATATATTAAAGCTGGTGTAACCCACAACCATGGAGCTACCATCTTAGCCCGCAATTGAGCAAACTTGACATCTGCCATCTTCCGAGGTACTCTCACCTCAAAGAGTTAACAGCTTAGATCTTTGTCAGTGAGGGCATGTATTAAGCAACTGTGGCACAAGCACTCAGTCGGAAGCTAAACTGCTCTTAAATATGTAAAATGACCTCCACCTCTTTAGCAATGGCCCTCAGTTATGCCAAGTCGGATTAATCATAAATTTTAGTTCATGACCCATCCCTAAGCAAGTAGGGGTCCATAACTGGCATTTCTTAATTTTATTATCATTTAACCATTTATTTTATTGAGAGAATTGAGTGAGCTCCTATATATGACACCCATCTAAGCCCAGACCATCAACTTCGATGTTTACTTACATCAGCCCTTATGCTCCTTATTAACAGTCAAGGTCTTCATGATTAGAGAATGATTAAATCATCAACGTGGTGTTCTTTCTACAAAGAAAAAAGTATATTTTAAAAAACAATGAAGAATCCTCAACAAGATACTAGCAAACCAAGTCCAACAGCATGTTAATTAGTCACCATGCCAAGCGGGATTTATCCCAGGAATGCAAGGGTGGTTCAGCATGAGAAAATCAGTCAGTGGGATGCGCTACATTAATAGAACAAAGAAAAAAACCACATGATCATCTCAACTGATGCTAAAAGGGCATTTGACAAAATCCAACACCCTTTTATGCAAAAAAAAAACAGAAACACTCAACTCACTAGAAATAGAAGGGAAATTCCTCAACATTATAAAAGGCATTTGTGGAAAATGTACTGTAGCTAACATCATGCTCAATGGGAAAGACTGAAAGCTTTTCCCCTAAGATCAGGAACAAGAAAAGGATTCCCGCTTTCACCACTATTGAACATTGTACTGTTCTAGCTAGAACAATTAGGCAAGAAAAAGAAATAAAAGGTATCCATATAGGAAAGGAAAAAGTAAAACTATCTCTATTCAATGATAGAATTATTCTATGTATAGAAAACCCCAAAGATTCCACAATAAAGCTACTAGAGCTAATAAATGAATTCAGTAAAGTTGCAGGGTACAAGGTCAACACACAAAAATCATTTGTGTTTCTCTACACCAGCAATGAATGATCTGAAAACAAATTAAGAAAGAAATTCCATTCACAATAACATTCAAAAGAATAAAATACGTAGGTATAAATTTAACCATGGAGGTGAAGACTTGCACTCTGAAAACTATAGAGCGTTGTCATGAGTAATAATAATACAATCCAGAACTATGAACCTTAGTTGCCTAAGAAAAAAATTCTAAATATTCTAACTTCTGCTATAAGCTCATTTACTATAGAGACATTAACTAGGTCTCTTCCTATAATAAATCTCAAAGTTCTGAGGTTTCTTCAAAATCATTTATTCAGATACTCCAGGATACTCATCATTGGTCCAAACTTGGTAATCTCTTTCATCCTTTATTGATTCACTCATTGACTCATTAATAACAATAAAATCAATATACATTAATTTAAAAACCTAGGAAGAAGATACTTGAATATTATTAAGATCTATCTATAAGCTTATTTTCCACAGACTTAAGAGACTACATCTTTTTTGCACTGGATCTCACATTACATATATGGATTAATCAACTTCATTGCTTCATATCAATCCCATAGTCATACTTTGTCCATACTTGCCCCTCTTTAATTTGTCCATATTTTAAACATGGTACATGTGGTGGCCACCCTCCAGGATGGCTCCCAATGAATCATACCTCTTGGTATTCATAGCTTTGTGTAGTCCCCTCTGATACATAAATCATGGCTGGCCTGGGTGACCAATAGAATACTATGGAAGTGACAGTGTGTGACTTCTGAGGCTAGATTATAAAAGACATTGAAGCTTCCAGCTCCTCCCTCTTGGATTTATCGTGCTGGAGGAAGTCAGCTGCCATGTTGCGAGAATACTCAAGTAGTTCTGAAAAGAGGTCCATGTGGGAAGAAACTGTGGCCACCTACCAGCACCCAGGACCAAATATCCAGCCATGTCAGTGAGCCATGGATATAGATCCTCTAGCCCCAGAGAAACCTTCAGATGACTGAAACTCCATCTGACATCTTCGCTGCAACCTCATGAAAGACCCTAAGCCAAAAGTGCCCGGTAAGCTTCTCCTGGATTCCTACGCCATATTGTTGTTTAAGTTACTAAATTGTAGAGTAACTTGTTACACTGCAATAGATAACTAATACAATTCATGAGCCACCGCAATACCTCACAATGAGGACATTGACGCTATCTTCCCTCTTCCTAAGTGCTACCTCCTCAAGGAGTTAATAGCCTGGATACTTATCACTGAAGGAATGTTTAAATCAACTGTGGTACCAAATACAAATTAATATTAAAAAAAAAAAAAAACTCTGAGAATGATTAAAAGCCCTCTATCATTTTTAATGGACCTCAATTGCAATGAATTGGATTAACTGTAAACTTTGGCTCACTTCCATCATTGGTCCCTACAAGGCATCCTTTGATTGTATTTGTGTTTGGTCATTTATTCCTTTGATATAATTTAGTGATGAACAAACCACCTAAACCGAGGACATGGATCTTGACTGTTATTTACAACAGTCTCTAAGCCTTACCCACAGAGGTAAACCCAACATCTTGATTACTGTTGAATAATTAAATCTGCTATATTGTTTTCATTCTTGGAAACAAAATGCATATTTTATAAAGAATGGAACAACATGGATTTAACCTTTTTAACGGACTTGAGTTGTGAAGTACTAGATTAATCGTAAGTCTTGGTTTCTATCCCATTCTCATTATTGAACCAAGAATGACATTTTTTTAATGTATTGACTTATTTACGGTTTAATTTTTAATAATGTAATGAACACTGTTGAATCCACCACCCAACACAAAAGTAATAAATGTAACTATTAAAGCTATCCATCTATATACTCCCTAACCACATAGCTCACAGCCTCGTTAATCTTTCTTAATGGACCATACTTGCGCATTGCTGAGAGTATGCCATGAAGTAATGGTCCAAACTTTACCCTAATTTATATATTTATTGATTCACTCATGGTTTGCTTTTATTTAATTACTCAGAGAATAATTTGATAATCTATTCATTTTTTAAAGGAAAATAAAGAGCAAACCCACCAGTAATGCAGAATTAAAATACCATTTCATGTAATTGCTAATATGTATTTTGCCCAAAGTGGAACTAGTCTAGATTTCTTTTGCCTTGAGAAACGGACTAGTCATCATCCTTGTTTCCAGACACATGCTCTTCACTGGCCGACGTTCTGCCTTCTTTTAAATAATTGGCTAAAATATGAACTCATTCATTCATTTACTTTTAACATACATCAGAATCAATGAAAGCCAAGATACTGGACAAGAACAGCGACTAATACTAATGCCTTTACATACGCTCACTACCCACATATATAACCAACTAGATCCTTTTTAAAAAATAAAATTCAATGAACAGAATTAGACTAATCACACCTACTATCATATTTTGGCCTTCTTCCAATTAAGCAATTATTTAAACAACTATTTTAAAGTAAATGATTTGTTCTTCTTCTAAATAAAACCAACAACCAGCTACTCAACACCAATCCAAAACAACAACACAGTCTCTCATTGAATAACATACGTCCCTCATGGTAAAAGGTAAGGCAGCCTTTTTGATCTATTTATGTTATGGAACTATTTATGTTATGGAACTTGTTTCATTGCAGACTCACATAATTGGTCTATATATGGGCTTCTTTGTCTTCATTTATTTGCACATCTGTATTTTTTCTTGAGTTGACTCACTTATGATACAACTCATACACATGAAGAATAAAGCTCAAGAATCAGATCCCTTGCTATTCCTAACTTTTGCTGTTAAGTTCCTCTCCCACAGAGGATTTTCTAATGGGCCTCAACATTAGAGTTTTTAATCAAAATCTTTGGTTCATTCAACTCAGAATATCATAATTGGTCTATGCTTGACATTCTTTTCTTCCTTTGTTTATACATCAATTATTGCTTTATTCTTGCGAAGAATGGGAAACCTCACACCTGGACCAATAAGCAACATCTAGATAAACAGAGAAAACAATGAAGTTGTCAAGGATATCATTTTACTTGGATCCACAATCAAGGCCCCTGGAAGCAGCAGTCAAGAAATCAAGTGATGTGTTACATTGGGCAAATCTGCTGTAAAAGACCTCTTTAAAGTGTTGAAAAGCAAAGAAGTCACTTTGAGGACTAAGGTGTGCCTGACCCAAGCCATAGTATTTTCAATCGCCTCATACGCATGCAAAAGCTGGACAATGAATAAGGAAGACCAAAGTAGAACTGATGCCTTTGAATTATGGTGTTGGCAAAGAATGTTCAATAAACCACGGACTTCCAGAAGAGCAAACAAATCTGTCTTGGGAAAAAATATAGGCAGTCTGTCTCCTTAGAAGCGAGGATGGCGAGACTTGGTCTCACTTACTTTGGGCGTGTTATCAAGACGGATCAGTACCTGGAGAAGGGCATCATACTTGCTAAGGTAGAGAGAGGGTCAGCAAAAAAGAGGAAGACCCTCGACAACATGGATTGACACAGTGGCCGAGACAATGGGTTCAAACATAACAATGATTGTGAGGATGGCACAGGACCAGGCAGTGATTCGTTCTCTTGTACACAGGCTCACTATGAGTTGGAACCAACTCAACAGCACCTAACAACAACAACAGCCATCTATATGCCCACAGAGCTAATAGATGAGGTCGCTCTTGGCAGTGGATCTCAGGGTTGTGCGTATGAATTAATCAACATGCTTTTTTCATATCACTTCCATGTTTGTCTTTGGTTCATGCTTGGTCCTTTTCCATTCAAAGATGGTACAATTGTACTCCACAGCTAGATCACTGACAATATTGTCCATCTTCCTATGTGCTCCTCACTCAAGAAATTAACAGTCTAGATCTTGATCAATAACCCATTGCCATCGAGTTGACTCCAACTCATAGCAACCCTATAGGACAGAGTAGGACTGTCCTATAGGGCTTCCAAGCAGCGACTGGTGGATTCGAACTAGTAACTATTTGGTTAGCAGCCAAATTCTTAACCACTACTCTACCAGGGCTTCCCTTGCTCAATGGAGGGATATTTAAATGAACTGTAGTGCAAAAATAATACAAAATGTGAAACATCTCTGAAAATGATGAAACACCTTGCATCCTTTTTATTGGACTTTGGTAGGGCTGAATCCAATTAATTGTAAACCCCATTCAGAATACCTTCCCATCACTGGTCCATGTCTCATGTTATTTGGTTTTATTTATGAATATATCAATTTATTACTTTGAAATAATCCAGGCAACACCCATAAAACAACCACCCAAACCAAGAACATAAACTCTGTTACTTACATCGATCTTTCTCTTCTTACCCACAGAGGCAGAAGCCAAGATCATTATCATTAGATAATGATTAAATCAGGAGTGGCATTTTCATTTGGTGAAGTAAAATAAAAACTTGCAAAAGAAAGAAATGGCCTACAGTTAGATATTTTTTTACTTTTTCAATCATATTTTTTAAGTTAGTCTTGCAGAACTTGATTCATAATAAATTTGGGTCATCTCATAGTCTCATCATTGCCCCAGAATGGCACGCCTTTTTATTGTATTCTTAATTAATTTTTGTCTTTAAATAATATAATGAATGCCAACATGAGAATAAAAACCATATTTATCATAATTATATGTCTACATACTCCCTATTTGTAAATTTAACAGCTGGGTGATTGCTTTTAATGGCCCTCACTTGTCCCAAATTAGATAAATATAAATCCTTGTTTTATGGCATATTCTCACCAACGATCCAAGAATTTTTCTGATTTATACATCTAGTGATCCATTTATTTATTCATGTATATAATTATGCATGGAGTACATTAATAACCTACCCATTTTTCTAAATAATTGCTACATGCAAATTTCTAGGAGCACTTTACCCAAAGGGGGTGGAACCTAGAGCTCTACTTCTTTATCTGGACAGCATTCACATATAACAGGAATAACCTTTATTTTTGCTTCATAATACATGTTCCTCATCAGTCCATGTCCTGCCTCCTTTTGAATAATTGATCTAGATGTGAATGTACTCATTCATTCCCTTATAACATCATATCAATATCCATGAAAGCCAAGACACTAGATAAGAAAACTGAGTATCTACATGCTCATGGTTCATTGACATAACTGACTGATTCTTTTTTTTACTTTTTAAAAATAAAACTCAGACTCCGGCAAGATGGCGGTCTAGGCAGAAGCACCACGCCGTCCCTCCACAACAAAGATCCGAAAAACTAAGCCAAA
>NW_004443981.1:11162806-11222904 GCF_000243295.1 Trichechus manatus latirostris
AAAAAAAAAAAAAAAAAATAAAACTCAATGAACAGAGTTGGATTAAGCAGAAGTCTGATCATATGACACATTGTCAACATTGGTCCATATTTGTTCTTTTCTCAAGAAAGCAATTAGGAGGTATTACAACAGATCCAAATGAGATTATGGAGATCATAACAGAACACTATAAAATGTTGTACTCCTACAATAGTTTGAAGAAATGGATAAATTCCTACAAACACACTATCCACCTAAACTATCATAAATAGAGGTCAGAAATCTAAACGACTCAAGACATTGAAGATATCATCAAAAACTCCCAACAAATAAAAACTCAGGACCAGATAGCTTCACTGCAGAATTTTACCCAACATTCAGAGAAGAGCTGACACCAATTCTACTCAAACACTTCAAAAACATAAAAGAGGAAGGAATATTCCCTAACTCATTCTATGAAGCCAGCATCGATTGATACTAAAGTCAGGTAAAGACATCACACATACACACAAAAAACTATAGACCAATATCTCTCATGAATATAGATGCAAAAATTCTCAACAAAATTCTAGAGAACATAATTCAACATATTAAGAAAATCATAAATTATGATCAAGTGGAATTCATACCAGGAATGCAAGGCTGGTTCAACATCAGAAAATCAATCAGCATAATTCACCACATACATAAAACAAAAGAACCACATGATCATCTCAATTGATGCAGAAAAAAAAATTTGATAAAATCCAACACCCTTTCCTGAAAAAAATTCTCAGCAAAATAAGAATAGAAGGGAAATTTTTCAACATAATTAAGAGCATATATGCAAAACCAACAGATAACATTATCCTCAAAGGATAAAGAGTTAGAGCCTTCTCCTTGAAAATGGGAATGAAATAATGATGGCCACTATTATCTCTCTTATTCGATATTGTCCTGGAAGTCCTAGCCAGAGCAATAAGGCAAGGAAAAAAAAAAAAAAAGGGTATCCAAATTGGAAAGGAGAAAATAAAACTATTCCTATTCACAGATGACATGATCCTATACATAGAAACCCCAAAGAGTCCACAAGAAAGCTTCTGGATCTAATATAAGAATTCAGCATGTTGCAGGATACAAGATCAACACACAAAAATCAACCGGGTTCCTATACATTAACAGGGAAAAAGTCAAAAAGGAAATCAAGAAAACAATACCATTTACGATAGCCCCAAAATGATGAAAATAAACAAATAAATACCTAGGAATAAACCTAACTTCAGCAACGACAACAAAAAGACAAACAACCCAGTAAAAAAATGGACAAATGACATGAAAATACACTTCACCAAAGAGGATATTCGAGTGGCCAATAAACACATGAAAAGATGTCCGCGATCATTAGCCATTAGAAAGATGCAAATCAAAACAACAATGAGATTTCATCTAATCCCTGCTAAATTGGCACTAATCAAAAAAACAGAAAACAACAAATGGAGGCAAGGATGTTGGGAGATTGGAAAACTTATCCATTGCTGGTGGGACAGCAAAATGGTATACAACCACTATGGAAAATGGTGTGGTACTTCCTCAAAAAACTAGAAATAGAACTACCTTATTATCCAGCAATCCCACTCCTAGGCATATACCCTAGAGACCTAATAGAAGTGACAAAAAGACATATGCACACCTATGTTCACTGCAGCACTATTCACGATAGCAAAAAGATGAAAACAACCTAAATGTCCATCAACAGAGGAATGTATAAACAAACTGTGTTACATGCATACAACGGAATACTAGACAGCCATAAAGAATAATGATGAGTTCTTGAAACATCTTGTAATGTGGATGAATCCGGAGGACACTATGCTTAGTGAAATAAATTAATCACAAAAGGACAAAAATGTATGATCTCACTTTTAGAAGAAAATAAGAATAGGTATACAAACAGAGACCAATGTTCATCAGTGGTTAACTGGGATGAGGGGGAGAGGGAGAATCATCCTCTAGATAGTGGACATTGTTATTTTTGGTGACCGAAAAGGTTAACAACCAAATGTGTGTGAAGTACGAACAGCCTGAGCGAGGTAAATGATGTTACTAACAAGTATACACACACAAAAAGGATGTTTTTGATAAATGCTAGGACATATAATTTTGCAACAGCAACCAACATACATGTGTGGTTACATATATATGCATATATATATATATATATATATATATAGGTATATATATGTGTGTGAATATAAACACACACCTATATGTATATACATTTGTGGTGTGTGCTTGCATATATATACATATATATAATAAAGCCCTTGGGCGCATAGCAATGGAAACTTCTTAGACATAACCAAACACCTCAAGGGATTGGTTTTCTGGGTCTAAAGCCTTAGGACCATAGTCTCGTGGGACAACTGAGACATCTGGCATAACATAGTTCATAAAGTTTATGTTCTACATCCTATTTTGGTGAGTAATGTCTGGAGTCTTAAAAGCTTGCATGTGGGCATCTATGATACAATTATCAGATTCTTCCTGTCGCGGAGCAAAAGAGAAAGAAGGAAACCAAAGACTCAGAGAAAAAACAAGTCTACAGAACAGTCTACACGAATCATGACCTAATCTACCCTGAGACCAGAAGAACTAGATGGTGCCCTGCTACCACTAGAGACTGTTTTGGTCACGGCCAGAATAGGAGGAACCTGATAGAATAGAGCTCAAATTCTTAAACAGTTCAAACCTGCTGGATTGGTTGAGACTAGAAGACTCCTCAAGACTATCACCCTGAGATATTCCGTAAACTTTGAACCGAAACTACCCCGAGGTCACCTTTTAGCTAAATAACAGATAGACTCATAAGATAAAGAATATTACCAGTGAGTACTGCACACCTTTAAAAAATCATCTATACGCGACCAAATGGTCAACAATTACTCTAAAGCAAAGATGAAAGAGTAAGGGGACAGGGACACAAGATTACTGGAAACATCCAGAATGAAATTAATGAGAATGTTGCCATGTAGTGAAAAATATAACTAATGAGACTGAACAATTTGTGTAGTAATTGTTAAATGGGAGCCTAATTTGCTGTGTAAACTTTCACTGAAAACACAACAAAATATTTTTTAAAAATAATAAGGCGATTATTTAAGCAAATATTTATTTATGTAAACCTTTCCTCCCTTTTCCAATTAAAGCAATCAACCAAAGAGTCAAAGCAACAACATGGACTCTTAGCTCCATCTGTCTAGACCGACCTATGGAAAGGGCTTTGCTATATTTGTCTTATGGAAATTAGTGTTTCAAAAATGCATTAATAATAATCTTTGTTTTATTACATAATGTCATAATTGGTCCATGTGTGGCCCTCCTTGTCTCCATACATTTACATATTTCTTTATCCATTCAGGAGTTCATTTGGCAAGAATTTACCTTGTCTCTTTTTACAATGGACCTCAGAGTTCCAGATAGGGATTAATCACAGTTTTGGATTCAGACCCGACCCCCACCCTAAGAGTCATCATTGGTCCAGGCTTTGCACTTTTTCTTCAGTCCTTTATCCCTTTCTTTATTGATTCATTCCCTGATCCAATAATAATATAATCAACATAAATGAATCACAAAATCCCAAGAATAAGATCCTTGCATATTACTAATACCTACCCATATGCTCATTTCCCATATACTAGATCTCTTTTTGCAATGGCCCTCAGTGTGGCACATATGAATCAATCAACACGCCTTCTTCATATCAACTCCTTACTCATCACTGGTCCATATGGGCCCCTCCTTCATTTAACCTGCACATAGTTTAAAGAAGGGATGATAAGCAACCATGATACCACTATTTTACCCTAGACCAAGATGACTGACAGTATCTTCCAATGTGCTCCCTCTCAATTAGACTTTTTGAAGGGAGAAATGTTGACACTGACTGTGATATAAACATAGAAGCCAACAGTAAACAGCTCTGAAAATGGGTGAAACACCTTCCATCGTTTTTTTAGGAGTCATCAGTTGTACAGAATTAAGTAAAATATCATTATCTTGGGTTTGTAGTATATTCCCATCATTGGCAATGTATGGTATTCTTTAATTTTATAATTCTATGTAGCTATTTATTACTGTGATAATCGTACGTAGTTATCTATTACTTTGGAATATTTCAGTGAAAACCCATGAACAAATACCCCTAATACAAACTTCGAATGCTACTCACATCAATATTTATGCTTCTTAAACACAGAGGTATCAGCCAAGATCTTCATTATTTGGCATCGATTAAATCAGCTATAGCATGTTAAGTCTGAGATGAAAGGCAGGTTTTAAAAATAATGAAAAAGCAGAAAGTTAGGTATTTTTAAGGGATATTAGTTATTCAGTTCTAGAGTAGACTTCACATAAAACTTGAATGAAGACAAGGAGGGCCACACACGAACTAAGACCAAATGAAGACATGAAACTTGCTTCATTTCATTGACCCGAGAATGTCACTACTTTTTACTAACTCAATTATTCAATTTTCATCTTAAACAATACGCTGAACACCATTGAATCTGCCACTCTAAATCCACAAATAACATGTATGACTATTAAAAATATCTGTCCATCCACTTTACTGAGGTAAAGTCTAGATCATCATTTTTAATGGACTTGTCTTCTGCAGATGAGATAAATTTAAATTCTTGTTTCATGGAATATTCTTAACAATAGCCCATGCTTGGCTCTACTTTATGTTTTCATTCATTCATTTATTTAATCACTCATGGAATAATTTTATCAGTTGTTCATTACATAAAGAAAAGGCAAAATGGTAAAATGGACAACAACCCAGAACTGAAATACTCTTATGTGCAACTGTCTATGTGTACATTATCCCAAGTGGGAAAGGCTTAGATGTTTTAAAATATGGATATCAGTTGTATAAAACAGGGTAATCATTATTCTTATTTCATAACAGGGCTCTTCCTTAGTCCTTAATTTGCTACATTTTAACTAAGATATGAACATATTCATTCACTTATAACAATATATAATTATAATACATCATTGTTACAATTATAATTCACTGGACCCAGACCCTGAATAATACTAACATTTGATCATAAGCTCATTGCTTGCCCATAATAAATTATATTAAAATAATCATAACTCCTGTCATGTGACATATTCTTATCATGAGAATGTTTGTAATTCATGATTGCTTTTTTTTAATTGTTATTTAATTATTTGTGCAAACATTTTGCCCTTTTCTTAATAAAATAAACAATCACCAATCCACCATCAATTCATAATGACAATATTTAATCTGGCACACATCTATTTTCTCCCTAGTGAAAGGGGTAAAAACCTTGATCTATTTATTTTACTAGACCTCAGAGCTTCAGAAATCCATTAATAATAACCCTTATTTCATAATTTCACAATGAGAGGCTTTCCTTGCCTTCATTCATTCCCTCCTTTCTTTCTTAATTCATACACTACTTCATTATAATAAAAAACAAAAACCATATCCAAGGAACACAAAAGTCCAAGAACAAGACCCTGAATATTCCTGTCTTCTGCCATAAGTCCCTTTACCGCAGAGACAGTAACTAGATCTCTTCTTGTAATGGACCTCAGAGTTAACGGGTTTAATCAAAATTGTTGATTCAGACACCCCAGGATACTCATCATTGGTCTAGACATGGCAGTTTTTTTCTTCTTCATTCATATCCTCCTTATTGGATTTATCCTAAGATGCATAAATTATAATACAATGAAGATCCATGAATCATGAACGCCAAGAACAAGATGCATGACTGTTGCTCCACGTATGGATTAATTAATAACCTTCATGACCATCCCATGTTGCTCACTGCTACTCGCTCATCTTTCTTTGTATTTTTAAGTTGGTACAATGAACAACGAGGAACCTACCATTTTACCCCACAACTAGAACACTGACAATACTTTTCATCTGCCTAAGGGCTCCCTCCTCAACGATTTAACAACCAAGAACTTTATCAGTAGAGAATATTTTTAATTGTGGTACAAAAATAAAATAGAACACTAGGCAACCGTGAAAACAAATGCAACACCCTCTAACTTTGTTTTTAATGGACCTCGGTTGTACTAAAATGGATTGATCTTAATCCCAGCATTGGTCCATGTATGGTGTCATTTGGTTTTATGTTCGTAGTCATTTATTCAGTTGAGGGAGTTCCATGAAACACATGAATAAGCCCCTCCAAACCAAGAACACAAACCTTCTTACTTACATGAGTCCCTTTGCTCCTCTTCCACAGAGTGACTGTGGAGATCTTCATCAACTGGATAATGAATAGGTCATATTTGATGTATTGACTCTGTGAAGTAAAAGGCAGATGTTAAAAAACTGAAGCAGTGCAGATTTAAATATCTTAAGGGGCCTTAGTCCTGCTGTAGTAATTTTATCATAAGCCTCCATTTTCATCACGTTCTCATTATTGGCCCAAGAATGGCCCTCTTTTTTATGTAATGACTTATTTAATTATTAATTTATGTAATATAATGACAACAGCTAAATATAAACCCGAGCAGAATAAGAATTATTTCTTAAAAATAATTTATTTCTTATTTATTGTTCTAAATTCTGTCTATTAAGCCCTACCCACATAACTAAGAGTCTAGATTATCTCTCTTTTTTTAATATGGCATTGGATACATTTAATCATAATTGGATAAATTTAAATCCTTATTTCCTAACCCACTCTTGCAATGGTCCATGTTTGGCTCTGCTTTAGGAATTTATTCATTTATTGGTGTATTCTGTTCAAATTTTCATTTTCTAAACTATGAACAGAATAGACCGATAAATGAATAAAATATGGTCTAAAATACTACTACAAGCAACAGTCTCTACATTCTTTACCCAAAGTGGGCAGAGTCCCAATCCTTTTCTATTTCTATGGACATTAGTAGAGAAGAACAGGAGTAATTATTAACTTTGTTTAATGACACATGAGTCTCATTGATACATGTTTGCCTTCTTTTAAATGATCAATAATCAATAGGAGCCTCTTCTTTCATCTACTTAAATTAATACCATCGATATTTGTGAACCCACATACCCTGGGCAAAAGTCCTGAATAACACTAATATCGGCCCAGAATCTCAATATCCACAGAAAAATGAAAAGTTGTGATTTTTAAAAAATAAAACTCATTGAACAGAATTGGTTTTAATCACAACTCTGTCACATAACCTGTTCTTAACATTGACCCGTGATTGGTCCTCGTTCAATTAGGTAGCTCTGCAATCAATTATTTATTATGTAAACTTTTTCTCTCTTTTCTTAATAAAATTAACACTCGCCAACCCAAAAACGACATGGACTCTGACACACAACCACCCATATGCACCTTACCAATGTGATAACAGCCTTGAGCTATTTACTTGTTGAACTCAGCTCCTCAGAAATATTTTTAATAATAATTTACATCTCATTTCATAATCTCATAAATATGCATGTCTAGCTCCCTTTGCCTACATTCATTGATACATTTCCTTTTTTATTCACGCATTAATGAGCTAATAATAATAGGATTCATACCTAAGATCTATAAAAGCCCAACAACAAGATGCCTATATTCCCAACTTCAACTACAAAGTCATGTCTCACCAAGGCAGTCAGTTAAGTCTGTTCTAATAATGGACCTCAGAGTTATAGGGTTTAATCAGAATCCTTAATTCAGACACCCCAGGGTATTCATCATTGGTCCAGGCTTGGAACCTTTTTTTTTTTTATTTGTTTATACATTTGTTTATTAACTCATTATTTTTGATTGACTAATAATTATATAATCAATACCCATGAATCACAAGAAAGCAAGAGTAAGATCTATGAACATTACTAACTTAGGATAATTTCTCCCAGAGCTAATACACCAGATATCTTTCTACAGCAGACCTCACTGTTGCACATATGGATCAGTCAATACCCTGTATGCAATTCCACACTCATCACTGGCCCATGCTTGGCCCTCTGTTTTTAATTTGTCTAAATTTTTACTATGTGACAGAGAACATCCAAGAGCCTCTCATTTTACTTCACTGACCATATTTTCCATCTTTTCTTGTGTTTTTCTCTCCCAACAGATTGGAAACATAGACTTTTATTGATGGCAGAACGTGTAAATCAACAGAGGTGAAAAACGAAGTGAAATATTAAATAACTATGAAATGAATGAAGCTCCCTCCTCCATGTTTTCCTACTGGCTCCCACTCGTTCACCACTGGATTAACCTAAAATTTTGTCTCATGTCACATTGCACCAATGCTCCATTCTTGACCCTCTTTATATATTTATCTAGGTGTTTATTCTTTAATTTGATTAGAAATAGATAAATTTAATCCTGTAGTTTTCATTGATTCACTCATTGATTGACTAATAATAATACATTCAATACTTATGACCATAAAAAACAAAGGAAATACCCTTGAATACATCTATCATTGGTCTATAGCAGTGCTGTCTAACAAAAATATATTGTAAGCTACATGTATAATTTTAAGGTTTCTAGAAAAAAGCAAAAAAAGAAACAAGTAAAATCAATTATAATAATACATTTTATTTAACTCAACTTGTCTAAAATACTATCATTTCAACATTTGATTGATTAAATAAATTATTAATGAAATACTTTATATTCTTTTTTTTTCCTCACTGAGTCTTAGAAATCCAGTTGTGCATGTCTAGCCTTCTTTGCCTGCATTCACTGATACATTTCTTTTTTTTTGGTATATCACTTCTTAATTCAGACCAGCCACATTCCAAGTGTTCAGGAGCCATTTCTGGCTAGTGGCCACTGTATTGGACAGCACATATCTACAGTCTAATTTCCCACAGAAATAAAACACTAGGTTCTATTCTACAATTCATCTAATTGTGGTACAGATGAATCAGTCAACCTCCTTGCTTCATTGCAATTTCACACTAATCATCAGTCCACCCTTGGCCCTCTTTTTTTTAATGTGTCCATATTTCCAAGATGACACAACAGGCTATTATGAACTCACCACCTTCTTCCACATTAGAACTGTGATAGTATCTTTCCATCATCCTATGCTGTTATTCCCTCAACAACTTAATAGCACGGATTCATCAGTGGTATAAAATAAACACGAAATATTAAAATTCTAGTAACAAATAAAATGTCCTTTGTCTATTTTTAGATAGAATTGTGTTGAATTGGAATAATTGTGTTCCTAAGTCCACACCACACTCTCATCATTGCTCCATGCATAGCCTTCTGTGATATTATTAATGTATGAAGCTATTTATTTCTTTTAAATAATATCAAAAACCATGGGCAAACCATCAAACTAAGAATAAGAACTTTGACTGCCACTTACATCAGCCTCCCTGCATGCTCCTAACTCACAAAGGGAGCATCAGGGCTTCTAACCAGTTCTTCCTGGTTCGGTCATGACGGAAGAAGTGAACCCAGAACAGACCCAAATTTTTAAAAGTTGAGTGAACCCGAATGGGAAAAATTATGGTCAAAGTCCTGCTAAAAATCTAATCTCCTTCTTAGAAAACAAGGGCAGCATATGCGTTGCATAGCAACCAAATCTCTCTTGCCCGTGGGATTTTGAGCAGTTGGAAACAGTGGTGCTCCACTCAAAGATGGGCAGCAACCACACTGTTTTGAATGTGTGTCACTCTCCACAGTCCTGATGATAATCCAATCTCAGGCATAAGGCTCATGAAAGGCCTCACTACACTTCTTACGAGTCTTCCATTCCAGAGCTTTGACTCCTAAATTTTCCCATTCCAGTTATCATTCCAGATCACCCAAATTGTAAAACCTCAGGTTTTTTCTGGCTTTGTCTCATTGGCCATGACTGAACCGGTTTAAACCAGTTCAAAGTCCTGGGGAGCAGCCAAGACTTTCATCATTACAGAATGGTTAATCAGCTACAGTTCATTCATTCTGTAAAACAGAAAGTAGGTGTGAAAATGGGTGAAAAATACTAGATTTAAATCTTTAAAACAAATGTTAGTGGTGAGATATTGGATTAATCACAATCCTTGGTTTGTGCCACATTCTCAAAATTGGTCCATGTTTGGCCCTCTTTCTCACCATTGGCCCATAAACAATGCTTCATATTTTATTGACTTAATCAGTTCATAACTATCAATTAATTCATTTATTGTTATAAAGTCAATGACTAACCATTGATCACCTAGAATAAGAATTGTAACTATAAAAAACTTCTGTCTAAGTGTTCCCTCCTGTATAGATGACAGCTGAAATCTTCTATTTTAATTGACTTCATCCGCCCAAAACTGAATTAAATCTCAATCCTAGTTTCATGGTACATGCTCATCAATGGTCCCTGTGTGGCCCTCTTCAGATCTGCTTCTATTTATTCATTCAGTCAATCAGTCAGTCATCCATTTATTCATTTACTCAAATATTCATGGATTAATTTATTCATCTCTTTATTTGCCTAAGAAAATTAATAGTGGTAAAACCACCGGCAACCCAAAATTCAAATAGTTACTACACGTTCCTATCAGTACGCAATTTATCCAAAGTGGCACGAGTCTAGGTATTTTTTCTTAGACAAATGAAGAGGCAAATACAGGGACCACAAATGAGAAGGCAAATGGGGAAGATCTGAACCCAACCCACAGCCTACAGCACAATTGTTGCAGTTGTCACAGACCCATATGTGAGAAATAGACATTGTTATTGCTACAGTTGTTATTATTTTGTAAGTCTGAAATTGTTAAGTTATTTGTTATGCAACATTATCATGGCAAAGGCTAGCTCATACATTTTCCCTCCTTTTATTTTTTTGGAATTATTTATTTACTGATTTTTTACAACATAATCAATGAAATCATCATGAATGCACCATGGAACACAAGAAAGGCAATAATTATGTGTATGTGTATGTTTACACATATATAAAACAATTTTTATATATGCAGAGAGAGATGAGAGAAAGAGACTTTTTTTTTTTTTTGTATTTCTTACCCATAAATGGAGAAACAAAGACCTTTATATAATGGACTTCAGTTGTGCAGAAATGGATTCTTCTAAATATTTGATCATGATACATGGGTCCATGTTTAGCCCTCTTTATGTAGATTAACAATTAGTTACATCTGTCTATATGTTCCTCACCAACAAATGTAACAGAAGAGACCTTTTATTTATGGACCACAGTTTTGCAAACCTGAACTAATCACAAACCCTGGTCACATTATCGTCCTTATTATTCATTTTCTGAAGTTTATTACTGAATATAATGAATTTCCATGAATCCATATTCAACCCACCAACTACAACTCTGACAATAACTTTTTGATCTTTTCCCACCAAGATACACAGATCTTCAACATTAGAAGAATGTTCACATAAACTATGGGGTACACATTCAAAGTAATAGCAAATAGTTAATTGTCTTCTTTTTAATAAACCAAAGACTTTCTCAGTGAATCTCAATTGTGCATAACTGAATTAATCATAATCTTTGTTTCATAGTACACTCTCATCACTGGCACACAACTGACCCTCTTTTATTTAATTTACATATTTATTTATTTTTTCTTATTCAAAATAGATAAACTCCCAAGAACCAACCACTCAACCCAACTGTCTAATAGAATAACTACTAGCCACAAATAACTACTTAATTTTAAATTAATAAAAATTAAATAAAATTTAAAATCAGTCCCTCATGCATATTAGCCACATCTCAAGTACTCAATAATCACATGTGGTTAATGGCCACCATATTCAACAGAAAAAGTTATAGAACACTTCCATCATTGCAGAAAGTAAAATCGGACAGCAATGATATATGCTCCTTACTTTTTGGTAATAGCCTATAACTTTTTAATGAAGCTAAGTTGGATTAATCATAATCCTTGATTCATAATGATTATGATCATGGGTCCATGCTTGACCCTCTTTTATTTGATTTGATCATTTTTAAGGAAGTTTTAATAAGCAACCAACCATAAACCCAACATCTTACTCAACAAGTAGAACAATGACATTATCCTTCAGTCCTTTGTGCTCCTTGCTCAAAGAGTTAACAGACTAGATCTTTAAAGAGGAATGATAAATTAACTATAGTCTATGTACACAATGAAATACAAAACAGCTGGTAAACAGAATGAAGAAGGATAGATTAGTTTTAGGACAGACAGCAGTCAAGAGCACAGAATTCAGTTAACTACAATCCTTTAATCCTTGCGCCATTCTCATCACTATTCCATGATTTGGCCTTTCTTTTATTGTATACATTCATATAATGATTAATTTTTTTTAGTACTAAAATCAACTTCTAACACACCACCATGCTAGAACAAGAATACGGACTATTTACCTCTATACATACTCCAGATGAAGACCAACTAGGAAGAAAGGCCTGGTAATATACTTCCAAAAATTAGCCAATAAAAACCTTATGGATCACAACAGAATATTGTTTGATATAGTGCTAGAAGACTACACAACAGCCCCAGCAATGGACTTAAACAAACAATTATCATGAAGATGGTGTTGGACAAGGTAATGTTTCATTCTGTTGTACATAAGGTTGTCATGAGTCAGTGACTCATGGCAGCAACAACATATGCTCCTGATCAACATATTTCTAAAATGGATCTTGCCTGTACAGAATTGGAATAATCTTAGTTATGGGATTAGGAGATACTATCACTGTTGGCTCACGTTTGGCCCTCTCTTGGTTTATTCATTAATTTGTTCATTCATTCATTTACTTATTTATTCATTTTTCATGAAAAAAATGAACATCCTTGAACAACTCTCATGTCAGAGATTAATAACATTGACTATGACTTCCATTTTCTCTATGTATCTTACCCACCCAAGTAAGAGTCAAAATCCTAATAACTGTTCCATGATTAAATAAACTTGGGTATGCCTATTCTGTGGAAGAGAAAATGATTGTTATGTTAAAAAATGAACACCCTGGATCATTTTTAATGGCTCTCACATCTCTAGAATTGAATTAATTAGCCTTAGTTTATGACATATTTTCTTCATTGCTCTATACTTGGTCTTTTTTTTAATATTATCAGTTTTTAAAAAAAGTCATAAAAGTTACACAGAAGAAGGAAGAAATCAAGAATGCTCATCACAAAAAAGCAGCTAAACACAAAAAACTGAAAAATGGGAAAAACGTCAAAGATATAAGATACTCAAAAAATAAGCAAAATGAAAGAGGTAGATACTTCGTTTTCAGTAATAATCTAAAATGTAAATGGTCTGAATTCCACATGCAAAAGGCAGAGAGTGACAGGAAGCAGAAAAAAAAAAGATCTATCCTTTTGCTGCCTAAAAGAAACACACCTTAGACGTAAGAACACAACAGACTTAAAATAAAAGGAAGGGAAAAAAAATATTCCATGCAACCAGTAACCAAAAAAGATCAGGGTAGCCATACTAATAGCACATAAAATAGACTTTAAATCAAAATCTATTAGAAGAGATAAAGAAGAACATTACATAATAATAAAAGGATCAATCCATCAAGACAACATAACAATTATAAATATATATGTACCTAACATCAATGCTCCAGAATACATGCAACAAATACTCTCTAATATGAAAGGATAAATAGATAACTCTACAATAATAGTTGGGGCCTTCAACCCACCACTTTCAAGTCTAGACACAACATCTAAAAAGAAGATCAGTAAGGACACTGAGGACTTAAACAAAACCATAAGCCAATTTGACCTAATGGACATATGTAAAACATTCCACCCATTGTCAGAACGATACACATTTTTCTCTAGTGCACATGTATCATTTTCCAGAATAGACCATATGCTAGGCTGCAAAGTAAGTCTCAACAAATTTACGAACATTAAATCATACAAAGCATCATCTCTGACCATAACAGTATGAAGCTAGAAATCAACAACAGGAAAAATAAAGGGAAAAAAAATAATTACATGGAAACTAAATAACACACTACCAAAAAATGATTGGGTCATAGAGGAAATCAAAGACGAAATTAAAAAAATACTTAGAATCAAATGAAAATGAAAACACAACATATCAAAACACAACATATCAAAAGCAGTGCTCAGAGGGAAATTCATAGCAATAAATGCCTACATTAAAAAAAAAAGATCCAAAAATCAGTAACTTAAATTGACATATTGAACAAATAGAACAGGAAGAAAAAAAGCAGCCCAAAAAAGAAAGAAAATAATAAAAATCAAAGCAGAAATCAATGAAAAAGAAAACAGTAAAACAATAGAAACAATCAACAAAACCAGAGTTGATTCTTTGAAAGGATCAATAAAATAGACAAACCACTGGCTAGAGCAACAAAATTTAAAAAATGAGAAGACACAAGTAATCAAAACAAGAAATGAAACTGGAGGCATTACAACAGACCCAACTGAGATAAAGAGGATCATAACAGAATACTATAGTAAACTGTACTCTAACTTTGAAAACCTGGATGAAATAGACAAATTCCTAGAAACACTCTACATACCTAAACTAACACAGAGGTAGAAAATCTAAACAGACCTATAACCAAAGAAGAGATTACCAACATCATCAAAAACTCCCAAGAAATAAAAGCCTAGGACCAGATAGCTTTGCTGGGAAATTTTACCAAACATTCAGAGAAGAGTTGACACCAGTTCTGCTCAAACTCTTCAAACACATAGCAGAGGAAGGAATACGCCCTAACTCCTTCTGTGAAGCCAGCATCACCCTGATACCAAAACCAGGCAAAAATATCACAAAAAAAGAAAATTACAGACCAATAGCCCTCATGAATATACTTGCAAAAACTTTTAACAAAATTCTAGACAACAGAATTCAACTACATATCAGAAGAATCACAGACCATGATTAAGTGGGATTCATACCAGGAATGCAAGGGTGGTTCAACATTAGAAAATCAATCAATATAATTCACCACATAAATAAAACAAAGGAAAAGAACCACACGATCATCTCAATTGATGCAGAAAAGGCATTTGATAAAATCTGACACACTCTCCTGATAAAAACTCTCAGCAAAATAGGAATAGAAGGAAAATCTCTCAACATAATTAAGGGCATATATGAAAAACCCACAGTCAACATTATTCTCAGTAAAGAAAGACTGAGAGCCCTCCCCTTGAGAATGGGAATGAGACAAGGGTGTCTATTTTCACCTCTCTTATTCAATATGGTACTGGAAGTCCTAGCCAAAGCAATAAGGCAAGAAAGAGAAATAAAAGGTATCCAAACAGGAAAGGAAGAAGTAAAACTACCTCTATTCACAGATGACATGATCCTATACATATAAAACCCTAAAGATTCCAACAAGAAAACTGCCGTATCTAATAGAAGAATTCCGCAACATTGCAAGATACAAGACCAACACACAAAAATCAGTTGGGTTCCTTTACACTGACAAAGAGTATCCAGAAAAGGAAATCAAGAAAACAATACCATTTACAATAGCCCCCAAAATGATAAAATACCTAGTAATTAACCTAACTAGGGACATAAAGGACTTATACTATGAAACTACAAAACACTACCACAAGAGACTAAAAGAGACCTACATAAATGGAAGGACAATCGTGCTCATGGATTGGAAGACTTAATACAGGGAAAATGTCCACCTAAGGCGACCTACAGACACAATGCAATCCTGATATAAATCCCAACAACCTTCTTTGCTGAAATGGAAAAACTAATGACCAACTTTATATGGAAAGAGAAGAGGCCTCAAATAGCCAAAGCAGTATTGAAGAAGAAGAAGAAGAAAGTAGGAGGCCTAACATCCCCAATATCAAAGCATACTATACAGCCATTGTAATCAAAACAGCCTAGTACTGGTTTAATGATAGACACATAGATCAGTGGAATAAAACTGTGAACCCAGAAATAAACCCATCCGTTTACTGACAACTGATTTTCGACAAGGGGTCAAAATCCATTCAATATGGGAGAAACAGTCTCTTTAATAAATAGTGCAAATAAAAATAGATATCCACTTGCAGAAAAATGAAACAGGACCAATACCTCACACCATACACAAAAATTAACTCAAAATGGATCAAAGACCTAAATGTTAAACCTAAAAATATAAAGGTCCTAGAAGATAACAGAGAGAGAAAACTATGGGACCTAATTCTTAAAACAAACAAACAGAAAAGGCTAACAAACATAAATACAAATGTACAAATAGCAGAAAACAAAATAGATAACTGGGAACTCATAAAAATAAAACATGCTCATCGAATGATTTTATCAAAAGAGTAAAAACACAACTTACAGACTGGGAAAAATATCTTTGGCAATGACATATCTGATAAGGGTCTAATCTCTAAAATATATAGAAAACTTCAACAACAACAAAAAGACCAATGATCCAATTAAAAAATGGGCAAAGGACATGAACAGACATTTCACCAAAGGGGACATTCAAAAGGCCAACAAACACGTGAAAAGATGCTCAAGATCATTGGCCATTTAGAGAGACGCAAACCAAAACTGCAATGAGATACCATCTCACCCTGGCTAAAATGACACTGATTAAAAATAAACAGATAAGAACAAATGTTGTAAGGATGTAGGGAGACTGGAACTCTTATCCATTGCTAGTGGGACTGTAAAATGGTACAACCACTATGGAAAATAGCATGGTGCTTTCTCAAAAACTAGACATAGAACTACCTTATGATCCAGCAATCCCACTTCTAGGTATATATCCTAGAGACCTAATAGAAGTGACATGAACAGACATATGAATACCTATGTTCACTGCAGCATTATTCATAATAGCAAAAGCATGGTAATAGCCTAAGTGCCCTTCAATGGATGAACGGATAAGCAAAATTTGATACATACGTACAATGGAATACTACACAACTAAAGAATAATGATGAGTCTGAGAGACACATTATTACATGGATGATCTGGAGGACATAATGCTGAGTGAAATAAGTCAATCATATAAGGACAAATATTGTATGATCCCACTTTTATAAGAAGACAAGAGTAGATATATAAACAGAAAACAACGTCCACTGGTCGGGGGAGACGAGGAATCACTCTCTAGAGCATAGACACTTGTTATTTTTGGCGACGGGAAAAGAAGCAGAAAATGTGAGTGTAATGAGCACAGCTTGACCAAAGTAAATGATGCCACTAAGAAGCACACGAGAAAAGGATGTTTGTGCTAAAGAATATGACATACATAATTTGGCAACAATACCAACAATAACCAAAAAACAATTGTATGGTCACATACGTAAGTGTATAGACATACGTGTTTACACGTAGGTAGATAAGTAGACATGTGTGCACAGACAGAAGTATCTATTCATATAGGGCACAGTTACAGGTACTTCAGAGACATAACCAAACACCGTGCTAGAATGGTTATCTGGGTTCGAAGGCTTAGGACCTTAGTCACATGGACAATTCAGTCAATTGGCATTACAAAGTTTATGTTCTGCATCCTAGTGACATGAGTAGTGTCTAGGGTCTTAAAAGCTTGTGAGTAGCCATCTAAGATACAACTACTGCTCTCTACTCATTAAGAGCAAAAGAGAAAGAAGGAAACCAAAGTCTCAGAGAATAAACTAGTCTACAGAGCTAATAAATAGCCTACACGAGCCACAGCCTCATCTACCCTGAGACCAGAGGAACTAGATGGTGCCCAGCTTCCACTACCAGCCATTCTGATCAGGGCCACAGTAGATGGACCATGATACAACAGGAGAAAAATACAGAAAAGAACTCAAATTCTTAAAAAAGCCCAGACTTACTGGAGCAGTTGAGACTAGAGGACTCCTTGAGACTATGGCCCTGAGATACTCTTGCAACCTTGAACCAAGACTACCCTTTGAGATCACCTTTTAGTGAAATAATAGATTGGCACAAAAAATAAAGGATATTATCCCTGAGTACAGTTCTCCATAATAAAAAATATCTATATGAGACCAAAAGGTAAACAATTACTCTAAATCAAAGATGAGAAGATAAGGGGGTAGGGAAACTAAAGTACTGGAAACAGAACAACCAGAATGCAATTAAAGAGAATGTTGGCACATTCTGAAAATTGTAACTAACGTCGCTGAACGACCTGTGTAGAAATTGTCAAATGGGAACCTAATTCACTGCGCAAACTTTGACCAAAAACACAATAAAATAGTATTTAAAAAAATCATAAAAGAACACTCATGAATCGACCATCCTATCCAACAAATAGAAAACTATCAAAAACTTATGTCCCTAGGTGCACCTCTTATTGAATGAGCAGCCAAATCTTCATCAACAGAAAAATATTTGCATAAACCATAACGTATTAATTAGTGGTAAACAGCTCTAAAATGAATAAAATTACACAGCTTTTTTATTGTCCCTCAAATTTGCAGAATCATTTTAATCATAAATCCTGGGTCACAATACATTGTCTTCATTAGTCCATGCTTGGCTCTCTTTGATTTTATTTATGTATGCATCCATTTATTCTTAATAAATCAATAAACACACAGAAACCGACCGGCCAACCGAAGAACAAGAAAAGGGTAATGACATGTATCTGTCTAAATTCTCATTTCCCACACAGAAACCAGCCTAATGACATTTTTTAACTCAGTAACACTTCCGCTCAGCGTGATTAATCAGCCTTGGTTCATCACACAGTCTTGCCCTTGGTCCATGCTTTGTTATCTTTGATTGTACTTACGTGTTCACTCATATTTAATAATGCAGCAAACACCCGTCAACCAACCACCCAACCTCAAGACAACATTAACCATCACTTACGTTGGGTGGCCCCTGGCTGAGTTTCCACAGAGACCACAGCCAAGATGGTCTTCAATAGCGTGTCATTAGATCGCTCTAGGGCCTCCATTCTGGGGAACACAGGCAAATATTAAAAAGGATGAAACAACCTAGATCTTTTTAATGGCTGTCCGATGAGAAGCACTGGATTAATTATAATGTTTCGTTCACGACACAGTTTCACCACTGGCCCAAGCACAGCTCCCATTTTATGTATTTATTCATTTATTAATTTTTATTTTTACAACGAACATGTATGGATTCACCACCAAAATCAAAAACAAGAATAATCGCTATTACAAACATCTGTCTCTATGCTTCTTACTCAAAAATGGACCAGCCCAGATCTTCCTACTGCACTCAGCTATGCAAAGTTACCTACAACCTGTTGCCTTCGAGTCGATTCCAACTCATAGCGACATTATAGGGCAGTGTAGAACTGCCCCAGAGTGTTTCCAAGGCTGTAAATCTTTACAGAAGCAAACTGCCACATCTTTCTCCCATGGAGTGGCTGGTGGGTTTGAACCGCCAACCTTTCGGTTCTCAGCTGAACACTGTAACCACTGTGCCACATGCAGTGGTTGAACCAGGGCTGCACAGGCAGAGTTAGGATAATAATAATCTTTGATTCAGATATAATCTCATCATTGCTTCCTGCTTGTTTTTTTATGGTTTTTACTCATTTTTGAACAAATGGACACACACGAACCTAGCACTAACCCAGGACAAAAATATCCATCACTAATTATATCTGTCCAAACGCTTCTTTGTCCACAGACATAAAAGCCTTGTTCTCTTTTTTCTTTTTTTTTTCAATAGTCGACAATAGTACGTAAAAAACCAGCTCTGCACCTCAGATGGCTTGGGATGCATGAATATGTACCTATTAACCGTGTGTGGGAGACAAAGGGTTGAAGCCTGAGCCATCTGCTCCCCAAATTGCTGAGTTTGGCCACTGTGCCACCCTGTCCCCTGGGTCATACAAGGAGACAAGGAAGTTTCCGTGAGAGGTTGAAGAAGGAGTAGGGGGAGAGTGGAGTACACACACAGGGAGGAGGACCCCGACGAAGGCGCATCTACAAGCAGCAAAGGAACACCAAGGATTGCTGGAGAGCACCAGCAGCCAGGGCACAGACATGAACAGACCCTCCCTCAGAGCCCTCAGAAGAAGCAACACGGCCAAGACCCTGATCTGGACGTTCAGCCTCCAGAACCATGAGACTATAAATTTCTGCTCTTTAAAGCCACCCACTTTGTGGGATTTTGCTGGGGCAGCCCTGGAAAACTGTCCCCAGACTATGTGCCACCTGTGTCACAGTCAGGAAGCAGTGTGTGCAGTGGTTAGAGCCACACTGCCTGCCCCAGATCCAGCGTTAGCCTCTCCCTAGCTGAGTGATGTTAGGAAAGTTAGTGAACCTCTCTGTGCCTGCTTGCCCTTCTGCAAGATGGTAACAGCTCTAGTAACTAAGCAGAACAAGACACCTGTTGCCGTTGACTTTATTCCGACTCACAGTGACCCTGTAGAGTAGAACTTCCCTATAGTTTCCAAGGAGTGGCTGGAGGCTTCGAACCGCCCACCTTTTTGGTTAGCAGCCAAGCTCTTAACCACTTTGCTATGAGGGCTCCTATAAGCACAGTTAGCTATTATTTTCATGCCAAAGGCAGCCTACTAAAGCCCCTCCACCCTCATCTCTGGGCCCCTCACCCAAATCCTTGGCTCCCTCTGCAGCCACACTCCAGCTGCGGTGCTGGACAGACAGGCCAATCCACCCCAGCAGGCACTCCCTAGCTGTGTGACCACAGAACTAGCTCGTGTCCACACGCACCCTGCCGCCCCCAGCCCACTGCCCACCCCTTGGGCCACACAGCCCCCAATCTGATTAGAGAAACAAATTATCTCCACGTTCAGGCCAAGCCAAGGGTTTCCGGAAACAGGGGCCTCAGGCAGGAGATTGTTGGGATCTGTTTTTTGGATGTGGCGTTAAAGCTCAAATGAGTGCCCTGGAAAATCGAAACCCAACTGGGGGATCACTCTGGAAAACTGACGTCATTTCATGAAATGGGGCTGCTCTTGGAGGGTCTCTGCCTTGAGACTCTTGGTGTCCAGATTGTTTCCCAGAATCCAAACAGGCCTCGACGAGGACCCTTACCACCAACAGGCCACTTGTCTCCTTCCCACCCTCCCACACTGGCGTCAGACCGACTCGGGACACGAAAACTCATTCTGTATACTGTGTGCATGAGTCAGCTCCCAACTCATAGAGACCCAGGCACTAGAGGGAAATGCTGCCCAGAACTATGGCTGTGATCTATGGAGTTTTCACGGGCTAATTTTCAGATGTACGTTGCCAGGCTTTTCCTCCTAGTCTTAGTCTAGAAGCTCCACTGAAACCCGTTCAGCATCACGGCGACATGTAAGCCTCCACTGAAGGTTGGTGGTGGCTGTGCATGAGGTGCATTGGGTGGGAATCGAACACCGGTCTCCCACACGGAAGGTGAGAACTCTCCACTGAAGCCCCAATGCCTCGCGTGTATAATAAAGTATATACCTAAATATATCTATGAATGATCATACTATTTGGGGACTTCCCTAGAGAAATCAGAGACAGAGGACACAACAGAGAGTCCCTGATGGAGGAGGAGAAAGGTGGGGTGCAGAACTCAAATTCTAGTAAAATGACCTGACTTAATGGTCTGACTGAGACTGGAGCAACCCCGGAAAGCATGGCCCCCGGACTCTCTGTCAACCCAGAATCAAAACCATTCCCGAGGCCAACTCTTCAGACAAAGACTGGACTGGACAGTGGGACATAAAATGATACTCGTGAAGAGTGTGCTTCTTAGCTCAAGAGATACATGAGTCTGAGGGGAGACGATAAGGCAGAGAGGGTCAGGAGCTGGTTGAATGGACACAGGCAATCAGGGGTGGAAAGGAGGAGTGTGCTGTCACGGTATAGGGAGAGCAACTAGGGTCACATAACAATGTACGTATAAATTTTTGTATGAGAGACTAACTTGAATTGTAAACTTTCACTTTAAGTACAGCAATAAAAATAAGGAAAGAAAGAAGTCAGGGAAAGATGCCCATTCAGGGACTCAGGGCCCTGGAGACACTTCGGCCTTTGCCTTTATCACACTGTGGCCCTTGGCCACCACCCTTCCCCTCTCCAAGCCTCAGGCGGCAATAATCCCACCAGCCTTCCTTCCCTCCCAGGGTGACGTGAAGATGAAAAGCATCAAGTTTAAGAGCAAGCTCCTGCTCTGCAGGGAGGGATCATTAACGCTGCACCTCCTGTAAGCTGCACACAGTGTTCCCAGCATGCCCTAGCATACATTATCTCGTTTGATCCTCCCAACAGGCCTGTGAATTAGACATAATAATCATAATTAGCCAATATTTACGAAATGCGTGCTCCAAGCCAGCCACCACGCTGATTGCTTTGCTTCGCCTGCACTGACAACCCTCTGGGGTGGCTACCATTCAACATCTTTCTTTACTCCCCCAAAAAGTGTTCAGCGTGCAGTTTGTACGAGGCGCTGGTCTAGCGGCTGGGGACGTTGCAGTGAGCAGAGCAAACAAAGCCCCCAAACTCAGAGAGCCGGCATCCTTGGGGGTGGAGACGGGGAACAGACAACATTCAAAGTAAAGAAGTAAGACATGTAGGACACGAGAGGGTGATGACGCTGAGGGCAGAGCAAGCAGGAAACAGGATAGGAGGCAACAGGGTTGGGGGAGAGCCTTGCTGAGAAGGTGATCATTGAGCAGAGACATCCCTACTCCCATCTTACAGTTGAGGAAACTGAGCCTCAGTGAAGCTAAGAGACTTACAAGTGCTCACAGAGCTAGGAAGATGCAGAGCTAGGAGGCGGACATGGGTAGTCTGATTTAAAAAAAAAAAATTGCCATTGAGTTGATTCCAACTCACAGCGACCCCATATGAGTCAGAGTAGAACTGTGCTCCATAGAGTTTTCGGTGGCTGGGTTTTCAGAAGTAGATCACCAGACCTTTCTTCCAGGTGCCTCTGGGCAGATTCGAGCCTCCAGCCTTTTGGTGGAGCGCTTCACGATTGCACCCCCCAGGGATGCCTTCCTTACCTACTTAGCCCCAATTGCTTTGCCCTCCTCAGGCTCCTCATTTTTACACCTGCTTTCCTTACCATTCAATCTGAAAACTGGCCACCAAAAATCTCACCTGGGAATGCAGAACACCAAAGACACAAGGAAAGTATTAGCCCAAGAGACAGAAAGGGCCACAGAAACCAGAGACTTCATCAGCCTGAGACCAGAAGAACTAGATGGTGCCTGGCTACCACCAATGAACCTCCTGACAGGGAACACAACAGAAAGTCCCTGATGGAGCAGGAGAAGAGTGGGGTGCAGAACTCAAATTCTAGTAAAAAGACCAGACTTAATGGTTTGATTGAAACTGGAAGACCCTGGAAGACATGGCCCCTGGACTCTCTGTTAGCCCAAAACTAATTCCCGAGGCTAACTCCTCACACAAAGATTAGGCTGGACTATGGGACATAAAATGATACTCATGAAGAGTGTGCTTCTTAGTTTAAGTAGATACATGAGTCTAAATGGGCAGCTCCTGTCCAGAGGAGAGATGAGAAGGCAGAGAGGGACAGGAGCTGGTTGAATGGACACGGGAAATCCGGGGTGGAAAAGGAGGAGTGTGCGGTCACAGTATAGGGAGAGAAACTAGGGTCTCATAACAACGTACGTATAAACTTTTGTATGAGAGACTAACCTGAATTGTAAACTTTCACTTAAAACACAACAACAAAAAAAGCTCTGATAGGCAATGGGGTAATATGAAAAAAAAACAAAAAAATCACCTGGCTTGATTCAGTGAACGGTGGGCTGCCAGGGATAGAGTCAGCCCTTGTACATGTGATCACAGAAATAGGACACGTGAGGGAAGATGTTACCGAAGAAGTAAACTCGAGCCACGTGGATGAGAAGCTAGCTCGCCCATGGAACAAGGGGTGAGTGTGGCATGGGTGAACCCCGAGGGGTGCAAACATTGTCAGGCACGGTCCAAGAAACAGAAAGAGGCGGGTGTGGGTTGGGAAGGACAGCAATCGAGGGTTCAAATCCTGGGTTCTCCACTGGCTCCCTATGTGACTTGAGGCAAGTCACTTGCCATTCCTAAGCCCCAGCTTCCTTTCCTCATAATTGAGGGTGGGTGACTGCCGTCACAGAGGGTGGCTGTGATGATTTAGAGGAGTTAACATTGTGCCAAGGAGCCCTGGTGGTGCAGTGGTTAAAGCGCTCGGCTGCAAACCAAAAGGTCGGCAGTTCCAATCCGCCAGCTGCTCCATGGGAGAAAGCTGTGGCAGCCTGCTTCTGTAAAGACGACAGCCTTGGAAACTCTGTGCGGCGGTTCTACTCCGTCCTATAGGGTCACTATGAGTCAGAATCAATGGCAACGGGTTTGCTTTTGGGTTTTAAGATTACACCAAGGGACCAGGCAAGGACCAGGTGTGATGTGGGGGCTTAGGGCTTAGTCACCCGGGGGCCGGTGTAAAGGCTGCCTGCAGAACCTCAGTGTTGTGGGGGAGCGGCTGGGACTCGGCACTTGGACACTGGCTGCCCACCTGTTGCTCAGAGCCACCTGAGCTAGTCGGCATGCTCAGAGGCGAGATGGAAGATAAGGGCTTAATCAGCAAGCTCCACTCAGAGGAAACCTGCCCGCACTGATTGAGTAAGCCGCTGATGTTGGGGGAGACTGCTGTCTCTCATTCCCCCAGCCAGCCACCATCCACCCATCTCCCCAGCACGCCTCTTCCAGCCAGCACCTCTCGGCCCGAACACTGACGCACCTGGATGCGGGCAGGCATCCAGCCGTCCGTCCAAACATCCATGCTTCCATCTCTCCCTTTCCCAGAGAAATCCGACAGACCTGGGTTAGAATCCTGCTTCCCAGGCGACTGTGGGTAAGCCACCAGGCTCTCGAAGCCCCCTCCTCAGTCAGCCATGGCTGGGTGGGGACCTAAGCAGAGAGTGGGCATGCCAGTGCCTGGCCTGGGCAAAAGGGCATGGAGCGTCCTTGCATTCTGCTTCAGATTCATGCAGAAAGCAGACCACTGTGTCTCCTACATGTTGAGAAGTGCTTTGGAGAAATTATCTGCAATGTTTTAGCCGTGTGCATCCCCCTACAGCACCCAGGGCTGGGTGGTGGCCAGCGCAGGTTGGGGCAGCGAGCC
The DNA here is from genome assembly GCF_000243295.1 of Trichechus manatus latirostris. Taxonomy (NCBI): domain Eukaryota; kingdom Metazoa; phylum Chordata; class Mammalia; order Sirenia; family Trichechidae; genus Trichechus; species Trichechus manatus. The sequence goes on from NW_004443981.1 coordinate 11,187,814, forward strand.
CTTCTGGACTCACAGCAGCGGGTGCCATCTGGTGAATCGGCCCCCGGGGGTCCTGGATGGCAGCGGTGGGGGCCTGGGGTGGGTCCCAGCAGACCCGGCTCCCCCTCCCTCGCCCCGTCTGGAGGCCGCACTAGTTGGCATGTGGCGCACGTACGGTCTTAATCACTCAAGGGACCTGGACTGCCAGGAGCCTTTCTTGTGTGGACAATCGCCAGCTCTGTGTTGCCTACCCCAGCCCAGCTCCTCTTTGGAGGTTTCCGGGAATCAGAAAAATTCTAGCAGCTACTGTTTGCTGAGTGGCTACACTCTATTAGACATCAGACTTAGGGCTGGGGACTTCACATGCGTTATCTGCAACCCTTTCAATGACCCTAGGAGACACACGGAATTTGCCCCAGTGGCCCCAAACTGAGGTCTGTGAAGGCTGGGTTTCTCACTTCAGGTTGGGGAACTTACCTTCAACAACCCCAGCACCCCTTGAAAGTGCAGGAGACAGTCTGGCCACGCATCTGAACAAGCCAACTGTAAAAGAGATTTACGAGTCCGTCCGGAATATTGCAACGCTGAGGAGAGACTGAATGACATTAAAGAAATGCTGTTAATTTTTTTAGCGGTGATAATGGCGTGTGGTTCTGATTTTTAAAAAGAACAGAATCCTGGCGTTTTAGAGATACACACGGAAGAACACTCACAAAAAAGGGTGTGGTGTCTGGAATTTGCTTCAGAATTGCCAGGGTGGGGTTGGGGGCGAGGGCTGGTGTAGGGAGGCCGTAAGGTGAGGGCCTTGGGAGAGCGACGGCGGTGTGGGACGGCTTCTCTACTTCTGTGCTGTTCTACATTTCTCAGAGTGAAAACTTTTTAAATCAGTAAGTGAAAATAAAGGTGGGAGGTGAGGGACCTGGGGAAGGGGACGAGAAGCCATTTAGAGGAGAGAAGGGACCAGGACGGAGCTGAATCTCGGGGCTCTCAGGGGGCTGAGTCACAAAAGACAAACACCCCAAAGTGGACAGGGGAACTGAGATGTGCCAGAACCACTGGGAGACGTCGTCCAGAAGCTGAGTTGGGTGGATTGAGGGGAGTGTGCAAGGGTGCAGGGTGCCACAGAGCAGACGCCCACCAGACCACCCCAGGCAATCCTTGTCTCCCCACCCTCCTGCTCCACAACAAGTCCTCTTGTCCCCCCAGACCCTCTTGCTCCCCCACAGGTCCTCTTGTCCCCCAAAGGTCCTCCTGTCCCCTCAGCACCTCCTGGCCCCTTGCACCCTCCACCTGGCTCTCAAGAGGTCTGGGGCACCACCCCTTTCCAAGGCAGAGCTGACCACCTGGCAAGTCCTTCCTGGGACCCTGTACCACCTCTGTGACTGGGACAACACTGTCTTCCATTACCCACGCTCTGAGGGAAGCCCTGGGAGCGGCCGCTCAGCCTTCTGAGAGGGATTCAGCTGCCTAGCTGCCGGCTTTCAAATGCCTTCTTTTCTTTTTGTTTGATTATTATTATTATTTATTTTATTGACTGCTTTTTTGAGCAGACAGGAGTTGGCACTTTTGCCCTAAAAATCTGTGCCCAGCAGAAAAGAAGCCTTGCCCCTCACTGCCCCCTCCCCCCCGTCCCCCGCCTTCCCCTCTTTTCTGTCCCTCATGCCATTCTGAACCTGACCCACGCTGGCCCCACACCTACACTTAGTTCCTCGGTCCCCTCAGCCACCTCCCCACCTCCTGGGCCTCTCCTGTGGCCCTGCCCACCTGCAGCTGCCAGGCCCTAGGCCCCTCACCCCAGCAGCCTTGGGGGTGCCCAGCTCCCTAGCACCGCCTGGACACACTCCCTCCCGACCTCGTCCCCCACTTTGGAAAGGGGCAGGCCGGCCTGTCCCGACCCTCTGCCGCAGTCTGCTGCAGTGCAGTGCTGCCCGTAAGGGAGGGGCACAGCCAGCGGCACCCCAGGACAGGCAGGCCGCCCTCCCGGCAGGGCCCGGCCACTCTGGGGGCTTGTGCCGAGATTCAAAACGCCACCGCAGAAGCGCTGGTCCCTGGTGATGCCTCCCCCTCCTCACTTTACAGGCTCAAAACGCGGCCCAGGCAGCCCCCTTGTGGCACTTGGGGGCGCCACAGACTCCTGGCTGAAGGCTTCAGACTGGTTCCACTGCATCGTGAGTTGGCACAAATCTGAAGTGGCCGAACTCCTGCCGATGCAGAGCCCGCGGCTGCCTCTCTGGGTCGGGGCGCTGCTCCCGGCCCCTTCACCCCTCCACGCCCTTCTATCTGGACCTGGACCCTCCTGCCGGACCCTCCTGTCGGCACTGCCGGGACAGCACACACAGGTGCTTGGCCAACACACACAGGTGCTCGGCCATCCTAATGGTGCTTAGGGGCAGGCTGAGCTAGAGGGGTCCCTCTGGCAACAACATTTTGTTCCCATCCCCATCTCACAGATGGGGAAACTGAGGTACAGGGAGGTTCAGAACACTTGTCCACGTCAGAGTATGGGCTGGGGAGCCCCCAAAGAGTGAGTTCCAGCTTGAGGCATTCTCCTGGGGGTGAGGGTCCACCCTGAAGACACGTACCCTCTTCCCCTTCTCAGCCCCATCCATGCCTACTCAGTCTCTCCAAGGCTGGTTCTCTGATCAGGAAGCCCAATGGGCACCAAGACTCATCTCCTCTTCTTTCCCTCACTGCCCACACAAACAAGCCCCAGCCCCCTCCATGCTCGTCTGCAATCTGCTTGCAGACAGGCAGAGCCCTCCCCACCTCAGGTTAATAATCCCATTTTCATAAGCCTCTGCCCATAGGTGCTACCACCTAATTTTGAATCTGCCCTTCAAACGGATTGGGCCACAGAGGAGCTGGGATCTCAAGCACCGCTGGGAGGTGCTTATAACTGATCAATCCATCCCCTGCCCACCCACACCCCCCAGCATTCGGCACAGCCTTGGCTGAGCTGACGGGAGCAAGCAGGGTGTGGTGGGCAGCCTCACTGACACTGGCCTTCCTGCCTGCCCCGGCTGGCACCAGCTGAGAGACGGTGAGTACAGTACTTCACCTTTTGGGGCCTCAGTTTCTCCATCAATCAAATGGGGAGCCTGAGGCTCGTGCCCAGGGTTCCTATGAGGGTGAATCCCAGGCAGAGAATCCAGCTCGGGACCTGGCTCCAGGACGGGGATCCATAAATCTCACCTGCCCTGCTTCCCCCGGGTTTGCCTTGATTTATGGTGACTTATTCCCTGTCTCTTTCCCCCACCAGACTGAGCTTCGGGACCGGAAGCAGACCGGCATCTCTTCGTCCCCAGCCCCAGCTCAGGTCTGGGCCGGGGAAGGTAGGTGCACTTCAGCTGTTTGGAGAAGGAGTGCATGAGTGGATGGCTGGCCCCACCATCTGCAGGGGACCTGGACCCCACCGGGTCCCTCTGCCCCAGACCCCTCCCTGAAGAAGCTGGCCCTTAGAGGAAGGGGCAGGGAAAGGTGGCTTTGGTCCTCACCCTGGGTCCCCAGGGCTGTTAAAGACAGTGCAAACACTTGGGCTATTAAATGCAGATGTGGGCTCGGCATACCATTCCTGGTGCTGCTGTACATACTGAGAGCTCCGCAGGCCCGGGGCTGCCCCGCTGACTTGATGTGTGCAATGAGCTGGTGGTAGTGGGGACTTGGCACGGGCAGGCTCCTGTTGGCATTCGGAGCAGAGTTCGCAAAGGCCAGACTGTTTTCTCTCTCGGACATTTGTTACATCCACCCTCCAAACATCCCTCCACCCCTCTGCCCCTCCGGGGGTCCCGCCATGACGCCACACACATTGATACAGTGTCTGCTGTGTGCCCAACTCATCTTATCCCACTTCTAACCGAGCCCTCCCAGCAGCCGGGAGGGGGAAGCCCCACTCAGCTCCACTGCGTGGAGGAGAAACCCAGGCTCTGTGAAGTAAAAGGAACTCTGTAGGGTCCCACAGCTAGACAGAGGGGAGTCCACCCCCGGCTGGTGGCTCTCAGGTCGGTCCCCTGCAAGCCTCGGGAGCCCCCACCCCACCAGGCGCCTGTTGCAGGCTAGCCAGGGCTAGCCAGTCGGCCAGCTGCTCCCGAGGAAAAGGCAGGGGGCTTTGCATAGAATGCATTCTCCCTGGCAACTGGCAAAGGGGCCATAAAAAAGCCAAGAGAGGGCTCGGAGCTGCTGCACAGATAAAGACTCAGAGCAGCTGGACCCGGGAGGGGAAAACTGCGCCCTCCTCTGGCCTGTCTGCAGAAGCGCAGGGCAAAGGGCTCTGTCCAGGCTCCTGGCACAGGTGCAGAGGGCCGTGACCGGTCCCCAAGCCTGATCCCTCACCTGATGGGGCTTGATCTTCAGCGCAGAAAAGAGAGCGCTGAGACTGAGCATGCTGCCTGCAAAGATGTGAGGGCACAAGGGGGCTCGAGGGCTGCCGCGAGCCGCGAGGCAGACGCACAAGGCAGGGGGAGGCTCGGCACAGCAGCTCCGCGTGCGGGGAGCCCTGAGCAGGCTTCTCGGGGAGAGAGGGAGCTCCCTGTCACAGGAGGAATCCGAGCAGAGAGAGGCAGGCCGGCACTTGACCGGGGAGTGCTCCCTGCCCAGGCTGGCAGCGCAGCTAGGCCTCGGATAGCTCTAATCCTGGTTGGCCAGGCAGGACCAGCGGGTCAGCAGGGGCGTCCAGGCTTTCCCACGCACCTTGCCCTGGGCTGACAGCAAAGGCACCGAGCCGGCTGTGTGTGCAGCATCTGTCTGTCACCAAGAGGCAGTGAGGGAGAGAGGAGCAGAGGATGGGGGTGAGTTCTGGGCTGGCGGGGGGAATGGGGCTGTCCTGCAGCCGACTCCCCAAATCCAGAGCCAGGCCACCTGGAGTGCCAAGCGCCCTCCCAGCTCCCAGGCCGGGAAAGGCTGTCCTCTCTAAGGCAGGAGGCTGGTGCAGTCAGGGGGCTGTCCTGGGTGTGTAAGGAGGTGGCTGCAGCCAGTCAAGGGGCCACCAGTCAGGGGAAAGCAGGGCCCCTTTCTGGAGGCTGGGCCACAGCCATGGATTTGGCTGGCGGCAGCCTGTGACTTGGACGCTAGGGTATTCTGAAAGTCCCCTTGCCTGGCGATGGCCGAGGCGCCTGCAGGTAGATGAATGAGGAGGCGCTGGAGTCTGCGCTGGCTCTCGGGGCCCATTCACGGGGCTCCGTTCCCAGGAACTCCGGGGCCGTGGCCTTTATCAGGGGACCTCCAGTATACGAGGGTCTGTTCTGCAGTTTTTAAAGGAGTTTTCTTGCCTTTGTTCCCAAGGCAGGCGCCGTGCGTGTATGTGTGTGTGTGGTGTGGTGTGGTGTGGTGTGGTGTTTTGTGTGTGTGTGTGGTGTGGTGTGGTGTATGTGTGTGTGTGTGGTGTGTGCGCACTTGCGCAGGGAGCAGGCCAGGCGGGGAAGCGGCGAGCCGGGGGCTGTATCCATGAAATGACAGAGGCTGGTCAGCCCTCCGGGAGCAAAGACGCAGCCCCACGGGGAGGGAGGCTTCCAGGGAGGGCAAAATGACGAGAAGGACAGAGCCCCTTGTCACTGCCACCTAACTGTGCCACTCTTAACAACCCCATCACCGTAGCTGTCAGCCGCGGGGTCGCAACAGCTGCTCGGGCCCACCGTGGGGGGGCAGCATCGTGTCGCAGGTGGAACGCACAGGCTGGCCTGTCTCCCAGACAGACAGACAGACTGACCCAGCCACCCCACTTAGGAGCTGCAAGCCTTGTTTTCGGGGAGCCTCAGTTTTTAATCCATTAAAGGACTGATCTGAAACTGTGCATTTGCAAACGTTTGGTAAAGTGACGTTTCCACGCGTGTCTCATTATGCGCAGGGGGCAGGGGGGAATGAGGAGGGTGGAACAAGACGGCAGCCCCATCAGAAATGTCGTGAATGAAAGGTTTCTGGTCTTAGGGTAGTTAGTGGTGCAGAAAAGGTCTCGGAAGAGCTTGGAAAGTCACCAACCCAAATCCCAAACCAGGGCCAGAGGCCATGCGGTCGAACAGCACACCCTCTAGCCCCTGCCCAGCAGGCTGGTGCGAGGCGCTCCTGCAGAGGAGGGGGTGCCACCCCCTCCCACTAACAGCCCCTCCTGCTCCAGGCGCAGAGCCTGGCTGCCTTGTCATTGCACCTGGGAGTTAGGAAATCGAGTTCCAGTATGAAGTGCGGGGCTACATTGCTTACCCGGCTACAAAGACATGGCCAGCTCTACAAAGGGCCGCCAAGAAATAACACTGGGACAAGAAGTGTCTCCAAAGAGCCGGTAAGTGGAGAACTCAGGAGAGAGACGGCCTGTGCGTTCAGGGCCAAGGAAGTCCACTTCCGTGTAAGAGGCAACGCGCAAGGCATCCCTCCCCTAGGTAGGTCGGCCTGACCCACAGAAGCTCACTTAGGCCGCCCCAGCCCGGGAGTGTTCTCTGTGAAATTCAGAGGTCAGGTTTAGCCAGGAGTTTTCCTGGGAATTATTAACCTCGAGGGGCTGGAACCATGTGCCTTCCGAACGGCCCCTGCCAAGATCCGGAAAATATGAGCCTAAAAAACCTGCCTCAAGAGCAGTCTGGCTTATTCTATATATTCATAAAAAAAATAAAATACACCATTGCCAAACTTTTCAGAAGAACCCAAGTAAAGCCGCCGGGGTTGGCCCCCCCACCAGCCCCCAGGAGTTTGACAAAGGGCATGCGTGTCCCTTTAGGGTGTCTGGGGTGTGCGGAGGGGGCCGTGCCTCCGTGTTCATTGTCATGTCTCGGCCTTTTGTTTGTCTGTTTTGTCTCCCTGCCGGGAAGACAAGCGGCCTCCTGTCTCCAGGGCGGGGGTAGGCATTTGGGGAAAGGAAGGTGGTTGTTTTTTGCTAGGGACTTTGTGTTGGCTGCCGTGCTGGTGATTTACGTGGACGATTACCTCACTGAGCCTCTCCAAAGCCCTGCGTGGGGGAGATTATGAGGACGCTTCTGTTTGTTTAGTTTGTTGGTTTTTTTTTTTTAACATCAGGAAACTAAGGCACAGAAATGCTTAGGGAGCTGCCGAGGACACACAGCGCGTCTGCTCTGTAGCTGGCTTTACGCTTAGGGACCGCGGCTCCAAGCTCATGCCTGGCCTCTTGGAATCCCACCTCCCCTGGGCAAAGAATGGGCACCCAAGCTCTGAGCTCTTCTTGCCGCCCCCGCAACAGCCTAATCAGGCCCCAATCTCACTTGACGTCATAGCCTCTTTAGCCCGAAGCATACGACACTGTCCCAGAGGCAGACATACCCCCTTCTCAACCCCATCCTGTCATCACCCAGCGTGGGACCTACCGTCAAGGTTCCTCCTTTCCAAGCCCCGCTCCTGTTCATGGTTTGGGACCAGGCCCGCTTGCCATAAAAGATGCCATCAACCATTTCCAGGTGTAACTAGGCCCTGCAAACCCATCATTGCCACTCCCAGCCCTGAGACACTGCCCTCCACCTGTGAGACCCTTGACCCTAGATTCTGGGGCCCTGCACAGGGCTCCCAGCATATTTGGGGGACCTGGTGTGTAAGCCCGAGGGCTGGAGATGCCGAGCGCAGTCTGGGCGGTGGGGTGCTGGCCTAGGCCTCCCCAGGCGTGTGTCTGCAGGTCTGTAGCACTCAGGGGGCTTACCTGGTGCCACAGGCTCAGATGACACAGTTCTCTGAAGCTGCCTGTCAGTCAGAGAAAGTACAGGTGGTTTTCAGCTAGAGGAAGGCAGAGGGCCAGTTGGGGTCAGAGCACCCAGGGCTGCTGGAAAGGGAGAAGGAAAGGATGGGATTAAAATTTGGTCGGTTTCCTTTGCTCTAGAAAAATGTGGAACGTTCTCTTGCACTAGGGGGAAAGAGACATCACAGCTCCGGAGGTGGATGCTTCGGTGGATTTTTGCGCGAGCTGCTGTGAGGGCCCCGGAGGAGGGCGCCTCTAACTTTGAGTTCCCCCTAGGAGGTACTTCAAGTCTGGTTTGAAGGCTCAGGAGCAGGCAGGGGGCACGCTGAGAGGGGCAGGTATCCCCATGTGGCTGCGGTGCGCAAGGCGGGGAGGTGGGGGCAGGGGGGAATGCACGAAGCTAGAGAGTTCGGAGCCAGACCCTGCGGGTCCTGTGCGCCAGGCTCAGGCTTTTTTGGACCACATCCTGGGAGCTCCGGGAAGTCCACTGGAGGATTTAAAGCCGGAGAATGACAAGGTCAAAAGGGCATTTCAGAAAGATCCCTCAGTTAAACTGCAAACCATTTAATCCAGCAACTCTACCTCTGAGAAGTTGTGGTAAAGGAATAACCTAGAGTGTGTTTACAGATTTAGCTACAGGAACGCTCCCTGCAGTGTCAGCAATAGCAAAAAAGGGAAGCAGTTTAGACTGGTTTTCGTGGACACCAGTTGGGCAGAAGTATATTACTTAAAACCGCACTACTGCTCCGTGCAAAGCCCACTTGTCTTGTATGTGTTCATTTTTATTTATTTCCTAAAATCATAGAAGTGGCATCATGAACCCAGGACATGGACCAAGGCTTATCTCCGCACACCTCCTCCCCAGCGTGCTCACAGCTGGCGTCTGTAACAATAGGGAACGGTATAACGCACAACGGTGCATATATACCTTGGAATATCAAGCAGCTCTTAAAAAGAACGCAACAGTGAGGTCTACTGTCTCTCAGTGGACCTCAGTATTTGGCGCAGAACTGAATTAATCATGATTCTTTGTTCATAAACACTCCCTCGTCATTGGTCCCGGGACGCCCCTCTGTTAGTTTGCTAATTTATGTATTCATATATTCATTTGCAATAATGCAATAAACACTTGAGAGCCCACCACCCAAACCCAGACCTTAGCAATTATTTGCATCTGCCTCTCCTATCCGCCCCCACCCCGAGGGAAGGACCTGGGGTTTGCACAGAGTACAGAGGTGATTTACAAAAACTCTGGCGTGTACGTATTACTGAATTCTAAGCTGTTGTTCTAAAGGATGCTGTCAACCTTTATTCTCTCCAAGCATATTCTTCAGTGACGAAAGACAAGCTGCCGCCAAAGAAAACGTAGCTATTATATAGTAAATGCACAAAGTAATCAAAATAATATATGTGAGAGGTTTATTTATAGACATAAGTAAATGCAAAGAGACGTACTTGAAACTAGACACCTGGCAACAGGGGTTAATTTTGGGGAGGGGCCTGGGATGGGGGGAGGATTAACCACGGCTTTAGCTTGAACAGCAACGTTTGCGTTTTCAGTAATGTATAATAAACATTTTTAGTCAAGTTTGAGTTTTAGTAATTTTTAGCAATTTTATCAATGCATTGTTTGTGTAATTAAAATAAACATTTTGAGTGTGGGTTTTGTTTCATTTTGTTCTTTCTTTTTTCGTTTTGTTTTTATGAAAACAAAAGAGAGAGCCCTTTGCAGGGTGGACTGGGGGCGGGCACAGATGGCCAAAGCATTTCTGCAGACACGGGCTGGGGGGAGCCTGTTTTCTCCCAAAGAGCATTCTTTTTTTTTTAATTTTCTGCACTCTGAAGCTGGGGCCCAGGGCCTCCGAGGTGGCCTGTCAGTGACATTATGCCAGCAGGTGTGTGCCTGCCTGCTTCAGTTTCCACACCCACAGCCCTAGCCCCCACCCAGCCACCTGCAGTGTCTGCAATGCACCCTTCGCGGGGTGGGGGCGGACTTTCTTTTTTGGTCGGTAAGAGGCCCCGAAAGCTAACGCTGTGGCTCTTGGGGATTAGCTGACTGGAATGAGCAGGCCGGGGAGAAGGGGACCTGGGCCTCAGAGGGCAGCGGCCCTGCAGCTCGGGTGCGTACAGCCCAGCCAGCTCGCTGGCAGACTTGTGCCTGCTCACCCCGCAACAGCCTGTGCCTGCCCTGAGCAGACAGAGGCCACAGATTGGTGTTTCCTCCCCAAGTCCAGCGCGGAGCTAAACGGGCTAAACACACTGGTACTTCTGCTGGTCTCTGCCCACCTCTCACCACCCCCCACACCCAGGGCTGTGCATCGCACCCTGACTCCTCTTCACAACCCCCTTCTCCCCAAGGCACTGCAACTCCTGCTTGCACCCTAAGCTTCACACCCAGCTGCCTCAGGCCCTCTTTAGCAGTCACAAGCCATCAGGTCCCCTGGAGGGCTCGGTGGCCAGGCTGTGAGCGACCAATGAACATGACCAACTGCAGATAAAGACATGGAGGCTCAGAGACAGCAGCCGGTGACCCAGGAACCCCCAAAACCAAGCCCAGCTTTAAGCCCATGTCGCTCAGATCCCCCGTCCCTGCAGAGACCATCCAATTGGTTAGCTGGTCAAACGCCTTTCCTGTCGCTGAGTTAACGCAGGCAGGGCCCTTCCAGACCTTTCTCCGACCCCTCAGCCACCCCTCCCCTCTTCTGAGCAGAGGCCTATTTTCAACCATGACTTTGTGCGGAAGAAATGTGAACATAGGTTCCACACTGCTCTGCCCGCCTGCCCGATTCCTCATTGCCTTTCCCACAGCAAGGCTCTGCTATCTGTGACGGGGAGTCTTATTTTGGACTGGGGTTTGACTCTCGTGCATATTTTTGGGTTTTTGTCATAGTTTTGCAAATACAGAATATTTTTGTGATAAATAAAGATAAAATGCAGTCCCAGGTTTAGGCAGAGTGAATCCGCCTAAAGACTGGGGTGGAGACATGCTTTGTTCTAGAATCCCACAGAAGCCCAGGCAACACCAATAAAAATTACAGTTGCCCAAAAAGAAGGTACTCTGAAACCCAAGGCTGACCCTCTCAGCTCCTAGTCCCTTCAGCTTCCCTCCAGAGTCTATAAAAATGAGAAGGGCTTTGCAGTGGGGCAGTTGGGGGACAGAGCTGCCTAAAATGAGGGCCGTTTTTTACATTTGTTGAGTTCCAAGCAGGTGCCAGGCATTTTACATTTTGTTTCAATTAAAGCAACTCCAAATCACTGACTCTGGCCTACAGAAGGGGGGCAGTGATTTACAGTCACTTGTCCGGGGTCACACACGTCCTCCAGTGGGGCCTGGTCTCTGTTCCAGCTCAGGCAGCCTGAGCCCCCTTAGGACCCCTGGGGTGTTGGTACAATTTGTAACACGGTGGGAGAGTTTAACACCCCCCTCTTGATTACATATGACAGACAGGCAGGAGTAACAGGGTTACTCTGGATTTTTAAATTATGTTCTTATATTAAGGTAGTATACCCCCATTTCTCTAGACCTTCCAAATGAGGCTGTTTGCCCCCACCACCACCGACAGGTACTATGTGTAGCCACTCCCGCTGCTCGGAAGCCAAACCTCTGTCAGGTGTGAAACAGAAGGGTGCACGTACCTGGAGGACGCCGAGTAAGGCTGGGATGCTGGCCCCACACCCCTCCGGGCAGACAGCCCATCCTCCGGCCGGGCCCCGGAACCACACTCACTGCCCATCCAGGGGCAGCGAGCCTCAGCTGCGAGATAAAGGGCCTGAGTTAGTTCCACTCCAAGGAGTTTCATGTATAAATTTACAAATAGGAAAAAAAAAGCTCATTTTCCAGACCTCTCCATGTGCTCCAGGGTCAGGCATCTGCTCTCCTCCCGGGAGAAAGTGGCGTCACACTCCACGCCACCTGGGAGGGGAGAAAGACACTGCTCACGGGTGTCCTGCTCAGGGGTGCCCAGCCTCCCAGACCCCTCCTTCAGGCTCCGCTCGCTGCCAGCAGCCCTACTGTGTGCAAGGGAGAATGGGACCAAAAAGTAGCCAAGGGCAGATTTGCACCCAGGGGCAGCAGGACAAAGCCGGGCAGTCCCTGTTGATGATAGTCAGGGTGGGAGGTGGAAGAGCCAGTCCAGAGCCAGGCTTTGGGGGTCCAGGAAGACCCCTGCTCTCTCAGACCCTGCCCAGGCATTTGGGAAGAAGGGAGAGATGCCCAGGGCAGGGACTTAGTGGAGAAGCGATGGCAGGAAGACAGAAAGGAGGGGCTGCGTGGATGGCCAGTCACCTCCCAGGAGAACTGGGGTTTAGGCGCACTGCCCATGCCTGTGTGAACAGTGAACACACATACGCACACACACATACACACACGTGCACACACACACGTGCACACACATTCACACAATTATGCAGGCACTCCACACACACATGCACACACATACACACACACCATGCATCCATACACACTAGCAGACACCCAGGCACCCACATATACACATATGCAGGCAAACACACCACATCTACTTGCATGCATACATACACACACCACACGCAGACACATGTACACACATACGTGTGCACCACACCACCCATACACACACCCTACACATACACACATCACACATGTGCACCACATACAGCACACATCTACACACATGCATACGCACACACCCCATATACCACACGTGTGCACACCATTCACACACATGTGTACAAGTGCACATACCACATATACACAGAGCACATATACACAAACCCCACATACATGTAGCATATATACCGCACATACACATACCACACCGTGCACACACCAGACATTCATACACACACGTGCACACCATGCCCACATACACACTCAACACACCACACACACACACACACACACACACATATCATGTATATCACACACGCATACACCACTCACACCCATGCACGTGCACACATGCTTATACAGGCCACATATACACAGCTCATATACACAAACCACATGTGCACACACGCTACACTTCATACGCACACATACAACACCCTACACACACGCACACACACACACCACATGTGTACTAACACACACACAATGTATGCGTCCCATAAAAAACACGTATGCTCTAGGCTATTCTTAGGGACATAAAAAGTTTTACAAGCACCACACCCACTTGTACCAAAGTGTGGTGCACACGTCCTCTGTGTCCCACACGTCCCTCCTCCAGCCCACCTCCAGACACTGAGCAGACGCGGATGCCGAACTGCACTGCCCAAGCTGCCCAGGGCTCCCACAGTGGAAGTTTGTAGATGTCCCCAAAACAACAGAGATGGGGACACCAACTGGGACACAGGGAATTCCAAAACCAGTTTAAACCCTTGATGGAGAGGCTCCATTTGGAAAGTTAATTTGATGCTCAGCATTTTGGGGGTTCTATAACTTGGCCAGGAAGCCCCATTAGTCAACTATCCCTGAACTCACAAGGCCCAGGACATGAACAGGGGTGCAGGTGTCAGCTGGGTTGACCTGCTGGCTGCCAGGCCAACAGAACGTGCAGCCTTGGTCTGTCCTGGTGAGAAAAGTGAAGTCAGGCCTATAAGGGGTTTGAGGTGTGTTCCTGGGCCTCAGTTTACCCTCCTGAAAATGGGGACAATAGAGGCCACGCCCTCACAGGTGGTTATAAGAATGAAAAGAATTGAAACATGTAAAATGCTTTAATGTGTCTGGCACATAGTAAGTACTCGAGAAACATCACCTTTAAAAAAATAAATCGTAGAGGCCCCCAAATGCAGCAACGTGGAGAAGGTCCTGATGGGAAGTTAGGCAGAGGGAGGAGGACCAGAGGCTGCGCGCACAGTGACTGCCGCTGTGGAAAACGCAGGCACGGCCACAGGACGGGCGGGGTGGGGGGAGGAAAACGGGCCACACCGCTGTGGAAGGCACCATTTCCCCTTCCTTAAAGAAATAAACTTATCTCATGACTTTTCAGAGAGAAGCGAGTTCCGACTCGGGACAGCAGGAGGTCGGCTGGCCGCTTGCAGCCAAGGTAAGACTCAGGGTGGAGGTCCCATGCTGACCTCCCCCGAGGGCGTTTGGTCGGGGGGAGCGACCGGGCAATTAGCGGGTGTGGGCCATTGCCCTGGAAGAAGGGTTAAAGGTTTAATTTGTCTACAAGGAGAAAAGCGTGACACAGAGGGGGGCTCGATGCCTCTGTGGAAACACTTGGGCAGCTATAATTAGCAGGTCCTGGGCCAGCTGTCCTATCCCTCCACCAACAACCAAACGAGGAAAAAGGAGTCGGGAATGACACCAAGAGCTTTTTGGGGAGATGAAGACAGACACTGAAGGCCCCCAGGCCTCTGGTCAGGCCCCCAGCCAGGCCGCATGGTGGCCGCATGACCAGCAAGGAATGAGAGCCTCTCACGTCCCCAAATGTCAACTGCCCACTTCACCCGGGCACCTGTTTCTGCCCTCTCAGTCCATCAAAGCTGGACTTGAACACTGCCTCTGCCAGTTCCTTCCCGAAGGCCTGGGGCCAGCGCTGACCCCTCTGAGCGTCAGCGTCCCCCTGTGGAGGGGGCTAACTCCCCCCCCGTAAGGAGCAAATGCAGTGATAGCTGAGTGGTCAGGACTACGCCTGGCAGCGCAGGCACTCGGGAAATGCCCACGTGAATCAAGAAATTCCAATCACTGTCCGGTGACACTGCTCCTTCTGTACGCACCCCCACCCCTGACGAGCATCAGCCGCCGGAGAGCTTCTGGCTGGGGAGGTTCAAGGCCTGGGTCCAGGACCACTGTCACTGCTAACTAAAAGTTGTCCCCTCACGGGGTCGGGGGGGCACTGCGGTAGGTAAGTGCAAAGTTACATTAAACACTGTAAATCTTGACCATCATGGCTGCAGCGGGTATTCGAGAAATGACCGTCAGGAAAGTCCTGGCAACCCCGACCTGCACACAGTACTTCACAGTTGACACAGGGCTCTATCGTCCCACCATGCCAAGCCCCACCAAGGCCGGGCCTCCTCCTCTACATTCGACTCCCCACCTTCCCGTGCCAAGAACCACCATCCTTCTAGGCCTCCAGCCCCTGGGGTTTTTCCAGATAGCATACAGGACACCTGCAAGAGAAGGAAGCCCACCTGACATGAGCAGATCCCCCCTGCAGACCCCTCACTGGCTGCTTATAAAATCAAAATAACCGCTAGAAGAGACCATATAGTCTGTGCTTTCGACCAGTGCTTAGATGTGGGTACTTTTGTTCAAATGATGTCATAGCAGGACCTCAACTGATAAGAGCAGCTGGTGAAACTAACGCAGGGTGGGGGTCTCCGAGCTCCACCTGCCCAGCCAGCAGTACCCCCCATCACTGCTCCCCATGGTCGCGTCTCGGGCACCTTGAAGGAGCCCCCAGGCTACAGGAGTCACATGGGAAAACCACGGCCTGAGCCCTCATTGCAGATATGGGGAAACTGAGGGCCCAGGAGAGAAGGTCACGGGAAAGTCAGGCAGGTGCAGGCCCAGGAGTTGGCGCAGGGCTCCTTCCCCGCCTTCCTGCCTTGAAAGGCAAGAGCAGCCTCAGGAAGCTGCTGATTGGCTGGCCAGCTTTGGGCAGCCCAGAGAAGGAGGATACCCTCATTGGTGACCCCTGTCCAGCCCCTCCCGCAGGCGCATTCTCCCTTCTCCAGGTTATTCTGAGCAGAGTGATCCAGCTGCCCCCTAGAGCTGCCAGTCAGGAGGGGCAGGGGCAGGGCCGGCCACGGGAGGCAGACAGGGCCCCATCTCCCTGGGGCTGTGGCCCCCCACCACTGCTGGGCCAGGGGTGCTGACCTCACCTTGATGGCTGGGGGAGGTGAGGGGCTGGGGACCCTGTTCAGGAGGTGACAGGACCAATATGCCAAGAGGCCCTCTACTCTGCCTAGCCCAGAGAGAACCTGCTTTGAGGCGACAACAGGACCTCCAGAGAGCAACCTCAGTTCTGCCATAACCCACCGTGAGTCCGAGATTCAGTTTCCCCTCTGCTACATGACCAAGGCCCACTGGGGCCTGACACTCTGGGACCTCTGTCCAGGCCACCAGAAGAAGGAATGGGAGTAACAGAGACCAGGCCTCTCTGGGTCAGGATGAGAAGCTCTCCCATCTGTAAGGCCCAACTCATTCTTAGCAACAAGTCAGGTGGTTGAGTGGACAAGCAAGGGCCCAGGTCACTGGAGGGAACCCCAATACCAGCTGTTCAGGTCAGCAGCTTACTGCTTGCTCCCAGGTTGGGGGGCAGCTCACTGGAGCCCTGCAGGTTCCATGGTCCCCAGAGACCCAACCCGGGCTCCTCACAGGGTCCTCAGGAAAGCACCCCCAAGAGGCCCTCCATCCTCCTCCGCGCCCAGCTAGCACGCTGGATGAGAAGCGTGGTCTATCCACACCAGGGAAACCAAGAGAGACCCCAAGCCCTAGCCTGCCAAGGTCATGTCTTGACCTTGACATTAGTTTAAAAAACCACAACTAACTGTGGCCCTCCCAACCTTCTAGCAAGCCTAGACCCACCATGCTACATGAACCCCAGCAGGACCAGGGCAGGACGGGTCAAAGGGAAATCTTCCCTTCAAGGTCACTCAGCCCCTAGACCAACCAAAGGCCTGATGGAACTGCCCCTCAACCCAAGTGGCCCTAGAGGGAGGTGGAGACGGGTGGGGATCTTCACTCCAGGGTAGCCCTGACGACCATCCTGGTGGGGTGCAGGGGCTGTGCAGCCAGCTCTGCAGAGAAACCACACTTTCTCTTGGCCTTCACCCTCCTCCTGGGTTCCCCGAGCCTCCCCCGCTACCCTCGCCTCTCCCCTAATTCCTCCATCCCCCCCAGGCTCAACACTGCTGCTACATATCCTCTCATTCCTCTTCCAAGCTCTATTTTTAAGATCAGATTTCCCTTACTGTTCAGGCAGGCTGAGGGGGAGAGAGGTATTCGCTGAGGGATTTGCCCCTCCGCCCCCTTCCACACCCGACCCTTCACAGACACACGGTGGCAGCCCTGACCCCATGGGCCAGCCACTTGCTCCGAGGCGAGCAGAGAGCTGGCCAGACCGAGGCTCTGGGCACGGCAGTGGTGAGGCTGGGGTGTCTGTCTCTGAGTGTCGGGGGAACGGGGTCCAATTCAAAGACCCTAAGGGTCATTCGGCCCCCAAGCCAGGTGCACTAACTCCTGACTTCTTAGAAGGTGAGAATTTCCAAATCAATAGATATTTCTTAAAGAAATTGCCATCAGGCTCGAGAAATCAACACTGAGCCACATCGGGAGAGCTGAGAACATGACTTCCAGAGAGGCTGGAGGGGATGCCAAGGCAGCCCCTGTGCTGGGTGCGGGCAGGTGGGCACGTGGGCAGGTGGGATGGGAGTCAGCCAGGAAGCCTATGAGCTATGAGGCCATGGAATGAGGGAAGTGGAAAGACAGAGGCACCAACAAAGTGCCCAGGGAGTGCAGGTCCTACCTTGGGAAGTGACTGCCCCCACAATGCCCCAAGCCACCCAACGGGATGGCACCTGAGCCAAGGCTCCAAGGAGCTGGCCAGCAGGTGTAGGAGAAACCCCTTCCCCCTGACCCCAAGCCCCCTGTGCTCACCTCATGCAGGTGGGCAGGGTCCTCATGCCTCCCTGGGAGGTCCTGCATGCATGGGAGGGCTCGGTCCATCTCTTGGCACTGGGGAGGGGGTCTAGCACAGCGCCTGGCCTGGAAAAAAAAAAAATCAGGACATGCCGCAGAGCAAATTCATGAATTCTAGGCAGAGGGACTGGCTTAAGAAATAAAAAGACATGGGTACAATACAATCAAGATGTGTTTGGGGATGAGAAGAGAGACATTCAGTCTTTGCGGAGTAAAATGAGATGAGGGGCCAGGACCTGACGCTAGGAACCGTGTGTGGGTTTCATGCAAGGAATTGAAGACTTTATGTCATAAGCAACAAAAAGTAATATGGAGATTTTGCATACAAGAAATATTCGGGCCAGTTTTCATTCCATGCTAAGGCGGTTTGGATTTTATGTGGTGGACGTGAAATTAGAAAGGTTTTAAGCCAAGAGTATCATGATGAAATCTGGGTGCCATGCTAAGAGGTTGAGATTTTTGTTAGTGATGAAAATGCATTAAAAGATTTTACGCGGTGGTTTCATGAATGGGTTTGGGTTTGAGAAGAAGAAATCTGGACTGTATTTTGAGGGTGACAGGATGAAGCTCTTATATCATGCGAAGGAGTTTGGGCACTTGCCAGTGGCTTTTAAGAACTGTGGAGATGAGGTTTTTTTGCCCGTGGGAGCTAAGTAAAATAACATGGGAAAATGTATTTGAAGGCTAACAGTTCTGGACTTTAGATTACAGGCACTGAAGAAATATTGAAAAATTATAAATAGAAGGGTAACAGCCACAAATTCAAGTAACTGCTAAAACATTTTATATGTTGAGGGGTTGCCAGAGTCAGATCTTCTGAGCACACCGAGGAGATCTGACTGATACTGAAGACATCAAAGTTGAAAGATTTTAATCAGAGGAGTTACACAACCAACATCGCAAATATGTAAAGAAATTTGTGCAATTTCTTTTTCAGTTCTGACATGATTAGATTTTCGCTCGTGCCTAGGATTTTGATTTTAGCCAATAAAAAGTTTTAAGGGAGTGACATGGTGAGTTGTTTATTGATTTATTTATTTTTTGCATGTGTCTGATACAAGAGTATGCAGAGAATTACAAAATAAAGTTCTCATCTTATGCTAAGGAATTTGGACGTTTTTCATGAGAAATTGTAAGGTTTCAAGGCGCAGTTATGAGATCAAATTTTATATAGTGTGCGGGGAAGTGTGAATTTTAAGGGCTAACATGATCAAAAATTTTATATCACGCTAACAAGTTTGGATTTAAGCCAAGGACGGCTTTAAAGGCACTGCAGGATGAGACACATGGTTTTGTTTTTGTTTTTTTTTTTATAGTTTAGTTTTTGTTTTATGTTAAGCAATTGGAACTTTATGTTACAGGCAATGAAGAAACTTTGAAAATTTTGATCAAATTTATGCCTTTTTGTATAGCTTAAAGAATGGGTTTTTATGGTGAAGATAATACGTTCAGATTTTTATAGCACGCCAAGGAGATGGGGTTGTATGTGAGAACTGAAGGCGCTGGAGCATTTCCTTACAAAGAAGGGCATGGTCTCAGGTTTGAGCTCTCAAGTAGAGGAACAGTAGGGATATTAGCCAGTCAAGGGAGTTAAGGAGTGTAGTCTACAGAGGAATGAGACGGTGAAACATATTTTATGCTAAGAGGTCTGGATTTAATGAAGGAGACAAAGTGAGCACCCACAGGTCCCTTGGGACCCAGGCACCCGCTGGACTATATGCGGAGCAGTTTGATCTTTTATTGCAGGCTGTCGTATAGAGACGAGGCAGGTCTTCCTTCCGCAGAGCAGTTCTATGACTGAATTTACATAACACGCTAGGAAGTTTGGATGTTATTTTGAGGAGTGACAGGATTGCATTGTTGTGCCACGCTAAGGAATTTGGATTCTAGCCATTAAGGGATCTTAAAAGTGTGACATGTGTGTGAAAGAACAGTCTGCAGAGAAATGATGTAGCAAGATACGTATTTTATGCTAAGGAGCTTGGACCTTTTCCCATAGGTCATTAAGAGCTCATATAAGGCTTTAAAGCACAAGTTACAAGATCAAGTTCACCTATCTTGCTGAAGTGTGACCTTTTAAATAACGACATGATCAAATTTTTTTTTTATCATGTGAAGAAATTTGGATTGAAGCCAATAGAGCTTAAGGAGTGATCTAGTGAGATTTCTGGTTTTATATCAATCAGTCTGCAAGAAAATTACAAGGTAAACTTTTTATTTTTATGCTAAGCAGTTGGAACTTCATATGATAGGTAATGAAAGAAAACTTTTGTAAGTTTTAAATAGAGGCATTATTGGATAACTTTGATGCGTCTCGTTAAAAGTTTGACTTTCGTGTAAAGGAGTTTTCAGATCAGGTTTTTGTGACGTGTCCAAGATTTTAGATTTCAGGTGGAAGACAGGAAAGCTGAAAGATTCCATCAGAGTTCCACGATCAAATCTGTAAATACGCTAAGAAGCATAGATTCTATTTTAAGCAGAGAACCTAATTTTTAAATCATCGTGCTAAGGCATCTAAGTTTCAGGCAATAATGGATTTTTGGTGAGAAACTTGGTTAGATTTTTACTAATAGATGAGTCTGCAGACAAGTTGCTGTGTCAAATTTTGTCTTTCATACTAAGACATGAGGATTTTATATAAGAAATGGGATTTACAGTATGATAATAACATTATACAGTTTACAGGACTTTTGTGAAAAGGAAATGAGTTAATATAGACAATATGCTATGTATATGGTATTGTGATGCTGACAATGATGATCGTGATGATTTTACCTGATCTGTACACCATGCTATTTTTTAAAAATGTAATTGTACATTAAGGAATGATGTGATCAGAATTTTGAATTATGCTAAAGCCTTTAAATTTTCACCAGAGAATGAGTTCAGGTCAGTTACATGTCAAATGTTTTTATGCTAAAGTATTTAGATTTAATATTGCAGACAGTAAATAAACAGAGAAAGGTTTTAATCATGATCAAATTTAAGTGTCACACTAACAAGGGTGTATTTAACTTTGAGAAACAACAGATCAGGATTTTGTTTCTGGCTAGAGAGTCTGGATTTTAGCCAATGAAGAGTTTTACAAAAAAGAATGCACTTTTTTTATAGATCAGCTTGATGGCTAAGAAGAGAACCGAGAGGTAACAAAAGGTGTTCAATTTATAAAGAGCAGTAACAACGGAGCTAACCTATTCTATAGTCAGAGTTCAATTCGCTTTGCCCCAGCAGAGAAGAAGAAATGTGCAAAAAACCTCAACCAACACCTCTCCTCAAACTGAGGTCTCAGCACACTCTGACCCCCACCCCCCCATCACTGGCTTTGCACAAATCCTTTCCAGACAATCACATTTCAAATACATCTCATGCCTTCCCTCCCTCAACACAAGATCCCAACCCTATTCTGCCCGATGCACCCCTATAAGGTGGAGAGGAGGGACTAATCAGTGACAGACAGAAAAGGGTCTTTGCCGAAGAGTGAGGAGACCAGACTCACCTCATAAACAAGCGGGCTTGGAGAGAAAATACTCGGGGAGCATGTCAGTATGGCTGCAGGTGTAAGATGGGGGTCAGTGGTTTGAAATTCCTGAATCCCCACGGACTAAGAGGCCAATCTTGGCAGAGTGGAGATTATGGGGTGGGGATGGGGGAAACATTTAGGCGGGGGGGATATCTGAAGACCTCCTCAACAGCTGAGCGCTGGAGTGAACATGGCATTAGAAGGGGATCCAAAGAATTGAAGAGAAATCAGCAGAAATTCCTAGTTAGACTCAAGTAATAAACGTGTAACTATTCCAGCACATAGTAGGTGTTTGTAAGCATCTACGGAAAAAAGTGAAAAATAAAAAGCCTGAATCTGGACCTCTATCTCCCTGTCAAATTCCTACTTTGAGCTCGGGGAAGGAAATAAAAGCTATTTTGGGCCGTTAATCCAACTGGCAGGAGAAAGGCCAAGTGGCATTTTATCCTTCTCCATGAACGTGTTAAAGAGCTGGCATCACTGGGGGAGATTCCTGCCCCCACAAACACAGCCTGGGCTTGCTCCAGAGTGCCGGGCCTGCCAGGGTGGCTTTGGATAGCGCTCAGATGTGACCTCTATGGCTTTTGGGTGGCCAAAAAGGGAAGGAGGCTTCGTCAGGCATATGGGGCGGTGTGAAATGAAGCCACTGGCACATTCTACCAGGTGCCCTCCTGCCATGGTGGCCACTCCAGGTCAGTCACGCCACAGAATTTATGGGCTGTGAATTTCTCACATCCCCAGGCAGGCCAGGAGACGGATCCTGGGAGCCAGGTCAGGGGCTGGCAGATTTTTACAGTCTCTCCCAAGTGGCCAGTTGAGGAGGCTGACGCGGACCCAATTTCTCTCTGCTCTGATCATTTGGGCTTCTGATTTTTGAGAACTTGACCCTGAGCTTGTTGAGACCCTAAACTGCTACCTTTACTCCCCACCCCCACCCTGCCCACCCCACCCCCAGGTTCTGATCTCCGTGGTCCCTGTTGCTGACGGGACACACCGCCACCTTACCAGTCTTCAGAATCTATTCTTTTCCATCCGAAGAAATGATAGAACCCTCTGAAGACTCATTTGAGACGATGATGGAGCATAAGAATCCATCATCAAAACAAATGGAGTCCTCCGAGGGCTCATCCAACACCACTG
Organism: Trichechus manatus latirostris; assembly: GCF_000243295.1. NCBI lineage: Eukaryota > Metazoa > Chordata > Mammalia > Sirenia > Trichechidae > Trichechus > Trichechus manatus. Next base: position 11,209,747 of record NW_004443981.1, read on the forward strand.
TGGAGACATCTGGCAGCCAAGTGCAGGAAGCGTTGGAGCCAGCCAGTGGCCCATCCCAGGAAAGAAAAGAGCCACCCAGTGGCTCACTCCAGGAAATGGAAGAGCTGCCCATTGATCTACTCCAAGACATGGAGGAGCCATCCAGTGGCCCACATCAGGAAATAGAGGATCCACCCAATGACCTACTCCAAGACATGGAGGAGTCATGCAATGGTTCACGCCAGGAAATGGGGGATCCACGCAATGAAACATCTGGTAGAATGGAAGAACCATCAGTCAACCCACGTGGAGCCCAGGATGAGCAAGAGAGCGACACTGACCTGTCTGAATCTAGCGACGATCAGGATACCGACGAGCAAAACCTAGGGAAGTTCTCTGAGGAAGAGATGCTGGCCGCAGTGAGTTCCATTACCTCTCTGTACTACCAGATGCAAGACCTCAGAGAACAACAAAGAGTGGCAGAAGAGATCTTGATGAATGGGATCCACAATGGCCAACTGCCTCTCCCATTACCCTTCACTGGTGATCGCAGAGAATATCGCGAGTTCATTGTTCTCTGCCAACTGATCTTACAAAACTACCCAAGGATGTTCTCCAATGACCGGCTGCGCGTTGGGTACGTTATCACTCACCTCTCTGGCTTGGCCTTAGACTGGGCCAAGGTTCTCCTGCAGGATGACAGTCCTCTGATAAGTGACTTCTCGGGCTTCCTGGGGGCCATGTCCAGTGTGTTTGAGTACCGGCAGGCACTTCGAATGGCTGAAGAGGCCATGTTCAACATCAAGCAGAGGAATCGCCCTGCTGCAGCCTACATCAATGAGTTCCGGAGTCTGGTGCCCATCCTGGGCTGGCCAGACGAAGTCCTGCAGGCCCACCTGTGCCAAGGGCTCAACGAGGAGATCAGGCACTATTTGTTCCGGGTTCCTCAGCCAGACAGTCTGGAGAGCCTGATTGTGCTCGTCCTGCAAATAGAAGAGAAGCTGGCAGAGAGAAGAGCGCTACTCAGGCTGCCTCCAGAAGCCCGCCCACGCAACCTGACCTGGATCGACTCACCTTCTCCAGAGAGGTGGATGGTGAGCAGCTGGTTGCCCTCTGATGTCCATCCCACCATCGAGAGGGCCCACATCTTTCTGCTGCTCATGGTGAGAGTCAGCCCCTACCACAGTGTTGCAGTCCAGGCCCTGGTCGACTCAGGGGCAGGCTCCAACTTCATGGATGAGCGGTTTGCCCAAGAGCACTACGTGGAGCTCTACGAGAAGCCATACCCCCAGCAAATCCAAACCATGGACGGCTCACTGATTGGCGACGAGCCTGTGTGGCTCTACACTGAACCCCTGGTATGCATCCATCAGAACCACCAGGAGTACATCGAATTTGACATCATTCCTTCACCCAACTTCTCCGTGATCTTAGGCGTTGACTGGCTCCGAACGCACACCCCCGAAGTGGACTGGATCAAAGGCCGCTGCACCTTCCACTCTCCCTACTGCCTGCAGAACTGCTTCCGCCCACCCCCGCCATGCATCGCGCTGGAAAGACAAGGCCTGAGCCTGCTCCCCGGACTGCCGCCCCCATACTCCGACCTGGCCGACGTGTTTAACCCGAAAGAAGCAGATGATGAGACTTCCGACCAGCCAAGCTCAGACGGATCCGATGATCTTTCTGAATCAGAGCCCTCTGAGCTTCAGCAGGCTGGAGACAGTGATCACGATGAGGTCTTTTACGAATGCCCCTCCACTGCGTCGTGGGAACCTGTAGGTACTGGGATGCAAGACAGAGCCAGGCTGCACGATGACTACTGGGACCCGCGAGACATGCTGACCAACAGACAGGACTACATACAGATGATTCCAGAACTGTTTGACCAGTTACACGGAGCTACATGGTTCACAAAACTGGAGCTGCGTGGGACCATTGTGGAGGAAAGCATGAAAATACACCAAGCAGAAGACGTATGGAGAGCAGCATTCGGGTTGGAGTTTCCAGAGATGAACAGTTACCAGCCTTTCCAGATCTCCTCAGACCCTATCATACCTCAGAGCGTGATTCACTACATCCTCCAGGGCATGCTAGGTTACTTCGTGCTCTCTTATGGGCGGGATGTCCTGATCTACTCAATGAGTCAAGAGGAACACCCCCACCATGTTCGCCAAGTCCTGGTCCGCTTCCGGAGGCACAACATCTACTGCTCCCTGGACAGGAGCCAGTTCCACAGAAATACCATCGAATTCCTGGGATTCGTCATCACCCCCAAAGGGGTAAAGCTGAATAAAAGCATCGTCACCACCGTGACAGGGTACCCCATCCCTGGTTCTAAGAAGTCCCTGCGACACCTGATAGAATTCGTCTTCCCCTACCGGCACTTTGTTGAGCGCTTCATCATCGTCATTGAGCCCCTCCTTCGACAGCTGCTCTACAACCGGGGCTTCTACTGGGGCGATGAGGAGCAAGAGGCCTTCGAGTGCCTGAAGAGGGCTTTCCGGAAGGCGCCCCTTCTCCACCACCCAAAGCCCCAGAACCCCTTCTTCTTGGAGACCGGCATCACCAAGACGTCCATACACGCTGCCCTGATCCAAGTAGATGACCAGACTGGTAAAAAGGTCTACTGTGCTTTCTACTCCCGAAACATCTCGCCTATCGAAGACGACTACTCTCGACTGGAGATGAGGATCCTCCCCATACGGGCTGCCTTCACGGTGTGGTGCCGCTACCTGGAGAACACCGAGGAGCCCATCATGATCCTTCTCAACACAGAGGATCTAGCCTCTCTGAATAATGACAGGCTCACCGTACTTCTCCCCGGGCATTGGGTCTTCTTCTTCTCCCACTTCAACTTTGACGTCATGGAGTGGCCAATCCAAGATGGCCACCGGGTGCGGCTGCCTCACAGGAGCCACCGCCTGGAAGCTCAGCCCCTGCTGCTGTTCTCCACCACGGCATTCCCGAGTGGCCAGGTATCAGCATCCCGGCAAGAAGGGGAGAACGGAGATGCACTACACCAGGGCCAGCCAAGTGGGCAGGACGGCCAGCAGGAGATACTGGCTCTGCTACCAATTGACCAAATAATCAACACCTTCCTCATCCAACTTGGTGCTGCCCAGGTGAGAGCGGTCGTTCTGCACTTCTTACGGAGCCTCCTGCTCTGGCAGAACACCCTGGCCCTGGCCACCATCCTTCTGCTGCTCAAGCTGAGGCCATGCCTCCAGCAGCTAATGGCATCAGCCCCATTAGTGGCTCAGCCCCGACCCAGGCTCCCAATGCGCCTCATCCTGGACTCGTCCCTCATCGCCAGCAGTGGCATGGCCACCGCCATAGCTGATCTCCTCATCCAGATGCCACCCCTCGTGGGTGCCAACACCATCCCATCCCAAGAGCTGGCAGAGCTGTTCCTGGGCCCTGGCCACTGGCAGAGCAACGCCCTGTGCCCCCAGGACTACCGAGGCCTGCAGCTGACCCCCGGCTTCTGGCTGATGCTGTGTGAGTTCTTTGGTGTCAGACTCACCCCCGGAGAGGAAAGCTACCCGGTCCCACGCGAGCAACGCTACCTGGAATTGCACGTCATTAACGATGAGAATGTCGTCTTGCGAGAAGCCCGGCAGGGCGACCTGCAACGTTACCGTCAAGGTGGCCTGCATGACGGCCTGCAAGACACCCCGCAGGACGAACAAGAGAGCGCTGTGCAAGAGGCCCTGCCGAGGGACACCGCCACTGTGGCCCTCCCCATCCCGCGACACAGCCAGGCCCACCCCGCCATCCTTGCCCTCCTGCGCCACGCTCGAGCTGCTGAAGGGCGGCCAGGCCTGCTCACTCGGGGGCTGCTGGCCAGGCTCCTGATTCGTTTTCTGAGGGTGACGAGAGCCCAGGCTGCCCCCAGCACTGTGCGGGCGAGCCCACCCAAGGAAGAAGCAAGCCTGGAAGAACTACCCAATGACAATGAAGACACAGACCTCGACTGAAAACACCTGCTGTCCAGTGAGGCGCCGCCTTGCCCCCTCTGCTCCTGACACGCCCACAGTGTCTCCTCCAAGCTCCCTGTGCCTCTACTTGCTTAGCTCAGACCCAGCGCTCCCTCCCTGCCGCTCCTGGCCCCAGGGGAGCCCACTTGTGAAGGCCAACTCGTCATACACCAGCAGTACCATCAACACCTATGGACCACGAACCATCAGAGGCCCAGAGCCAGTCTCAGGGCTACACAACCCCACCGTCTTAATTCTCCAGGTCCCAGGCCCACAACTGGGAGTGTGATCAATGACAGGAGAAAGCAGTGATGAGCAGAGAATGACCCCATGACCCCAGGTCAGGTGAAGCAGCAGGCAAAACAGACGCAGCCAAGCAAGCAGGGGCCAGGTGCGCTGGCCACCGTGTCATCCTGGGACACTGACCTCGGGTGCTCCACTGACTGCTTCTACCTCCGTCACCGGTGCTCCTGGCCATGGCGTATCCACAGTTCCTGCTTCCCTGGGCTTCCCCACTCCCCCGCCCGCCACCCGAGACTCATGGTGTGCCGTGTTGCCTCCCCAGCCCACCCTGCAAAGCAAGCCGCCTCCCACCGCCTGGCTCAGCTCTCTGACCCTGCTCTGGACCTGAGACCAAGAAAGTGTGTCTGAGTTCTTACCTGGACGCTCCAGGACTGTCCCGACGTACCAGTGTGACTGCCACTTACCGGACTTGACATCGGGGACCCAGAGGTCACCGGACACTGACTGGGTGACTGCCCTTGAGGGGCTTGCTCTACCCCTCCCAACACAGACAGCCCCGGGACCCAGGCCCCAAGATAAAGGGGAAGGGGCTCCGAGAGACTGGTGAAGACCCCGAGATGCAGCAGACTGTGCTGAGCAGCTGAGAGGTCCTGACCAGGCCACTGCCCTTTGCCATGAGGAAGAGACCCTCTCTCCTTCCCCTCGTTCTCACCCCCTGTACATTTATACACTTTCTCCTTAAATAAAGCAAAATAAAAGAGTATCTGGCTTGCTGGCTTCTTCTGCGAAGGTGGGGTGAGGGTAAGGGGGCAAGTGAGGTGGGGGCAGGCAGGGTAGGGGGCAGGTAGGATAGACAGGGCAAGGGGCAAGTAAGATGGGGGCAGGTGGAGTGGGAGGGCAAGGGGCGGGTGGGGCAGGGGGAGGCAGGGTGGGGGTCAGGCAGGGCAGGCCAGGAAGGGCTTAGCTTTCGGAGGCCAGCCATGGGCTTTCCCCAAAAACAGGCCCCGTCCAGGGACTGGCAGACAATCGGGAGGCCTTTCACAGAAGTGACTACCTGTCGCCCCAGAGATGTGACTCTGGTCGTTCCCTCTGCCTTGGGAACGCTCCACCCCCTGCCAAGGCTGACTTCTGGTACCTATCCCCCCAGGGAGGACCTGGGGAGGGGTGCAGAGGGGGGCACTGGGAGCTGTCCTTCCTGAGGGCTCCGAGCAGGGAGCCCAGTGACCCATGCTCCCACCTGTGCCCAGGCTGGTGTTCTTCTCATGGGAGAAAGGAGGGGTGGGCAGGCTGGGTCTACGCCCCAAGTCAGAGGGCTTGGGTGCCGTGGAGCCTTGGCCTCAAGCAAATGGCCCTCACACCCCATGGAGAAGGCCCTGGTCCCCATTTCAGAGCACCGCTCTCCGTATGAGCCCTGGACGTCTGGAGTGCTCTGTCCCCAGGAGGGGTCCCCAGGAGAGCACAGGGAGGGGGCATCGCTCTTACTCACTTTCAGTTCACACAGCTCACCATGCCACACACACCCATCGAGCCACACACACGCGTGCACTCAAGCATACACCCACATACACACACGCCCCCGGAGGGGTGAGGGGCACACCGCCCAGAACCTGGTTCTCACCCCCCCCCGGGGATGGGCCTCTGCACTGGGGCAGAGGGGAAAGAACATGAACCCTCCCTCCAGGTGTGAACTTGGGCCTCAGCTGCAGAGGGGTGACTACACAGAGGCCCGTGCCTGTGGGTCCTACACACTGAGCAGCAGAATCTCCAACCAGGCACCCTGAGATCACCCCAGATATCTGGGTTCAAGGTTAGGAGCTAACCAACCTGGACAGGGTGGTCCCCTCCCCCTCCACAGCGTGGCCTTGAACTAGCTATTTCCCTCACTGACCCCAGAGCACGCATCTCCCCAGGCCCAGGGAGCCTGAACTCCTCCTCCCACCCCACGCCGACCTCTGTGTGCACCTGGGTTCCAGAGCACAGACAGGGCCCTGCCCAGAGCCACCCCCCAGCATTGGGGCTTGGCTGTGTCCCACTGATACAGCTCTCTTGCCCTGTGCCTTCCCAGGTCCCAAAGGGGTGATGGGCCACATGCCCACCTGTCTGTCTGTTCAAGGAATCTACCCCTGACAGAAGTACCCAGAGATCATGGTCAGGATCCCGAGATTCAAAGTCAGGGGCGCAGCAACTCTCTTGGACTCTCCTACCTAACAATGAAGTTCCTGAAAAGGTAGCCCCACTCCCACCTGGCTGCACACTGCCCCTCTCCAAGCCTCAGTTTCCCAGTCTGTCACTCAGACCCATGGAGGCTGCTGGGAGAATTCCGAAGGGTCACTAATAAACCTCTTCATCCCTGGAGTTCTCATGTCACTTATTTAAAATAAATGGGGGCAAACCAAGGCCCAGAGAGGGCAAGCAACAGGCTGGTGGCCACAGAACAAGTTGGGGGCAGAGCCAGGACTTGGCCCCTCTCCAGTGGCCTGTGTCCTCTAGCCCCGGGACACTCCATCCACACCTGAGCACAGCTACAGTCGGGAACCCAGTGAAGGTCCCCCCAAACAGCCAACATCACAGTGGCTCCAGGAGCCCAAGGGCACCATGTCTGTCTATCTGTCTGTCCCAGCATACTGCCCCAACTGCAGCCCCAAGAGATCACTGGCAGGGTCCCGTGCTTCAAGGCCAGGGACTCAGCAGCAAGACCTGCAGCATCCCCTCAACTAGTCAGCACAGCAGGCTCTGTCCCCCTGATGCATGCTGACCTTGGGTCCCAAGCCCCAACCCCGAGGTGCTAGGTCACCTAAGTGGGTGGCTGTCCACCGTGGGCCTGTTCTCCCATCCTCTGAATGGGGCCATGGGAATGGGGGGTCAAGGACGGCAAGACTCAATCTTCAAGGGACGGTGGTTTCTAAAACCCCCTTCTGATGCCAAGCAACACTCTTCTTGGGGTCCCCAAATCCTTTAAAGTGAACTCACAAAAAGGTGCCTTTCCCACAGAGGGGGCCTGGGATGGCGGGAGGGGGCCATGCCCATGATGGAGGAGACTGGGAGTCCCAGGGCTGGGACTCGAGGGCAAACATCTTCCCCTGCTTGGACAGGTAACCTAGCAGCCGTGCCAGGCCCCTGCAGACCAAGACCACCCTCGCAAGGGGAGGAGCAAATAGGAGGACCTCACAGGGAGGTTGGTACCAAACGGGACCTGCTTCACCCCTCTACCAGCCCTGCTTGCAGCGGGGTTGGGACGCCCACTAAGGTATATGTGTTTCTCCAAGGGGAACGCACAGACACACATGCCCACTCACACATATATATACACACTCACACATACACACTCATACACATACATATACACCACACTCACACACACATATACTCACATGATACATACACTCTCATACACATACACTCACACACACACACACGCACACACCCACATATAAACATACACTCACACACACAGGGTCAGGAGCACACACACGCATGGGCCGCTCACACACACACACTCACAGGGTCAGGAGCACACACACGCATGGGCCGTTCACACACACACACTCACAGGGTCAGGAGCACACACACGCATGGGCCACTCACACAACAGTCGTCCCGCATCCTACCTTAGCAAAGAGCAGCATCCTTGCCTATTGGGTCCCCCTCCCCCAACCCCGCCAGAGTGGGGGCTCTATCCCATTTTACAAATGAAAGAGGCAGCCCCCCAGGCCTAGAGAACTACTGACAAAACCAAACCATGGGGTTAGTATGCTTCCACTATCCCAAAAAAAGTTAAAAAAAAACATAAAACAAACCTTTGAGCCTCCTGCAAAAAAGGAAGCGGTTAAGATTAAGTGAAGGGCCCGGTTATGACATCATGACCAACACAAAGGAGGTGAGAACTGCAGACAGTCACCCGGTTGCTCTGGGCAGAGGGACACCCACATGGGCCCAGGCCGGGCCTTCCCACAGATAAGTGTGAATGCACCGACCTCCCACTCCCCTACCCCTAGCCCAGGGTCAGCACCTACCTCCCACCCACCCCCAGCCCCAGCCTGGGTAAGCTGGCTTCCAGCAAGCTCAGTCCATGCCTCGCAGGACAGCCAGGCCCTCAGCCTCAGGCCTGGCACACGCAGCCGCACGTGCTCCAGGCAGCACAACCACTCACCGCTCAGGTCGAGATCCGGTCCCCCCTCCAGGAGCTGTGGATCGGATCAAGTGTCCCTGACAAAGACCTCTGTGTTAGTTCCGATCAATCCCTTGAAGTCCCCTCAGTGCCCACCGGGCAGCTCCCACCCAGCTCCCGAAGGTGAGAAGGGGAAAGGCAGGCAGAGCCCACTCCACGCCTGGTTCCCATCCCACCCCCCAGGGCACGTGCAGGGCCGGGGCACTCGGGTCACATCCTAAGCCCAAGAGAAGCAATCTCAGACCCACACATGACCCTTGTCCTGACCTCTGCTCAGGGTCTTCCAGAACAACAGGACAGGGTTCTGAAACGCCTCCACTAAACCTTCACGCAGCACCCCCTGGCACTGGCCAAAGCAGGGCCTCCTGGAAGGTCTGTTTAAGTGGGTGACAGGCAAAGAGAAGGCGCCCTAGAAAAGACAAGAACCAAACAAGTATGGAGGCCTTGGCAACAGGCGGCTTTCTCCGCGGAGGGGAGCCAGAGCGGAAGGGAAATGCCAAGGACAGACCATTTTCTCTAAAGCCTTTCTCGAGTGAGGCCCTCAGGCCACTCACATCAGGCTCATCAAGGACGGCATGGGAACATGCAGATTCCCAGGCACCACCCTAGCCACTCAGCCCCCAGGAAGCCCTAAAGCCAGCAGCAGGTGGAGAACCACAAATCCACTCTGTGCCAGACACTGCCCACCTCTTGAAGCGAGGATCTTTCCTTGGAGATCAGAAGAAGTTGCTAGAAGCAAGAAAGAAGGGAGAGGAGCATGCGGAGAGGCAGGGGAGGAAGAGGAGAGGTAGGGGTGATGCAAGGAAGAAGGGGAGAGGCAGGGGAGGCAAGGAGGCAGATGAGAGACAGAGACGACATGGCAGAGGAAGGGGAGGAAGGGGAGAGGCGGGGGAGGGGGAGGGGATACAGGTGAGGAGGGGGAGAGCCAGGGGCGACTTGGGAGAGGAAGGAGAGGAAGGCGAGAGGTAGGGATGATGCAAGAGAGAGGGGGAGAGGCAGGGAAGGAGAAAGCCAGAGGAGACGGGAGAGGAAGGGGAGAAGAGGAGAGGTAGGGATGAAGCAAGGAAGAAAGGGGAGAGGCAGAGGACAAAGGAGATGACCACAGGAGACAGGGGAGAGGCAGGGATGATGCAAGGGAGGAAGGGGAGGGGCAGGGGAGGAAGGGAAGGGGCAGGGGAGGAGCAGGGGAGGAAGGGGAGAGACAGGAGGGGGCAGAGGAGGAAGGGAGAGGCAGGGGACAAAGGGGAGAGGCAGGGGACAAAGGGGAGAGGCAGGGGAGGAAGGGAAGGGGCAGGGAAGGGGGGGAGGAAGGGGAGAGACAGGGGAGGGGCAGGGGAGGGACAGGGGAGGAAAAGGAGGCAGGGGAGAAAAGGGAGAGGCAGGGGAGGAAGGGGAAAGGCAGGGGAGGAAGGGGAAAGGCAGGGGAGGAAGGGGAAAGGCAGGGGAGGAAGAGGAGAGGCAGGGGAGGAAGGGGAGAGGCAGAGAAGGAAAGGGAGAGGCAGAAGAGGAAGGGGAGAGGCAAAGGAGGGGCAAGGGAAGGGCAGGGGAGGAAGCGGAGGGCTTGGGGAGACGGGAGAGAAAAGGAGGCGGAAGGGGAGAGACAAGGACAGGAAGGGGAGAGGTAGGACTGATGTAAGGGAGAAAGGTGAGAGGCAGAGGAGAAGCAAGGGAGAAGAGGAGAGGTGGGGAAAGAAGGGGAAAGGAAGAGAAGGAAGGGAAGAAGCAGAAGAGAGGATTGGGAGAGGTAGGGGAGGAAGGGGAGAGGTAGAGGAGAGGCAGGGGAGGAAGGGGAGGGCTAGGGGAGACAGGGGAGGGGAAGGGTAGGAGGAAGAAGAGAGGTAGGGATGATGCCAGGGAGGAAGAAGAGAGGTAGGGGAGAGATAAGAGAGGAAGGGGAGGAAGGGGAGAGGAAGGAGAGAGGCAGAGAAGGAAGGGAAGAAGCAGGGGAGAGACAAGGAAGGATTGGGAGAAGCAGGGGAGGAAGGGGAGAGGCAGAGGAAGGGTGGGGAGGAAGGGGAGGAAGGGGAGAGGCAGGGGAGGAAGAGGAGAGGTGGGGGAGGAAGGAGAGAGGCTGGGAAGGATTGGGAGAAGCAGGGGAGGAAGGAGAGAAGCAGAGGAGGGGCAGGGGAGGAAGAGGAGGGCTAGGGGAGACAGAGGAGAGGAAAGGGGGAGGAAGGGGAGAAGCAAGAAAAGAAAGGGAGAGGCAAGGATGATGCAAGGGAGGAAGGGAAGGGGCAGGGGAAGAAGGGAAGGACTAGGGGAGACAGGAGAGGCAAGGGAGAGGAAGAAGAGGAAGGACAGAGGCAAGGAAAGGAAGGGAGAGGCAGGGGAGACATAAGGATTATGCAAGGAAGGAAGGAGAGAAGCAGGAGAGATCCAAGGGAGGAAGAGGGAAGAGGCGGAGGGAGTGGAGAAGAAGGAGAGAGGCAAGGGCAGCGGAGGAAGCGGTGGAAGGGGAGAAGCAGGGGAGGTGGAAGAAGAAGGGGTGTGTCACGGACAGCAAGGGAGGAAGGGGAGGAAGGAGAGACAAAGCAGGAAGGGGAAAAGCAAGGGAGAGGAAAGGGTGAGTCAGTGGATGAAGGGGAGATGCAGGGAAGGAAGGGAGAGGCAAGGGATGGATGTGACAGATGGAGTAGGAAGGAGAGAGACATAGCAGGCAGGGAAGAGGTAGAGGAAGGGAAGAGGCAGAGTAGAGGCAAAGGAGGAAGGAGAGAGACAAGGGACAAAGGAGAGACAGAAGGAAGGGGAAAAGCAGGGGTGAGGCAGGGGAAGAAGGGGATAGGCAGTGGAGGAAAGGGAGATATAGGAGAGGAAGGGGAGAGGGAGGGGAGAGGCAGGGAAAGGCATGGGAGGAAAGAGAGAGGCAGAGGAGGGGTAGGGGAGGAAGAGGAAAGACAGAGGAGGAAGGGGAGAGTCAGGGAAGAGGCCCAGGAGGAAGGGGAGAGGCAGGGGAGGAAGGCGAGAGGGAGGAGGCAATGGACCAAGTGGAGCGGCAGAGGATAAAGGCAAGTGGCAGAGGAGAAAGGGGAGAGGCCCAGTCTTGGTAAACAGGAGGGAGCATGACACGGGACTCTGCTAAGTGACAGGTTCACACAACAGTTTTGGATGCCAAACCATATATCTCAGTTATATTATGATGCAGACATTACATCAAATAATGAGACAGATGTCGTGCAGTGTATATATCCACATCTACAGACACTTGGATAGATCAAGGTTTCAGACCAAACGGCCTGGCATGGGTGTGGGCTAGGCATCCCAGCAGGATGAAGGCCACCCTGGCCAGACACAGTCCTTCCATGACGGAACGTTGTCTTCCCAGTCACACATGTTGCCCCAGCCCCATTCCACCCAGCAAGAGCACACAACAGACCCCCACCACTCCCTGCCTTTGCTCAAGCTGTCCCTCACCAGGGACGCCTTCCTCAACTCAACAAGGCCACCACTCCATCCTGATACCACGACAGACGACAAGTAAAAAAAGTAGAGCCAGAGGGTGGGGCTGTACGGGAGAGACGGGGTGAGAAGACAGTACAGAGGGAAAGAGGAGAGGGGGAGGAGGAGGGAGGGGAAATGGAGAGGACACCATGGTCCTATATGAGGTTAAGGGCTCCATGCTTCAGGGCATGGCCACCCTCCTGCTTTGTCCGCCCGCCATGTGCGCCTGGGCTGGCTGCCAGGGCTGGTTAGTGGGGTTAATTTAATGGTTCCAGTAGCAAAGGGGCATGGCACAGGTCATCACCCGCCACGCATGGGACCCGAGTTAGTGGTCTAGTGCCCCAAGGCGTCTGGCATGGACAGGGATGGCCCAAGAGGCAGAAAGGGTTGCCTGTGGAAATTTCTGGCTAACGGAGGCCAAGACTCCAGTCAGGAAAGCTGAGGAAGATGGGGGGTAATGGAAGATGCGTCTGTCGAGAGTAAGAGGCCGCCTGAGAGGGGCCTCGGCCTCCTGGTCATGAAGAGTCCTGGGCAGAGACCGAGGTCCCTCAAGGAGACCCTCCTCCCACGGCCATGGAAGGGTCATACCTGCTCTGTCCAAAACCCCCTCCCAGTCCTGGACAAAGGGCACCCTCTCTCCAAAGTCTGCCTGTCCTGGAAGCCGGGTGCTCTCGGAGGAGCTCGCCTTTGCCACCAGACTACCCCCATCAGTGGGAATCAGAGGTTGACTGTTTGCCCAGCCCAGGAACATGCCCACGGGGGGGAATGCTTTCCCCTCCAAGGAGAGGGTCTTCGAGATGGCCCAGCCCCAGGGCCTCCCCTCTAGGAACTTGGAGAGCTGCGGAAGAGAGAGAAAGCCCACAGCAAGCTAGGCGGGACGGGCAGAGGGGCAGCTCCAGGACCCGCTCCAGGCAGCCAGGGTGCAGAGGAGGGTCCGGGGGCTGCGAGTGGTTGAAGGGGATGAGGAAAGGCATCATATAGGAGCTGGGTAACTGTACATCAACTCCTGTATGAAGCCGTTCTCACCCCCCACCTACTGACTACGGGCCGCGACCCTCCTCCCGGAAGCTCGGGGCAAGCGCCCAGGACACCAGATGGGACGCCTGCTGCTAGTGGTTAGAGCAGCGACAGCGAGGGACAGCCAGCCCAGGCAGCACGCCCCCCACGCCCCTGCGGCACCTGTGGGCCCTTGCCTCCTTGCTCCTCCAGGGGCCCCGCCCACAGAGACCCCCAGGGTACGTGGAGACAGGCCAATCACGGAGGGTGGGATGCGAGGCGAGAGCTCTGAATGTACCACAGAGGTTTGGCCCCGCCCCCTCCATCACCCACTTCCGATGCAGCCCCGCCCCCTCC
>NW_004443981.1:11223004-11258376 GCF_000243295.1 Trichechus manatus latirostris
AACCTGGCTTTCTGAACAGGGTAACGGACAGAGGCGCCACTGAGACCTCTGCAAGGATGAACTGAGCCCAGCAGGAACGCAGGGACGTTCATTTGTTCCTGCACTTCCTTCTTGACCCGCTCCTTGGCTTCCCTGCCCTGCAAACCACACCTTACACTCTCCAACAACCAGCTCCATGAAGCAAGGCACAACCACGTGGGTCCACAGGTCCAGCACATAGTGCTCCAAAATATCTGCTGATAAATGACCCAGTGACACAAATTCCCTGAGAGAGCCCACAGAGGGAAGCCTCCAGGGTGTGGTGTTCAGGCCTCAAGGAGAACTGGATGGGGGCAGGGGGCTGGGGGAGGCACTCAGAGGGACACAGGAGCCTACAAATGGTGGACTTCCTGGTGAGGATCCCCGTGAGGAGTACCCCTCACAGAGGCGTGAAGATGGGAGATGCAGGGCCGCCATCTCAATAGATCCCGTGGGCCTCCACTGGCCACGCCAATTCTGGATCAAAAGCAAATAAAAATGTGCAACCAAACACTCTTGAAAGTGACAGGAGTTAATCCATCAAAGGCAGAATTTCAAATCTGCAAACCTGGAACCCCTCATGAAGATCGCCAGCATCCCCCTAGTGCTGAGTCCACTCCAGTCTCTGAGGGGGCCGCAGAAACAAGCCCAGTGCTGTTCCCCTAGGACACCAGCGGCTCCCAGACCTATAAACACCCGCCATGACTACTGACAGTCTACATCGGGCTAAACAAGGTCAAAAGCCCGACACACAAAAGCAATTATCACCCTCCACCACCATCGTCTTAGAGAACAAAAGCATATTTTAATAGCCCCAAAGTAGCAAGGACACGGCGCAGAATTTTCAAATGGAATAAATTGTGCTTTACAAAAATGCACTCCCTTGCCCATCATTTTCTAACTCTGCCCCAGAACCCTACGAACTCCATCACAGACTGGGCCCTGCCCTCACCTCACCCCTCAGCATCTCCTCCAAGGTGCACCTGTGGTCTATTTCGTCCTTGAAACCACTCAAGGGCTGAACAGTGAGAAGAGATAAGCGAAGTTACCCCCAAGCCCCTGTCACTGGCTTTTGTCTCCCTATAAACTTGAGGATGCATTGAAAGTAGGAAAAGGCCACCGCTTGCCTTGGGCACAGCATGGAGTCCCCCAGTCCCTCCCAGCCCCCACTGTGACCCCAGCTGAAGGCTTTAACTCAATGCAGTCAGCTCTCATTAAGCCATAAAGCCCCTTGAATCTGACTTTCCCAGGAGAACTGGGCGATTTGACACTCTTTGCCCACCAGATGCCTCAGGCCTCCCCAGCAGCAGCAAACACATGCAATTGTGGGGCAGGGTGTTGTTAGTCCTAACTGGCGGGATGGGTGTGATTTTTAATATCTGCCGCAAAACACACTTCACACAACTCTCCTTTCTGGGAGGGCCTCGTGCAATCCTTGAGTTTGCAATGCCCTTCCTTTGCTTGAGGGCGTGTGTTTGGCAGGTACAGGATCCACGGTGTCTTGCCCAAGTCCCTGGTGCAGCAGGGGCTAGAATCAAGGACCCCACAAGCAATCTGGGAGGGCCACCCACAGGGAAGAATGAGGACACAGCTGACCTCCCTGTCCAGGCACCTGCAGCCTGGTCTCTGGGCCTCCCCGACCCCCCTCCTCCCAGCGGTCAGTCAGACCCTTCTCTGCACCCTCAGCCCCACAGTCCTGGCTCAGGCTCGACTGCATCTGTGGCATGTGCACTCCCCTACTTGATGCCTGGTAGAGGGCCTGGCACACAGTAGGCCTTCACTGGATGCGCAGACAATGAATGAAAGCCTAGGGTGTACAAGGCCCTGGAGGCCAGAGTGAGACCCGAGGCACAATGGAGGGGAGGCAGGCGATGGAGGTGGGCGATGCTGCTGGGAGGCCAGGTCCGGGGTGAAAGGATGAGATGCTGTGCCAGGATGATGACAGAGACCAGGTGGAGGTGATGGGAGCCCTGATGATGGAGCCCATGGTGACAGACAGGCCAGCCCCTGGACACGGTGTTTGCAGATGACAGAGACCAGGTGGAGGTGATGGCAGCCTGAGGTGATGGAGCCCATGGTGATGGATGGGCCAGCCCCCTGGACACAGTGGTCACAGGTGACAGAGACCAGGTGGAGGTGATGGGAGCCTGAGGTGATGGAGCCCATGTTGATGGATGGGCCAGCCCCTGGACACAGTGATCACAGGTGACAGAGACCAGGTGGAGGTGATGGGAGCCTGAGGTGATGGAGCCCATGTTGATGGATGGGCCAGCCCCTGGACACAGTGGTCACAGTGACAGTGGCCAGGTGGAGGCGATGGGAACCCTGATGATAGAGCCCATGGTGATGGATGGGCCAGCCCCCTGGAGACGGTGGTCTCAGGTGGCAGTGACTCTGCCCTGGGTAATAGGAGCCCTGATGATGGAGCCCATGGGGACAGGCAGGCATGAGATGGACCCCACAAAACTGGAGGGGCTGGAGGAAGAACCCAGGGCCCATGAGCTGGGCCTGGACACCTTTGAGGCTGAGGATTCAGGTAAGACATGAAGAAGGTGCCTTGGCAGTAGCCATCCTGCCCGGCACTCAGCTCCCACCCAACCCCTGCCCACGTGCATTAAGGCAACAGCAGAAGTGTCAGCTGGAGAATAATCACTGAGCCGAGAGCCTGGCAGAGGAGCCGTGGACGTCCTAGACCAGGGCTGGGCAAACATTTTCACCTGCACACACCGTACAGGAACTTTAAAATAGCATCTATCTCCCCCCAGCCCATTTTTTAATTAGCAACACGACATCTTCATACCAAGTTTAACCTCTGGCATATCATAGGCTATATATGTGATTTAGATAGATGGAGGGAGGGAGGGAGGGGAAGAGAGAGAGAGACAGAAAGATAAATTGATAGATATAGATAGATGCATAGGTAGGTAGACAGGTAGATGGATGGATGGATGGATGGATGGATAGATGGAGGTAGAGAAATAGACTGATGGAGAGAGCTAGAGATAGAAATAGAGCATGTGTGCTAGAGACAGAGGTAGAGAGAGAGCTAGAGATAAAAACAGGTCTGCTAGACAGACAGATAGATAAATGCAGACAGAAATAAAAATAGAGAAAAAGATAGAGAAAGATTTATCAAAACTTCAGAAAATTCAGATTTAGCTCATCCAGTTTGTGGAAAACATCCACACTCAGCCTCACTGAAAAATCCATTGGCCAGATTTTCTTCAGTAGAAGTCTGATGGCATTTTTATCACTTTTCCACTCAAGTAAACGTGTTACTACGCATTGGGAAGACAACCGCGCAACTCTGCATTCCGAATCTAAGACAGGTGTGTGACCTGGATGAAATAAGATGGGCGCAGGGGGCACAGCAGACACTGACCTGGAAGCCGGGTGAGTCTCATGAAGCACAGGCGTTGTCAGGATTGGAGGATCTGTCACGGGTGTGCTGCAGTGGCCGAGGGCTGGGAGGCCCCATCCAGTCCTGAGGTCCCCTGCTGATGTCACGGGGAGGCAGAGGCACCAAACCGGGGCCAGGGAGGCTGGGGGAGCCAGGCATGCCACTCGCCCCGTTCTTGCGCCTCCATTCAGGAAGTGGCTGACTGTCTATTGTGAGGGGCGTTGGGGAGCTGGAGGCTGGGGCTGGGGTAGAGGGGCTGGTCAGAACCCCAAGCAAGGAACTGAGGACTTGGGGGGCTCCATTCCAGGACCCAGGAGACAGGAGCCTGTTGAGCAGAATGGGCGAAGCTGGGGAGGGGTGAGGGTGGGGCAGGGGAGTTCTTTTCTGGGCACACAGCCCAACTGGTGGGTAAGGGGCGCCTAGGGGGGAGAAGGGACACGGGATCCACATTCAGGGCGTCTGTCTGTTGTCAGTCACTCTCCACCATGTCTCTCTCACATGCACGCATGCACGCGCACACAGACTGCAACATGCACGTACCTCACACAGGCACACACGCCACACCCCCTGGGATGCACAAGCTTGCACGCACAGGCACACACCCACCCCCTACCCCAGGCCAGGACGCCTTCGCTAGGAACCCCCCTGGGCCGGAACTCAGCACACACCCGAACCTAACCCATGGCTACATGGGAGCCTGTCTGGGGCAGGAGGCTGAGCCAGGAGTCAGGGAACAACCTTCCACCGGGTCCCAGGCTACACAAGGGAACCCTGGGCACCACCAGGAAGACCTTGCAAGTGTCGGGAGCCCAGGGTGGGGTGGGGGGAGGTCTGGGGGTTAACTAAAGCCTGGCCTTTTGGGGTCACAGTCAATCCTAAGTGAAGGGAGGCAGGTCCCAGTCTGGACAATTACCCCAGGCCCCTAGAGGGTCAGGGCTAGTGTGCACTGGGGGCTGTGATCCCTGCCCAAGATCAAAACAGGTGTCGTGCTGGGGAGCTGTGGGATGGGGAAGAAAGGACTCACAGTGCTCAGATCTCCAGGAGCACCCCGCCCTCAGAGGACATGTCCCCAAGGTCCCTTCCTCCAGTCATGGCATCCCAGGAAAGGCTCCTCCTGTCCCCCCAGGAGAGTGAATCCCACACCCCTGTAGATGCGTGAGTACCCCAGAACAGCCTTGGTCCCCTCCAAGCAGCAGGTTCTGGAATGGGGGCGCTAACTAGAGCCCAGCCCACTGACATCACGCTTGCACACACGCATCCACCAGCAGCCAAAACCAAGCAAACAGATAAAGTGCTTTGTAAAGTGCAGGTATAGAGGTAAGGTTCCAAACACCCAGCCAGCTCCCGCCCCCACCCCGAAGCCCAGCAATTAGCATGGCCCAGGTCACCCTGCAGAGCCAGCTCCCCTGGCCCAGCACAGGGAGCCTTGCTGTGCTCCGCCCAACCACAGTGTCGCTCCAGGGCCCCCAGCTGAGCACCCAGGAATGGAAGTACTGGCTCAGGAGCACCATGAAGGCCTGTTGAGCTGAACTAAGCTGACACTGAAGACTCAACCCACCAGGGCCATTTGGAGTGGAGAGGGTCAGCCCAGAGAGACAGCTAGGGGGCTGGGGGCTGTCTGGGAACCTCATAGATAGAAACTTAGCCTAATAAATGAGGGGAAGGTCCCTCTCCTTTGCTGACTAACTGCACAACACCTAGGTGGAGCTGGGCCACCTCTGGGTCACCTGTCCTGCCCTCCACTGCCCTCTCCATCGGCCGCCCTGCCCACCTCCACCACCCACCCTGTCCACAGGATCCAGCCTCTGCATAGGGGATGGCTTTTGCTGCTATTCAGCCCAGCTTCCCCAGAGGCCTTAGTTGCCTGGGTTAGATTTCCATTTCAATCAAGTAAAATGTTCTGCACGCGGTGCTGGGGGCAAGGGGTACGTAGAGGCCCAAGTGTCTTCTGAGAAGTATGGGGAGGGCGCAATTAGGTGGGTGGCCCCTGCTGTGCCTGTGAGCACAGCCCTAAGGGAAGCTGGCAGGAACGCTCTTGGGCCAGCCTGCCCTTCTCCGTCCGGGCGTCCAGCTCAGAAATGGCAGCCACCAGAAAGGGTAAGAGGGGAAAATTACAATCATTGTGGAAAATTGCCACCCAGGCCATCTCCATTCCCTGACTCTGCTAAGAGCTGAGCTGAACGGACTCGTGAAATTGGGGCCCCTCGGCCCCTCCTGAGAAGGAAGAAGGCTGTAATTTCCTCTCCCCTGGAATCGCCCACCTCTCTGGCTCGGGCCCATTTTGCCAAGTGGCGGTCATTCTCAGACTCACCCACCTTGGGGCTAGTCACTCAGGGCCCGCCTCCCGGCCCTGTGTCCTGAGGGCCTCGGAGACTGAGTAAGCACCACTGGGGATGACCCCATACCAGAGAATGTCCCTCTGGCAGGAAAGGACAAAGCCAACAATGGGGAAACTGAGGCCCTGAGGGGAAGAGGCAGAGAAAGAACTGTGGCTGGGCCTGGCTCTCAGACTCCCACATGGTCCAAGGCATCCTCGCCCACCCTGGTCTGGGTCTCCAATATGGTGGGGGGCCTGGAGGCCAGGTGCCATCACTGTCGGTCTGCCCAAAGAGGCAGCAACCCTGGGGCCAAGCCCCCCTAATTCTGCTCTATAGATCGGTGAGCACAGGCACTCCTTAGCCCTTCTGGGCTCCTGGGAATCTTGGGAAAATCGGGGGCAGCTTGGTGCAGGGAATAGTGTGCAACCTCCAGAGAGGTCTGGTCTTAACAGATACCCAGTAACCAGCCTCTGTGTCCTCATCTGTAAAATGCGCAAACTGACTGGGAGACCGCTTGCCATGACCGAAGGGAAGCCCTTGACACTGCAACAACGATGGCCCACCTGAAATTTTTGGGCAGGGACTGAATCAAATTCACCTCCTCCCCTCAGAATCCTAGCATAATGCCTAGCACTCAGTAGTCCTTCCGGAAACATCTGTGGGGCTCAGGCTGACCCTCCTGAGAGGTGCTGTATACTCATCTCTGATCTACTTGAGTCAGGGGCTCTGCCTGATGACCTAGAAGTCCCATTCTGCCCTTACTTCCATGACTACAGCTCTACTTTTTAAGCCCAGCTCCCTAAGGCTGACAATTTTATGGAACAGGTTTCACATTCTCTTCACAAACTTTACAAGTCCAGCTCACCCGTTTTGCATTTGGCTTCAGAATTTGTTGTAGGGACTTCTAAGAAATCAGCAATGAGTGCTTCTAACAATTGCCTATTCCTGGAAATCTAAAATAAGTTGGCCTAATGAGGGTGGCGGTGGAGGGAAGTCCTCTAAGACGGCGAATCTCCTTCATTCCATCCCAGGTCTGGAGCTCCAGTAACTCATAAAAGAAGTGTTTGTGTGCGTAGCTCCAAAGTCTCACGAATTTCCAGGAAATATCACCAAAATGATGTTGGCATCTTTAGGACATGAGTACATGTTTTCCAGAATTCTTGCTAGCTGCTCCCTTTCCTCCAGCCTTCAAGTGCCTATAACAAGTCATTCTCTGGGATATATTATCGTGGCTGTGTCCAAAGGTATAAATGATAACGTTGGGCTCTTAGAATCCCCCACCTGGAGACTTCAGAGTCAGCAGGTCCAGAATAACCCTCAGCATTCCCACCTTCTGGAGCCTACAATGTCCATCACTTCAATTGCATCTATCCATGCAATGCATCTAACCATAACATTCTGGTGGTTTTCCAGCAAGTCAATGTTCTTGGCGTTATTTCTTTCATTGTCATCTCTTTCAAGTTCAGTGGACAGTCTGGTGTCAATCAAGTTCCTGAAGGACAAGCGTACTGTCAAGGTACACAGGGCAGGGCTTCCACCCAAAACACAGCTGCACCAAGAAACTTAGTGTCCATGTCCCTGTGGACTAGGGATCTCCATTGCAATGGTCTGCCCAGTCCCAGGCCCAACCTTGATTAACTTCCATTGCTGGAAGGAGGCAATCAGATCTGACCTGCCGCAAGGAAGTCTCTCCATGCTGAGCTGGTGAGTGGGCATTTAGCACCTTCTGCTTGGAAAGGAGTTAAGCCGCTGAAACAGGCTTGGGTTACATTCCAGGGTCCAGCCAATTTGGCAGCCCCGGGGGTCAAGACTGGTCTGTGGCCAGCCGTGAGTCCAGCACAACTAAAAGGCATAAAACAGCAAGTTGCTGTGACTTTACTCTCTGCAGGCAGGCCTTTTCCTATGGCCATGCTCTTCCTAATGCTCTTCCACTTACCAAGTGTCCCCTCGCCACATCTCTCCTTATGCGACTGGCACTCGTCTTTCGGGTGGGGTTCAAATGCCACCTCTGGTTTTGCTAATGATGAAGGCTGCGGGCTGCATGGAGAACAGCAGAGCCTCCTCTTCATCTCCTGTCTCAAGTCAACCTCAGCCACACCCAGCTCTGCCCAAGCAAGTCCATGGTCCTGATGCTTTCTGGTTCTGAACAGCTGAGCTTCAACAGAGGCTGGAGCTAAGGTCCCAGCTATGGAACATCAAAGGGGCCTCATTTTGGACAGTTGAGCTTCACTGGATGCTAGAGCTGAGGTCTTGGCTCTGGAACATCAAGAAGGGGCTCATTCTGGACACTTGAGTTTTGTTGGAGGATGGAGCAGACAACTCGGCTCTAGAACATCAAGGGGGCCTTATTCTGGACCCTAAGCTTCATCAGAGGCTGGTGCTAAAGTCATAGCTCTAGAACATCAAGGTGGGGGGTAGTTATTCTGTATTCCTGAGCCTTGGTGGAGACTGGAGCCAAAGTCTCAGCTCTGGAAAATCAAAGGGGCCCTCATTTTGGATTCTTAAGCTTCTTCATCAGAAGTTGAAGCTGAAGTCCTGGCTCTAGAACATCAAAGGGGACCCTTATTCTGGACATCCTTCACTAGAAGCTGGAGCTGAAGTCCCAGCTGGAGCTGAAATCCCAGCTCTAGAACATTAAGGGAGGTCTCAGTCTGGATAATTGAGCTTTGTTGGAGGCTAGAGCTGAAGTCCAGGCTCTGGAACATCAAGGGGGGCCTTCGTTCTGGATGCCTGAGCTTTTTCAGAAGCTGGCACTGAGGTCTTGGCTGTGGAACATCAAGGGAGACCCTCATTCTGGATGCCTCAGCTTCATCAGAGGCTGAAGCTGAAGTCCCGACTCCAGAACATCAAGGAGGACCCTCATTCTGGATGACTGAGCTTCATCAGAGGGTGGAGCTAAAGTCTCAGCTCTGGAACATCAAGAGGACCTTCATTCTGGACGTCAGATCTTTGTCAAAGGCTGGAGCTAAAGTCCTGGCTCTGGAACATAAAGAAGGACTCTCATTCTGGACACTTGAGCTTCATTGGAAGCTGGAGCTGAGGTCTCATCTCTGGAACATCAAAGGGGACCCTCATCCTGGACGTTTGAGCTCCATCTGAGGCTGGAGTTAAAGTCCCGGCTCTAGAACATCAAACGGACCCTCATTCTGGACATCTGAGCTTTGTCAGAGGGTGGAGCTAAAGTTCTGGCTCTGGAACATAAAGGGGGACCCTCATTCTAGACATTGAGCTTCATCAGAAGCTGGAGCTGAGGTCTTGGCTCTGGAACATCAAGAAGGGCCTCATTCTGGAAGCTAGGGCTGAGGTTTTGACTCTGGAACATCATAGGGGTGGCTCATTCAGGACACATGAACTTCATCAAATGCTGGAGCTGAAGTTCTAGCTCTGGAACATGAAGAGGTGAACCCTTATTCTGGACTCTTAAGCTTCTTTGAAGGCTGGGGCTGAAGTCCTAACTCTGGAATATAAGAGGACTCTCAACTGGACACTTGAACTTCATCAGAGGCTGAAGCTGAGGTTTTGGCTCTGGAACATTAAGGCTGACCCTCATTTTGGACACTTGAGTGTCATCGGATGCTGAAGGTGAAGTCCCGGCTCTAGAACATGAAGGGGGAACCCTCATTCTGAACTCTTTAGCTTTGTCAGAGCCTGGAGCAGAAGTCTCAGTTCTAGAACATCAAGGGGGACCCTAATCTGGACTGAGTTTCATCAGAGGCCAAGGCTCAAGTCCTGACTCTGGAACATCAAGGAGACCCTCATCTGGACACTTGAGCTTCATCAGAGACTAGAGCTGAGGTTTTGGCTCTGGAACATCAAGGTAGGCCCTCATTCTGGACACTTGAGCTTCATCAGACACAGGAGCTTAGGTATCAACTCTGGAACATCAAGGAGACCCACACTCTGGACGCCTGAACTTCATCAGAGGCGGGGGCTGCTGCTCACACGCCAGGACCTTCTTGGCTGAGTCTGGGCTCATCTTGGTGGAGTTCACTAACAATGCCGTCTCCTCCTCATTTCACTTCTCCTGGGCCACCATCGACATCTCTTGGGCTTAGGTCGCCTTGCTGAGTTGTGGCCATGATCTCTCAAGGATGTGGCTTGCTTTCCTCTCAGCAAAGGGGGCTACACTCAGCCCAGCTCACTCAGGGCTAGACTTGCCTCCAGTTCTCCTGAGGCACCTCCCTGTGAGGAGGAGGAGGGGGAGGGAGAAGAGACAAGGAGGGAGGACGAAGAGGAGGAGGTGGTGACAGTAGTCAGCCCTTCCCTGCTGAAGACATATCCATCTCATCTGCTCCAGCAAAGCAAGTTGCACTGCCTCCGAGACTCCATCTAGATCCCAGTCCACAGCACCCCCTGCTCCCCATGACCCCCATCAGCCCCAGCCAGATGCTGCTTACCGACAGCCTGACTTTCCTCTGCCTGGTCACATGGACAATAGCACCATCACATGGGTGTGAGGTCCCCACATGCTGGGCAAGGGATGGGCCCAAGGCAACACCTCTGGGACCACCCAGTCCCCACATAGAAGAGGTGCTCAGCAAATAGGCAGTTAAATGAAGGTTGGCTCAGTGTCCCAGCCAGGCAGGACCCCTAGGCTGTCCACTCCACACCAGTTTAAGCATGACTAGTGCCAGGCCTAGCCCCTGGCATGCCCTGGGGAGTGTGGAGGAGGGGAAGGAAGAGGACAACCCTGGGGGAGCTTTCCCTCTCAGCCTCCAAAGCCAGACATTCTCCACCTCCTGCTTTTTGGGAAGAAGCTGGAACTCAAGACCATGAGAAGAAGGAGACCAGAGTTAGTTCATTCAAACAGGTATCAACCTCAGAACATCCTGAGCTCAGCGTTGCCCCGTGGGTGGGGTACAGGTGGCTTCTTAGGGTTTGGACTGGTTCCCTTTGTTGCCTTCCCACACATCCCACTGATCTTCCCACAGCCTGAGCCACCACCCAAGGTGAGGGACACACCAGGGAGATAGGACGTCCAACATTCACTCTCCTCATATTAGTAGCCATACCCATCACTGGTTTTGTTAAGGCAAGAAACACATTTATTGAGCACACCCCATGCCAAGCCGGGCCGGGCGCTTCCAGCTTCATCACAGCATTCCTCACAACAACCCTGTGAGGTAGGTGTCCAAGTCATTCATAAATGCAGACCCTGAAGGGTCAACAGTTCCCCCAAGGTCTCAGGGTTAGTGAGGGGGCAAGGGTCAAGGCTGCCCATCCATCTGACCTGCAGGTCAGCTCAGTCCATCAGTCAGGAACGTATGCAGAGGAGAGGCCAGGGAGGGGACACCCCTCCTCACAGGGGCAGCCCCGATTCCAGAGCCGAGAGTCTTTGGGTCCAGCCTGTCCATGGCTGTGGAGGCTGAGAGAGACAGTTGCACATGAAGGCCACCTGCTCCCGGCCTCACAGGTGTATAAGAGTTCACACGCAGACAGGCACACCCAGGGGAAGGTGAGGAGGGGAGCAGAGTCCTCTCCACTGAGGAGACCAGGGCATTTAGGGGAGAACGTCCTGCTCTGAACCAGCCATTGTGAAGAGGGGGAAGCACCAAATCGCCAGCTCCTGCCCCATCTACCTAGCTTACCTCAATATCTGGCGTCCCAAACGTCACCCCCAGCCTCCCCCAATCTACAGACTTCCAAAAGCATAACTCTAGTCCTGGCACCCCTCCTACAGCCTAGTCACCCCTGGTTTATCACATCTCACCAACCTAGAACTTTCTAGAACTTTTGGCTTTTCTAAACATGATCCCTGGCTCTCCTGCACAACTTATTACCAATTAGACCAGTTTTTCTAAAAATATCTCCTCCTCTGGGTTTTCTAAAACTTGACCCCAAGTCTCCCACTTTCGCCTCAACCTCATCTCACCAACCCACTCAATCTCTTAATTTAAAAAGCAAACACTTCCCTTCATCCTTGTCTCCTGGAGCTTGCTGGGTGCTTCCCTCAACGCCCTCCACCTGGCCAACATTCACGTGGACAACCATGAGTCTAGTGAGCACAGGGTTCTCTTGACCTCAGGCTTCTGGCAGGGCCACCGGGAAGGAAAGGGTGAGGGTATATGTGGACCAGGTCACAAAGCATGTATTGTCACAGAAAGACTCTCACTGAACCCCATAACAACCATGCCAGGCAGGTGTGACTATCCCCAGGTTACAGCTGCACAAACCTGCCCAGGGCCACACAGTGAGTCAGGGGCTAGAGTGGCCTCCAACCCAGACCTTGAGGCTCACGTGCCAGCTCTGGTGCCCATGGGCGTGCCCAGAGCCTGGCACCTTCACCTCTCACCACTGTCCCCTGTGTAGGACTCGGTCACTACACCCATTTTTACAGGTAGGAAAAGAGGCTCAGGGTGCCAAAACGTACCACCAAGACTAGAACCCAAATCAGCAAGACCCCTGAAGCCCCACCCCCTTAGGCCTGTTCTCTCTGTGGGTAAGTGCAATGGAAGGAATCAAGGTCTGGGGTCCAAGTGCCCCGCAATTTGCTCCCTGCCCAAAGCCATGCGCAGACTTCACAAGTCACAGAGGATGGTCACCAGCAGTGGGCGGCAAAGACTTTTCAGGTGAAGAACCTCCCCGTCCCCAGGGAGGGGTCTTCCGGGGTCCACAGCCAGCCTCCGAGCAGGCCCAGCCGTGGCCAGGATGCCCCTCCAGTTTTGGAATTGCCGAAGGCCACCTTATCAGCTATCACCTGGACTGCACCACAAACGAGGCCAAGCATCCCAGATGAAGTTGTGTTCTGGGTACAAACATCCAGAGATCCCCGGGATCTCCCCTAAAGAGTCTTTGCCAAGATACACACCCTTTCCCCTTCAGGAGAAACACGTGGAGTCAATGTACATGGCAGCCAGTCAGCTCGACTCCTCCCATCCACCGACAGTCCTGCCCTGCTCGGTCCGCGAGTGTCTGTTAGGTGCCTACTAGTGCAGAAAGCAAGGCTGTAAAGGGTCCAGCAGCACAGGTCACAGGGCTAGGAAGTGGCTCAAGGGCAGCTCAACCTTAGCCGTCACCTCTCTGACCCCCGCTTTCCATCTGTCCCCAGGACACAGGAACCCAGCTCTGCCCCCGTCCAAGGGTCGTGGGCATGAAAATGTGGGGCACCCATTTGAGACCATCTCCCTCCCGTGAGGACCCTGAGAACTATCAGGGAGACAGACACCTAAACACAGAGTCACAACCCTGGGGGAGGTCCCTGCCTGTCCTTACTGCAGGGCCCTTGAGAACACCCAGGAAAGCCGCTCTGCTTCTGCCATGTTCTCCAGGGCTGGGGATGGACATGGAGCAAACCCTGCAGGCTACATGCAAAGCTCATGGGAAGGGAGAGCCGGGTGCCTGTGCAGGGCCCTGGTGGGAGGCATGGTACCTGCAGAGGCGTGGCCAGTAAAAGCCCAGGCAGCACAAGAAGTGCCAGGTGGCAGGAGCAAGGCCATGAAGGCCAGCTGAGGCTGACCACCTAGGCTGGGAAAGACCATGTCAAGGGCAGGCTGGGGGGACAAAAGGCACCCAGCTCAACCCTCACCCCCTGCTGGGGCCTTGCTGAGTTGCTGCAGAGGGAATATGGGGTACCTGAGCAGCATACTGCTCTCCATGTGCATGAGACAGGGCTGGGAGAGGAATTCAGGGTCTAGTAAGTGGTCAATAATGACAAGATACCCCCAAACAGAAATATCTCTGAGACTTTGCCAGAGAAGCAGCAATATTTTGTCTAATGCCATCAAGTTCCTTGGACCTAACTGAGCTTTGAACCCGACCTCTCTTACTCACCCCTACATCCCTCTGCCCAGAGGACTTCGGAGTGCACAGTGGGAACCACTCAGGGTACATCTGTTGAGTATGGGCAAGGAGGGCTCGAGAGAGCACTAGTTTTCCCACAAGACCCTTCAGTCCTGGCTCTGATACCCAGCTGTTCCTGATTCTCAGCCTATTCATCTGTAAAATGGGCCTCAGACCCCTCACTCATATCCCAAGCTAGAGCAGGGAGTCCAGTATATAACTCCCCAAGGAGCTTGAAAGAAAAAAACAAAAGAAATTCAGCCCCTTCTGCTAAAGGGTAGGAGGAGGGAGTTGTAGCTGGCCAGAAATGTTCCCAGCAGCCTCCTCACCCTGCGTCTGCGTCACCCCCACTGTTCCTCCCTAGCTTGCACACATCTTTCTGGGGACGCCTCCAAGCACACCAGCCTCTCGTAACGTCGGAATGCATGGCAAACCCAAAGCGCAGCACACCAGCCAGCTGCAACCTGTGCATGAGAAGCAGCGCGAGGATGGAAAGCCAGCGAGCCTCCGAGGAAAAGCTGTCACTCGTTAATCAAATAAATATCTACCCTGGGCCCACCTCGCTAAAAACTTCCAGAATGCTCTGCCAGTGAACATCCTATGCGTCCCATTGACTGCTGGAAACACAATCTTAGAATAAGCACAAAGCTGACTTTTTTATTCATTTAAAACTAGCAAAGGCACCACTAGTGTGCTCGAGACAACCCCCAACATAAGCCCATTTCCGATCAGAGCCAACAGTGCACTTCCGTGCCATGCAGTTTACCCAGCCCTCGGCCCTCACAACAACCCTGTGAGGTAGGCTTCAGGTTACCGTGGACTAAGAAAAGGAGACCGAGAGTCAGAGAGGTGAAATGGCAGGCCCAACACTGGGCAGTTAGCAAGTGGCCCCAGGTCTGCCAGATTCTAAAGCCTATGCTCTTTCTGACACAAATCAGCTAAAGTTCCATTGCAGGACACCCAAAACAAGAATTCTGGTTTTTCAACAACACACATCATACAAAAGTCCATAGAATACAGTACAATTGTTAACAGGTTAATTTTGAGCAAAATACAATCTCTTAGTAAAGGTTATTAACATCGCCGCTTGCACTGTTACAATTTTGTCATCCAACCACCCATCCACCCATCCACCCATCCACCCACCCACCCATCCATCCATCCATCCATCCATCCATCCATCCATCCATTCAACCATCCAACAAAAATGGAAGATGAGCCCCTACCACTGGCCAGGCACTGTGTTAGGCACCAAGGCTGCCGGCATTTGATGCCTAGATGTTGTCAGGAGAGAGGACATTGGGGAGGCAATGTGCAGCGTCTTTGCCGCTGGAGTCGAATGTTTTAGGGGGAGGGTGTAGAGGGACATGTGTAAGTGCCGCCCACAGGCCAGACAGTGCTAGACTCTGCACCACAATCGGGAGGTGCCACCAAGCATTTCCAACTGTTACAGAGTAGAGCATGAATGCGTACCCCAGGGGGTCCAAGGGCATTTCCAAAAGAGTGCCCCCACCCTCAGCATGAATGTCCCTTCCAAAATGACTCATATGTCATCTTAAAATATCCTACAAAATGAGCATTCCGCAATATACCCCTACTTGTTTAGAAAAAAAATTTTCCTACTAAGTTGCCTGGGTCAGGGTGCCCCTCCTGGCCTGGGCCTCACACCCCCTGGGGCACGCACACTACCCTTTAAAAAGCACAGGTCAAAATCATGGTTACATTGGTCCTCACAACAGCCCTGCGAGGTGGGTGCATGGTCCCCCCCAAAAAACAGACCCAAGCTCTCACAGTGAGTACAAGGCACACACGTTTGTCCAGTTCAAGGGGCCTGGCTTTGTCCCTACACTTCCTCTCCAATGTAGGGGATTCAGAATTCTTGGTGGAGCCCCTGGAAGAACACCTTAGGCCAAGGAGGCAGCAGTGAGCTGACATCCGTTGTCCAGGCTACATCTAGGGTTGGCAAGGTGCCCATGTGCCTGGGCCACCGAGTCTGCTGATGGTTCCGTGCAGAGCCCGGCACGAGACATGAGCCCATCAGCCACACGAGCAATCATCTCTCCAATTTCCCTTAAATGGAGCCAAGCATTCAATAAGCTCAAAAGGGACAGGAATGGCTCTACGATGGCCTGCATTGAAAGAGGAGGGTGTTCTAGTGACTTGAGAGCCTGCGCCCTTCCGAAATCAGCCGGTCATCTCTGATCCTCCACAACTCTCATTGTCGCCTCTTAACGATATGGGCTCTGATTTCTGAGCACCCAGGGAACACAGTTTGCTGATTATTAATCAACAAAGTTTTGGAAAGAACCAAGTTGGAGAGGGTAATCAAACTTTCAACAGAACTCGGCTGTACAGATCTGAGCTGCATGGAGAATCTCTCCTAGCCCCTGACACACAAACATGGTCCCGTGCAAACAGGCTGGGCTCTCCTTTCCAAAAGAAGAGGGAGGAACGAGTTCTGGGACCCAGCTCTAGTATAGCACTAGCTAATTTTTAACAATGTTTGTTGACTGTAAGTGAATGAATGAGTGAAAGAAGGAATGAATGAGTTGCAACCACTGCCGTCTGGTGGAGGAAGCTGAAAGCCGGCTGGCAAAGCTCATGGCAGGGACCATGCGCCAGGCAGGGTGAGGGCTGGGGAAGACGGCTCCGCTCCTGGATGAGAGGGTCCAGCCCTGGCCGCCCTTGGACCCTCACCCTGGAGCACGGCTGCAGTGTGGGATGCATGGGGAGCACCATGGGAGAGGAGGAAGCGTGTGAGTAACAGTGGCAGGTGATTTCCAGCTAGAACGTGCTCAGAGCAGTGACTCCAGAGGAGTAGCCATAAATGAGCGTGTTCGCTTCACGACCGCAGCCCATGGCGCTAAACAGCCTGCCCAGAACAAAAGGGTTTGCTTTCACCAAAAAGGAGTGGCCAGAAGCATCAGGCCAAGAAATATTTGCCAAATGCATGAATGAATGAATGGATTAAATTCATGTCAAAATAATTGTTGGCCTCCCAAGCGTCAATGTTTAGATGAACATGTGGATGAGTAACTGATTCAGGCAAACAGGACTCAGTGCTATAATAGAGGGGTTGGGGGGACGAAGCTGCTCTCTGCCCAGACAGGAGGGTGTTCTGGAAAGCAGGGGCGAGCCCTCTGCAGGACTGGCCCCGTGTGTAATGTCCCCTCCCCAACGGCTGTGGCTGACCTTTGAGCTGTGGCAAATTTTGGGGTGGGGCATGGGGGTCTGCTCTGCTCCCGTGATCACTGAATTTAGTTGGCCCAATTGAGGGAAAACTGAAGGGGGATTCATCAGGACTGATGGAGATCAGTCCTGATCCAAAAGGTTCCATTCATCAATTAGACCCAAAAGACCACATTGAGACTGGGGTTTGGGGACATTGGCTCTCAGATCACACACCACTGGAAGGGCAAAGGGCCAGGAGGTCGCCTCCCCCAGTTTCCTTTGTTGTTGTTGTACTATGCCATTAGAGGTGGGGAAATGGAGGCCCAAGAGGACTAGCTTCCTCAAGGCATAATGGTGGTCAGAGACGGGCTGGTGAGAAGTTTGCCAATTAAATATACAAGGTGCAAGGCATGGTCATCTGGACTTTAGGGGTTCAAAGAGATATTCCTGTCCCACATAAGAATCATAAAGGGTGAGATGAGAGAGTGTGTAAATCACGTGCACAGGCACACGCCCAGTGGACGCCACTTTAAATGTCCCGGGCTGCAAAATGGAAAGTGTCCTCGTGCCCACCACTCATTTCCCAGGAAGAAGTAAAGTTCTAAAGTCAAGCAGACCTGAGAGGTCATCTCAGTCAATCATACGCACACTTCCTAACTCTCCTTAAAAACATTCTCACTGAGTGGCTGCCCGGCCCGCCCTTTGAATGCCTCCAGTGATGGAGGGCTCACTACATCCCAAGAATGCTCCCTCTGTCCTTGAGCAGTCTCTTCAAAAAGCTATGACCCCATGGACATGGACAAACAGTTCACAGAAAATAAAATACAATTTGTTAACAAACATGTGTGAAAATGTTCAACTCTTGTTAGTAATCAAAGCAAGGCAAGTTAAAATGACGGAAATGCATTTTTAACAGAGAGAAACTAAGCGTACCTTAATAAAATGCTAATACACTGTTGGACGTTATAAAATGCTATACGCCTTCTGACATTAGTCAATATTCATACAAAAATCTCTGGTCTTTCAATCAAGAAGTTCATTCCTAAGAATGCCATTTGCTCATTCACCAGCCCATTCATTCCTCCATCCATCCTTCTAGCTTCCATCCTTCCAACCACTCACTCATCAGCCAACCACTCACCCGCTCACATTTTCATCTTCCCTCGAGCTACTCATCCAGCAAACATTTATTTACAGTCTACAACGTGTCAGGCATTGGAAATACAAAGATCAACTCAACAAGCTCCTTGCCCTTCAGGGGCTCACAGTCTAGCAGGAGAAACTGAGGTGTCATGAAGCAGTTACAGTTTCCTGATGTAAGGAAAGAATTGTAAGCATGAAAAAAAAAAAATAAGTGTGCTAAGCCATTCGCTGTGGCATCATTTATAACGTCCAAAGAAAAATGATTTATGCAAAATAAAATGATTTATGCAAAACAATAGCAGAATGGTTCTGTGAATGATGGCACGGCCATTCAATGGGACACAAGGCAGCCAGGAAGGTGATGAAGACCACAGAACAAAGAAAAATGCCTATGACAGATGTGAGATGGAAAAAGGCAAGATGCAAAAGAGTGGATGCAGTGAATAATGGCCATCAGGTTAAACAAATGGCTGCTCATAATAAAAAAGTATGCTCATTAAAACAAGAAGTGCATCCACAGAAAAGAATTTGAAGGGGAAAAAGAAAGATGGGCTATGTGTTGGGGGATGGAGCTGTGGTGCATTTCCTCCTGCTCTAGGTCATGTGCCATCTATACCATTGACATTAGCAGTACAGGGGCCCTTGGCCCATCTGTCCCGGGGGCCAAGCATCCATAGGAGGGAGCTGGGAGTCACAGGGGAAGCTCCAGGAGAGCTGTAACTCCTGGGGTCACCAGGAAGAGGGGAAAGGATTTGTGGTGGGGGGGCTCATGTAAATGTCAAAGCCAAGAGACAGGATGTGTCCTTGCTTTTACAAAATTCAAGAAAAGAGACAGGCACACTCCAGAGGGGCCCTGGTCAGGGAGGAGCACTGGAACCCACACCATGGATCTTGTGGGTATGGCACAGAGAGGCCGGGTGGGGAGTGCAGGTGGGAATGGTCCCCCGCTCATCAGCCATCGGGAATCCTGACCTGAGTCTAAAGACCCTTACGACCCAGATTTGAGACTCTGAGGAGCCAAAGCCTCTAAGAGCCTAGACCCAAACACACCCAAATGCCCCCCCCCCTTTCAGGGCTTCCCTGGGACTTCTCCCATTGGCCTAGTTGTACCCCTTGTGGCCCCTTGGATGTTGGAAGAAGGCTCCCCTGGAGGTCTGCTCTGTCCCGCCAACCATCACCTGTTCCTCCACTGTTTCCACATGACCCATGTTGTGATCTTCCCTTCCTTTCCACTCTACCCTGAGCCAGAGCTAACTGTGTAAACAGCTGTGGCACCTGTCCTTGGAAAAAGACCTCCCGGTCTCGTCCTGGCCTGAGCCCCTCACCCCTCCCTCGTCCCCATGTGACACTGGACTTGTTAGTGAGACCCTTCAGGGATCCCACGTTAGCACCCCCCAGGCCTCAGGCTGGCCAGGCAGAGCCCAAAGCCTCCAGGTTCCAAAACAGGAGGAGGGTGGAGCCCTGGGGCCCCAGCACCGAATTCGGGCCCATGTGGCCCTGCTCACGGGGGCCCGGACACTTGGTGCTGGAGGCACAAGGGGTGGTTTGGATTCCATGTCCTCCATCTTCGGAAATGCTGCTGCTGTCTCTTCAGCTGCCTGTGCTAGGAGCATACGAAGCATCCCCAGGACTCCTTCCTCCCTCCCTCCCTCCATTGCATCCTGTCTACTAAGCCCATTACTCCAATTCCTGTGCCCCGCCCCCACATCCCACCTTGAGCATCACCTGCCTGGACTAGAGCATCAGCCCCACCCTAAGCCTGAGCCTGGCCACTCCCCCTCCACCTCAGGGTCCACAAGTCATTCCACAGAGGCCCAACCATGCATATCCTCCCATGCCAGCCCCCACAAAGGGCCCCTGAGTCTCCAACTGCCTGCAAGACAAAATGCAAAACCCCCACCCAACCCCAACTCCCCTGGTCCCCCATGCGCTCGCTGCCACTATCCTGGGTTCCAGCCTAGCTCTGCTCCTTCCTGCTCAGGGCATTTAGTAGGAAGCCAATTTTTTTTTTTTTTTTTTTTTAATGTGCCAAATAGGAATAGACGTGGAAAGGGAATTTGGTTCTCATTTTTACAGACAAACACAGGTACACAACACATAACTGTACAAATCCTGTCCACTTACAGAGAAAGGTGACTCAGACAGACCACTGAGTCCCTGGGGTTGGGGTCAGTACGAACAACTCTCCGGATCTGCCCCCATGGCCCCCGGGAGGGTGGGTCAGACAAGAGAGAACAACTTCAACACACGGTACAAAAGCAGTTTTCTCGCCATAGTACAGAATACACCATAAAACAGTCGGGAAGACGAAGAGGCCTTGAAACGGGTTTTGGGGATGCCACGTCCAGGGGCCAGGACCAGGGACCATCCTGCAAAGTGAGGGAAGATGCACCTGCCCGTGGGAAACCGGGCTGGAGGATGGCCCGGGACACATGTCAGAAAGTTGCAAGAACAAGGTTTCTGGTGGTTAGCCTCTGCGCACCCAGAGCTTCCACTGGGTTCTTCCACTGGGTCGCCCTGCGTGAACATCCCTGGCTACTGTCTGGCCGGTCATTCCCGTGCATGGACCCTGGATGCGACTGGGCACCATCCCCAGGATAGAACACAGGGCGGCCCCTCTCTGCCCAGCGCCTCCTGCTCCCTTGCCCTCTGCTGCCCCCTGGCGGGCAAAGTCTCCCTCACAGGGAACTCACAGGTGACCCTCGCCCAGGGAGGGGCCAAGATGCCCACCGGGCTTACCACCCCATGTTCATGCAACCTTCTGCAGGGCCCGGCCTGAGCCCGTCCCTCCTGTCCAGAGCTACAGGTAGGACATAGCCAACAGGGATGAGAACGTGTACCCCTAATCAATTCAAGCAAGGAGCCGATGCCATTCCAGGTTTGCAGATGGGGAAACTGAGGATGAAAGAGATGAATCAAATGACATGGCAATGGCACTCCAAGCTCAGGTCCTCGAGAGCCAGCTCCTCCTTGCCAGGAAAACTGCCTCTAACAAGCGCACGACATGCCAACGGCCTCCCTCCCTGGGATCCACTTAATGTGTGGGCTGGAACACAGGATATCCTTCCCTCCCTCCCTTCCTTCCTTCCTGTCATCCATTCATTCATTCATTTTGATCTGATGTAATGTAGGAACTTCAGCAGGACTGCTTTAAAGTAGTCATAACCCTTGGTTCATAAAGGCAGCCCTTCATGAGTCCTATTTATTTATTCATATATGATTTTTATTCCTTATTATTTTCTTTCCTGATTTCATCTTTCTCTCTTGCTTGCACTTTCTTACATTTTCTCCTTCTTATACAAACTCAGGCACAAAGATTGGGTACCAGAATCCCACATGCAAACACCTCATCCCTGGTCCCTAGGACTCAATTTCTCATTCATTCCTTCATTTATTCACTCTCTCACTCATTTCTTCTTCCTTTCTTTCTTATTTGGGGTATTCTTTTACTTATTGTGTGTGTATCTGTATTAGTCAAAAGCCCACGCGCAAAACAAATGTCACTGGTCTATGTTATCTGCATTGGCAACGTTTCTTTCCCTGCATCGGGCTACGTTCCACATTTAGGTGTGTGTTCTTTTATTTACGGACCCCAGTTGCACATATTTTTAGGATAATGGTGGAAGATGCAACCTGGTCTTTGGGCCAGGGGTGTCCCTCTCTTTTTCATTTACTCTTTAACAGGTATAATGTATTTATCTATCTAAAAAGTATGTTTTCAAATTAATTATAATCCCTGTTCAGATAACCTTTCTTAAATATTCATTTATCACTTTTGTTGTTTGCTTTCCTTTCTCCTTCTTCTTCTTCTTTTTTTTTTTTTTTTTTGCTTATTTTGTTATTTTCTGCATTTTCCCTCCACCAAACCAAGTCGATTTTGACTCACAGCGACCGAGGGAACGTGGCTGGCTTTGGATTATCTCATCAATTTTAGGATTAACGTTGACCCTCATTGCCGATCCTAACAGAAGCTTCTCTTACAGATACACCCACAAATTGGGTTACCTTTTAACTGTGTTTTTCTTTTCTCTTTCATTAATTCCATTTTACCTCTCCTTATCTCTTTCTTTCCCTTTCGGGCGCTTTCTTTCTTTATCTTTATACTCTTACAGACCCCAGCTACCTGGAGTGCATGTGACAAATGAGAATCCTGTGGAGGCAGCTCTCCTAGCTGTCCCAAGCGTTTCCATTTTGAATTCAGTTGTTGGCATGTCCATTCATTCTTTCTGTCACCCTTTTATTTCAGTATTTATTCTTTTATTTATGGACTTCAAGTGCACAGAATTGGTTTAACCATAATCTGTGGCATAGGGCTCTCTTTTGTTCATTAATTCCTGGTTGTGGTGATTTGGTTTAAGATTTATTTAACCATCTCAGGTGCCCAGTTTCAGATTAGTCATAATTCTTGGCTCACGATCCTTCTCATTTTTTTTGCTTGTGCATGGCCCTCTCTCTCATAGCCGTTATGTATGTATTTATTTATTTATCCAGTATATTTTTCTTGCCTAGATACATCTTGTCATAATTTCTAGAGTTCCTCCTTGCTTTCTCTGTTTTGCATCCTTTTATTCTTAGGAGCCCTGGGTGCAGAACTGAATTCATTATAATCCTCATTTCTCATTCATCCATTCACTCATAGTCATTTCTGCATCCATTCATCCTTTCTTTCTTTTTAGATATTTGTTCTTTTATTAATGAACGTCAACTTTTATGACTCATTATGTTTAGTGAAAAACTGTATTCATTATATGTAAGTACTTAACCAGTGAGCACTCTTTCTTCCATATGGCTGCTTTAATTTCTCTTCCTACATATTTCCGTCTCTAATTCCTTCCATCTCCTTTTCTTGCATTCTTACGGAACTCAGGCATTCAGTCTTTCATCCAATCTTTTGCTGGTGTTACTATTATTACTATTATTTATAAGCTTCAGGACCACAGATTTGAATTAATCAGAGCAACCTGTGCTAAACCAGTCCTATCTTATAGTTATTATTTGACATGCTTATTTATTATTATTTTAATTCCCTAGTTTCTTCCCTCATTTTTTTCCCATCTTAATTATTTCCTTCTATCACCCTTTCACTCCCTTACAGTCTTTCTTTTTTTTTTTGGAGATCAGGGGCCCAAGCTCCCTCTGAAACACTCTTCTTGGGGGCCAATGCCCATGTTTTTCCTCCTTCACTCATTGGTTCATGCCTTCATCAGTCTTTCTATTTATATTTATTTCCATATTTCTAGATTGTAGGTGGACCTAACTGGATGATCCTAATCTGTAGCTAATGGGTGCTCTCCTTGGCCTCACTTAGAAAGTTACTCTGTGGACTGTTTCTTGGTTGGATGGTGGTTCACCCATCTCAGGAGCACAAACATAAATCAGTCTCTGGGCTTGGTTCATGGCACCCTCCCCTTACTCCTAATACGGTTCTTTTTCACACGTGTGCTCGTCTATCTGCTTGTTTGTCTGTATTTTGCCTTTCTTCTCTTTTACGTCTCCATTTCTTTCCATATTTTCATTTATTCTCTCCCTCTCTCCCTCTCTTTTTTGCATTCTTTAACTCTGGAGCTCAGTTACCACGGGCTGATGACTCTAACGCCATCTGCAGAAACCCACTGCTGGCCATGTAGCTCCGCCTCCCATTCAGTCATTAATTCCTCCCTCTTTTCTTTCATTCATTCATACCTTCTTTCCTGCCTGCCTTCTTTCTTTCATGAGGCATTTATTTCTCTATTAATGGAACTAGGTGCTCAGAATTAGGCCAGTTAGAACCCATGGTTTGTGATGACTCCTTAGCATCGGTCCTAGCCCAGCTCTCTCTAGTGGATCTACCCATGTAGCCATTGAGTCGGCTGTTATCTTTGTTTGTTCTCATCTCTGTTACAGCTTCAATAGCTCCTCCTTTCTCACACTATTTTGCACTTTCACTTTCTCACTTTCTTCTCTTTGTCACGTTTTCACTCTTTTCCCACTTTCTTATGGAGCTCAGGTGCCCAGCCAGGATTAATTACAACCCTCCAACACCCTCATCAGGGGGCCTGCGGGGCCGTGGCTTCTCCATCCACACGCTCCAGCATGCATCCCGTCCTTGTCTCTTTCTGTTATTTAGATAATTACTATTTTATTGATAGAAGGGTGGTTTTTAGAAATGGATTGACCCCACCCTTGATTCATGATGGCCTTCACCCTTACTGCTAGCCTTGCCTTCTTTTACATATTTACTTAGTCACTCATTAATTTATTTCTGTGTGTATTGGTTACTTTTTCTTCCATATTTCCTGATTTTTATTTGGATATTTTCTTTCTTTCTCTCTTTTTTGTACCCTTTCTTCTAACAGACCTCAGCTGTCAGGACTGGATTACTCGAAACCCCTCCTGCCACACACTTGCCCTGGCCCACTTATTTCCATCTCTCACTCATCCATCCAGCCACACATTCTTTTTCTCTTTTGAGTTTTCTTTCTTTTATTTTGGGATTTATTTACTTATGTGGAGACTTTGGGTGGTTAAAGTACACCTCATCTTCGGTCCATTGGGCCCTCTTTTCTTTTTTAACTTAGTCTTTGAGCTCTTTCTCTGTTACTTCTTTCTTTTCCTATGCCAGGAGCACATATTTGGATGAATCTTAAAGCCTGGTTTATAATAACCTTACATGGTCCCCCTTCTGTATTTACTCAGGCCCTAATTTTTTTTTTTTTTTTTTTTGGTCTTTCTTCTTTTAAGTTTTTGTTTGTTTCCATTTTCCTTCTCCTTTTCAATCCACTCGGTCCCACTGTCTTGCATCTTTTCATTGGGATGGGCCTCAAAATCTCATCCTCATCCTTGGTTTATGCATTTCCATGCCTCACTCATTCATTTATTTGGGTTTTTATCCTTTTATTGGAAAATCTCAATATTACACATATGCCTTGGCCCGTGATAGCCGGCTCTTGGTTCATGTGTGCCTCTCTCTTATTTTCTACCTTTTTATTGAATTGATATCTTATTGACTTATTTAATGACCTCCTGGCGCATCAAATTGGATTAATCATAGTGTCTTGTTCACTGTAGTTTCTCATCAGGGGTCTCTGCAATACCCTCTCTGCCTGGCCTGCTTACTTCCTTGACTGTTGGTTTATTTATTCCTTCCACTTTCATTCATTCATTCATTCACTTACTTTGACAGTGTAAAAGACACCAGTGAAACCTCACAAACAGAAAAACAGAACATTGACAATAGCTTAGATCTTCAATTAGCAACCAAGGTATGCACAACCCAGTCGAGAAACACCTACAAATGGCAGATGCAGAGCGGAGGCAAATCAACATCAGAGCGGCCACACCATCCCGGGGCTCATGTCCTGGGCAAACTGGGGGCAGATCTGAGACTAGAGCCCAGATTCCCCAGGCCCCTTGGCAAGGCAGGCACTTCCCAGTCTGCCCCCCTGGACTCCCTGTGAATGGCCATCCCCATGAGAAACCTGTTTCAAGACCCTCGAATACATAGAGACACACACATCGTACACGGTCTCCCCGGTGGGAAATGAAGGACATGGAGTTGAGTTTAAATAGACGGCTTTGTCTACAGCAATATAAAAATATTTTGGCCTTTCAAGGCAAATACAAAAGGAGCTACCCATTCCATTGCTGAGTGTCTCAGTCCCAAACAATGAAGAACTTGAAGAGGTTTAGCCGGAAACTTTGAAGACAGAAAATCTGTCCATTATGTTTTCCAGACATTTCAAGGGGGTGAGCGGAGGTCATTGGAGCTCGGAGCCCATGTGAGAGGCTGGTCCCTCGGCCTGCGTTTTCTCCTCGGCCCTTGAAGGCCCCCCAGCTCACAAGGGCACTTCCATCCTAGCCTGCCCTGCGGCACAAGAGCCAAAGGGAGACTCAGTAATGAATGGGCCATTCATTGAGAGGAGTGAAAAAGAAGAAATTCTCTCTGGGGACGGCACTTGAAGCGGCCTATAGAATTCTCTGCCGCAGAGACAGCCCAGGAAGCTGTGAGCCCCGTCGAAGAACGCGAGTCCCCACTTTGGAGGCTGGACTGGGCTTGGCTGTCTGGGCCCAGCCTCCTCATGAGGGGACCGTCGGCCAGTGCTCACCAGTCCTCCCATGAGCTCACTTCATCGTATGCTCTGGTGGAAGCCCCTCACCCTCAGAGAAAGACCACAGACATGACCCCCACACTCGGGCAACTTACGATTTAAAGATGGAGGGTGCTGGGTCAAAGGTCCAGAGGTCCCATCCCACGAAGGAGTTCAGGGTGACGGCTTCGGCTGGAACAAGAAAGCTTTGGGTCACTGACATAGATCTTCAGCCAAGTCAACGAGCGGAGGATAATGGCGGACAAGGGTGACAGCTCTCCAGGGAAGTGGTGGCTTGAAGCAGGGACCCCCCACCAACTCCCAGCAAGTGTGGAATTGGTGAAACCAAGCATTTCTCTTTCCAAGTTCACTGTTTATGCATTCACCCACCCACCCAAGATCCCCACCCATGGAGTGGCCAAATACAGATGCAGAGCCACGGGACATAACTCTCAACCCACAGCCCTTAGGTCTGCATCCAAGTCAAAGGGGTCAGTGTCACCCATAGAGCTAGGTGCTGTGTTGTGGGACACAAAGGTGGAGGCAACTGCACGAGAGACAACTGAACTGGACACCAAAAAGGTGAATAGACCCCCCGTGGAAGGGCATTCCAGGGCAAAGGCATGGCCAAGCCTGCATTAGCATGTGCTCAGGGAGATGCCAAGGGCCCAGCGTGGTACCATGGTGTGGGGGACTGGGACAGCTGGCCCTGGGTCAGCTGGAAAAGCAGGTAGCATCCGCGAGGGCCAGGGCTGTGGGCCTTGCTGAGGATCATGGAGTTTCAATGGGCAGTTTCCTAGAAGCATGGCACCCTGGTCACCCACAAGCTGAATATGCATGATGGCCTCCGGGGTGCAAGGGCAGACTCCTTACTTTAACAACCATGTGCAAGTTTTGATGGGCACCATGAGAAACCAAGACCAGGCACATCGAGCCTCTGATTTCATGCATTTCACTTAAATTGTCAATATTTTTTAAAGTGAGTTGATTTTTCAAATATATTAAGTGAACTCTCATGAAGGCAAGTGGGCGTGGCCGAAAGGTGGTCTGCAATGGCCGAGGTTTGAAAAGCTTCATAAGGTAGGTGATGGGGGAGTCAGAGCTTGGAGCTGGAGAGGGAGGGGACCAGGGTTGCCCTTCAAACCTCCTCTCCGGGCACTGCGTTCCTGAGGACCAGCCCGGGCCATGGGTGGAAAGACCGTGAAGCAGCCCACGAGAGAGGAAGGTGATGAGAGGGATGGGGGCATGGTGGGGGCACTAAGGGTGGGAGGGGCAGCAGGCTGCAAGGCCCTCTCAGGAGGCCAAGCGCCACTCCCTAGAGACACCTGGCACAGGCTATTCCTACCAGAGGCTGCCGTCCTGCCAACCACCTGGCTGCCAGGACCCCCATGGAAGGAAGAGGCTCTTCCCAGCTCCCACCTGCCCTGACTCAAGCTGTGCAGGCAGCCCCGCTACCTTGGCCCCCACCTTCCCGGCCTGTTAATCGCTAGGCTCACACCTCAGGCTTCCAAACTCTCCTAGGAAGCGCCTTTTTCCTTCCCTGGCCTGGCATTCCCCAAACACTGCCTTCCTGTAAGTGGTGGACTATGGGCCAGGCTTGGTTCTCAAAGGCGCCAGGCCCCCGTTACGTTCTGGGTACCTTCTGGGGTCATTCTCTGCAAGTGGCTGGGATGGCACCTCATCTCCACCCGAGGCCTAAGGTATTAACGGGACTGTAGGGGGGACACACGGCGTGCCGCTGTCTGCGGGGAGAGGGGCCAACAGCACTGGACTGCGCTGGTTTTGTTCTATTTTGCTTGGTGACAGGGGCAAAGAAATCGGAAGCAGCACGGGGCATCTGGGTTTGCTCCCTATTTCTGCTGCAGGGACCCCAGGAGCCCTCAGAGCTGCCAACTGTCCTTAATCACCGCTGTCCTACTAACACGCGTCCTGGCTAAGTCATGTCTTTGTTTAAAGCTGCATTCCCAGCTCTGGTGTGCGTGAGGGAGCAACACCACGGGCTGCGGGGCTGGAGCGGAGAGAAGCCACTGCCCGGAGCTAGCAAACAGAGACACGAGGCTTCCTTCCAGGATCCAGAGGCACAATCTCCACACATCTCACCTTGCCACACCCACCAGCCAAGACCTCAGCCACCTGTGACCCAAGCTCATGACCACGGAGGACACATGGGTGGGCACAACCAAAAAACACCCTGCACGGCTTCCCAGGATGAGAACACACTAGCTCCACATCTTGATACTGGAAGAACTAACTTTTCTGAAGGCAAACTGGACGCAGCTCACGGGGCAGGTCCTGGGTACAAAGAACTTATGGATGTTTATAACTGAGGACAAGGTAACAACATGATTTTTATTTATTGCAATGTTGTATTCCTAGAAACAGAGCCTACAGTTTATACTTATCTGTAATAAGCCTTGCCTAAGATCTCATTCTTCCTACCTGTTGAGTTGAGACCACCCTCCCACAACTTCTCCTCCAAATGCGAGCTCTTTGCAAAGCTAATTTCCCGTACTTTTGTGAAGGCCAGGGACCTGGCCATTAGCGGCCATTTATGAAAATGGGAGAGGTAATTGGGACATCTTTTGAAATCCGTGCCCCCCGCCCCTCGCCGGCCCCCACCGGCCCTCTAATTTTACTGAGCGGGTTATGGGGGATGTTTACATATGCCTCTTCCTGGAATTTCACCTCTTTACTTCAGGAGTGGGCAATTAGAGGGAATTAGGGCCTATTTGGTATGTTTACTGTTAATGGATAAAGCGGCTGAGGCAGCCCTGGGAAAGGCAGCCGGCTGGTCTAATTGAAGCTGGCAATTTTTCGATTTCTCATTTCAGCTCGCAGGTACTGTAGCAACCAAGGTCACAAAACAAAAGCACCAGCCCACCATGGTGATAGCTGGGTACAGGCCTCACCAAGGGTTCTGCGAGTGATTTATTACCGCATGCTAGAGCACAAAGCAGGGGCTGGCCGCTCTGCAGAGCTCGGCCGCTGACCGGGGCAGCCTGGGCAGCCAAGGAACCGCTTACTTTCCCAGAAATTGCCACCTGGACTGCTTTTTCAGAAAGTTGTCGGCAGAGAGAGGGTGGTCCAGGGCAGGCGAGGGATTCCAGCGGGTTGTGAAGCCGGGCCACACCCTCCTGTGGCTGAAGCCACAGGCCCAGCCTCACTGAGCCACAAC
The DNA here is from genome assembly GCF_000243295.1 of Trichechus manatus latirostris. NCBI lineage: Eukaryota > Metazoa > Chordata > Mammalia > Sirenia > Trichechidae > Trichechus > Trichechus manatus. The sequence goes on from NW_004443981.1 coordinate 11,252,075, forward strand.
CACTCTGCAGCCACAAAGGTGGTCCAGGCCTGGCTGCGGCCTGCTGGTCAGAGGAACACGCCATACAGTGCAATCCCTGCCCCACAGCCTAGGCAGACCCTTGGGGTTTGCTTCAGGCATTGAGTTCCCACCGGCACTAGGCTCTGTGTCCCCAAAAAGTGGAAGATGAGGGTCTGGCCCATACTATGACCCACTGCCCATGCTGGCCGGCCATGGCCTTCACATCCAGAGCCTGCCACCAATTCGCCGTGCACCCCGGGCAAGGTGCCAGCCCTCTCTAGCTTCTGGTTTTCCCATCTCTGACATAGGGAGACCAGTAGTCGCTCTGAAGACCCGGCAAACCACACACTGGCCACAGATAGCCACCGAGGAGGCTGGGGGGCCACAGACTGGCAGGGCTCCAAAGGCCCTCAGTTGCCTGTGGGCCTACGCTGCCCCTTTCCCAGTCAGGAACACTGAGGCTCGAGGGCTAGAGACAGTGGCCGAGGTCACACCCATGGTTGAGGCTGAGCAGGGACTGGAGCCAGGTCTGTGGAAGCCCACCCAGAGCTGCTGCCTGACCCTGTGCCCAGAGGACCCACTGAGAACTCCCCCCTCTGACACCCAGCAGCAAGGCCAGAGCAAGTCCTCAGGGGCAGAGGTGTCCCCTCCTCCAGGCCTCCTCCCCTGGTGTAGGCACCTTGCCTTCACAGCACTGACAGCCCTTGCTTCTTCTGACTATGGGGTATGCAGAGCTGACAGGCTACTGCCTCATTTATAGATGGGGAAACTGAGGCCAGAACCCAGCAGGGACAAAGCAAGACTGGTCCCTGGGACTCTTTTCTCTCAGGACAGAGCTTTGCCTCAGCTTCCTCTGCAGTGGCTGGAGCCTTCAGGGCAACTTGGAGCCTGGGGGTACAAACAGTTTCCCCTCCAGCCCACAGGGATCCCTGGCTGAGGACTCCCTCCAGCGCCAACTCTGTGGGCCCTGCTGACCTCCTCTGCCTCCTCCCTAACGCCAAACACCAGCACGTGGCTCTCTGACCTCCCCTTACGCCCACTTTCTTAACCTGGAAGGAAGGACTCCACCTCCACCTACAGCGAAAGAGCTGGAAAGGCACAGGGAGCAGCCCAGCTGCGGTCTGGATGCCCAGCCCCGACGTGCGGTCAGCCTTTCGCCACCCTGACCATCCTCCATCCTTAACTTTCCGTTCTGGAAGTCTGTCTTGCGGCCCCATTCTGTCTATTTGGCTGTCTCTCGGGCATCAGGCCCAGCTTGATCAGAGCTTTGTTTACAGCCATAGCCACCAGGATTCTCCTCCCAGAGAAACGTGCAAAAAGCAAGCCCAGAGCGTGGCCATCCTCGGGGTCGCGCTAACAGGGTGGCTGGTTAAGCGGGTCATTGTGTCTGAGCCCCGGCGCTCCCAACACACAACGGCGAGGGGGCCCCATGTCAGCCCCCAGAGAGAACACACACACACACTCCATTTCAGGGGAAGGTAATTGAGGTTTTCTTCTTTTCATCCAAAGAAAAGCCACCGTCCATTGAACGAGCACATTCACAGAACCTGGGAAATCTCATCTGCACTCAACTCTCCCAATTATCCCCAGGTGGCTGTGCTCCGTGGGGGGCTCCCCCACATTCCTTTCTGTCTCTGCCTTTGTTTCCATCTCAAACAGGCCTGGGAGCTCCCAGGCTAAGAGTCTCCTCCTTAAGCCCCTGCCAAAGACCCTATTCACCGTGCAGAAAGAAGCTAAGCAAAAGGTGGCGGGCAGGCTTCCCTTCTCCCCGCTCTCAGGGTAGGGGAGTTAAGAACTGTCCATCTGGATTTTTTTTTTAAGCCCAAAGAAATAGGAGAGCAATTAAGAGAGTCATGTCTATACCCCCCACCATCCTCTCTCCCTAATTAATTTCTCTTTCACACACATCCTCCCTAGGGGCCAAAACTAGCCTCGGTGACCTAGCACCTGCCCTCCCCCAGTCCCCACAGGTCCCCATGGAGGGCCAAGGTCTTGGAGGTGAAGGGACTGAGAAGACAGGTGCAGATCTGTCTGGAGATGTCCTCACTGCAGTTGGTCCTGAGAAGTCCCGCTAAAGTGACCTCATGTTTGCAAAGTGAGAATTTGGACGTGGGACCTGGCCCCAGGAACAAGTGTTTAAAACCCAGAATGTACCAGAAGTTCCAGGATGCCTGGGCACCCCAAAGATGTCTCAGGTGCCTGGTCACAAATAAGGGCTCCACCCACATTTGCTGGAGCAAACCGCCCTTAGGGCACCTCTCCCTGGCGCTGTTCTGTCCTGCCGCAAAGCCCAGAGGGGACCTGGGAGGGGACATGATGGTCCACTGGGCTGGAGACTGGGTCGCGGGGCCTCAGTCTCTCCCAACAGGAAGGCGGATCGCCACTGTGACTCCTGGGTGAGTGGCAGTGTGGGGCCAGCCCCCCAGGGCTCCCCCATCTGCACCCTTCTGGCTCTGGAACACTGGCCCTGTCCATGCCAAGTAGAGGTGTCTCTGAAACACCCCTTCCCTCACATCTCCCCAAAAGGTAAAGTGAAACGACCTTCATCCAACCTCACAAAGCTGCTGGCGGCCTGGGCTTAGGCCCACCCTGCCTGAACCGGGCATCACAATGAGAGCCTTCCTTACCCTGGACTCATCTCTCCTTTTGGAATTGGGAACCCCAGGCTTAAGATGGCCTGGGTGTAACTCTCTTCCAGAACTTTCTGTTTGTTCAGTCCGGGGATGGGAAACCAGGCTACACATCCTTGTCTCTCCTTTGGGAGGGGGGACAGGACTCAAGACAACAGAACCACACCTGGAGGTGAAAAGAGAGAGGCCTGGGACTTACTCAGAACTTATCAAACCCCTGTCTCCAGAAAAGAAAAAAAATGCTTCCCGGGCCCAGACCTCCTCCAACTCAGCTGAGAACGTCCGTCTCCACCTCCTCCCCTGCCTTTAACCCTTTGGGGCCTTCATATACCTCCTTCCACATCCCCTTCTGTGCAAAGCCACCTCTCTCTTTTCCAAGGAAAATTCCTCAGCAAGCTCACTAAAGACAGATTTTTTTTTCTGGAAGTCAGACTGCTCCTAATAAACGCAGTTAAGTGACATCATGCAAATGAATGAATAAGAAGCACATGCACCCGCTGTACTGAAGTCATGCCAGGTTTTGACATTATTTGGAGAAATGTGTTTGGAAATACAGTTGGAAGTTGAATCATACTCAGGAAGCATGAGGTCAGGGGCCCTAGAAGCTGCAAGCAACCCCATCAGGCAACTTGCAGGCGGGAGAACACAGGGGTCAGAGGGGCTCTGTTTTCCTTCCCATGAACACAGGGGCTGAGCTATACCTGCCTCCCCACCCAGAGGGAGGCAGGTGGGAGAGGAGGTGCCTTCAGCTTTGGGACAAGACCACCATCTCTTCCCTGACATCTATGTCCACCCAGGAGCATCCAACTTGAGGAGGACCCCAGGGAATGGCTTAGCACGATGACAAATGGCCAGAGAAGACCCCTCCCACCAGGGTAATGGGATCCTCTCAGCCTCACTGCCTGAGGTGTCAGGATCTCATCCCACTACTCATTGCCCAGATTGGCCAATCCATCAAAACTTGAGTTCTTCTCATTGTGATCAAAGATTCTTCTTCTTAGAAGCATCTTTGATCAAAAGGGGGAAAATGTAGAACAGAATTTTAAATTCTCATGGACTCCAGACTTTCTGGAACCATGGAGCCTGGATGAACCCCTGAAACTATTGCCCTGAAATAATCTTGAAACCTTAAACCAAAAATATTCCCTGAAGTCTTCTTAAAACCAAACAATAGTTTAGCTTAACCAGAAAAAATGTCCACCTTGAGCATTGTGCTCTTTTAAGAACTATCCATATGGGATCAAAGAGACAACAGAAACTTGAAAGATTTAGATAGGAACCTTACAGGGCAGTGAGTTTATGTTAATGGCAGAGGAATAACTCAGAAAAGGAGGGTGAGAACGGCTGCACAACTCAAAGAATGTAATCACTGTCACTAAATTGTACATGTAGAAACTATTGGTGTGTGTGTTGCTGTGTATATTCTCAACAACAAAATAACATTATTTGTAAAAATCTGAGTTTTTCTGAAAAATGACCATTTCTTTTAACACTTACTAATGACCCTTCTCCCACTCCTGGGATGGTGGTCTGTGAGCCTGGTTGAATGTTATGTTTCAACTTCTTTAATTGAGAACCCGACATATTTTTATGTATTTTCCACCTAAAAACCCAAAATGCATGTCTGCCTGAGACTTACCATTCACAAGCATCCCTGAATTATAATCCTGCCCAAAGTCATTCCAACCCAGCTGCTGAAGGGTGTGGGGAGGCCAGCAAACACTAGGGCTATCCAGAGAGGGCATCGCTGGGCAGAGCAAAAGATGAACACATTCGGATGCTAACCAAAACGTTGGTGGTTCAAGCCCACCCAAAGGTGCTTCAGAAGATAGGCCTGGCAATCCACTTCCTAAAAATCAGGGACTGAAAACCCTATGGAGCACAGTTCGACTCTGACACTCACGGGATCACCATGAGTTTAAATCACCTCAACGGCAGCGGGTTCATCTGGGAGAAGGCTGAGCGGCTTTCTGCGCTGGCTCTCCCTGTTCGATCTTGCCTTCACCTTCACTCTGTCCTTGGCTGCGCCCACCTTGAGCGAGCCCTGAGAGCTCCCTAAGGAAGGATGTAGAAGCCGCGGGCATCTGGCTCAAACCAACGACGCGGATGCTTTCTCGGAAGCCCTGAGCACCCCTGGCGTCAGCATCCTGCCCTGTGCAAAGCTCCTGAGCTGCCCCCTCCCAGCATCGCTGTGTTTGCAGGTGGCTCAGCAAATGCCAGCTGTGGAGTAAATGTCACAGGATAGAGCCTTCCCGGCAGAGTCCTCCCTGGAGCCGGCCCTGGGCACACACTCCCACCTCCCATCAGCCTGCAGCCCTCCAGAGTGAAAACAAGCAGACTGAGGCAGCACCCCCTGGTCTGGAGACCTCGGCCCCTCTCTGCTTGCACGGACAGATCTCTCGTCCCATTTCAGTTCAGGGGAGAAGCGCGGCCTGCAGGCCAGCTGGCTCCGAAGGCTCTGCTGATGGAAAAGCATCATCTAAGTGGGGAGGAAGGCCAGGATCTGTGAGGGGAGGGCCAGGCCACTCGGCCCACTGGATGGTAGGTGGCACGCACACGCTCGGGCACCTGAGCCCAGGGGTGGATACCCTGGGGCGGGGGGCAAGCGCAGAGCCATGGCTCCATCCATCAGGGTCCCTCTGCCATAGGCCCCAGGGTGAGCACTGAGGGTGAGGTGGGGGCCTCTGGGGCCAGGCCCAGTGCTGAGACCCACCAGAGGCCCAGCAGGTATCTGCAGAATTCAGTCAGCTTCACCCTCACCCTTGAGGCCTTCCTCATCCCTATCTGGACCACACACAGGCTACCTACACCCATTCCTTCACCCAGCTGCCCTGGGAGTTGGCTCCAAAAACAACTCATTGCCACCCCTGACACCAGCCCCGCTCCTCAAAGCAAGAAAGTGTCCCCACTGAGCCTCCTCACCCTCTCCTCCATGCCTTCCCCTGGGGTGCCCAGTCAAGATGCAGGTGGGCCCAGCTGCCACAGGTCCCCTGGCTCCCACACGACCATGCTCAGGGGACACACAGTCACATCACCACATGGGATGCCCCAGAACACCCCAACTAGACCATCTGGTCCTCAAGCAAAGCCTGGTCTTGGCAAATATTGTATGAGACCATTATTATAAGAACTCAAGAAACGGTTTAAACACAGAAGAAAACATTCTTTGATGGTTAGAAGGGTGGGGAGGAAGGGAGAGGAGTATTTACTAACTAGATAGTAGATAAGAATTATCTTGGTGAAGGGAAGGACAACACACACTCAGGGGAAGTCAGCACAACTGGACTAAACCAAAGCTAAGAAGTTCCTGAATACAGTCGAACACTTTAAGGGACAGAGTAGCAGGGGCGGGGGGCGGGGACCACTGTTTTAGGGGACATCTAGGTCAATTGGCATAACAAAGTTTATTAAGAAACTATTCTGCATCCCACTTTGGTGAGTGGCATCTGGGGTCTTAAAAGCTAGCGAGCGGCCATTTAAGACGCATCAATTGGTCCCGCCCACATGGTGTAAAGGAGAATGCAGAACACCAAAGACACAAGGAAAGTATTAGCCCAAGAGACAGAAAGGGCCACAGAAACCAGAGACTTCATCAGCCTGAGACCAGAAGAACTAGATGGTGCCCAGCTACCACCAATGACCACCCTGACAGGGAACACAACAGAGAGTCCC
>NW_004443981.1:11258476-11310033 GCF_000243295.1 Trichechus manatus latirostris
CAGAGAGTCCCTGATGGAGCAGGAGAAAAGTGGGGTGCAGAAGTCAAATTCTAGTAAAAAGACCAGACTTAACGGACTGAGGCTGAAGGGACCCTGGACGACATGACCCCCAGACTCTCCATCAGCCCAGAACTGAAACCATTCCAGAAGCCAACCACGCGGACAAGGATTAGACTGGACTATGAAACATAAGTAGATACATGAGACTGAACGTGCAGCTCCTGTCGGGGGCAAGATGAGAAGGCAAAAAGGGACACGGGAAATCTGGGGTGGAAAGAGGAGTGTGCTGTCACAGTATACGGGGAGCAACTAGGGTCACATAACAGTGGGTGTAGAAATTTTTGTATGAGAAACAGACTTGAATGGTAAACTTTCACTTAAGGCACAATAAAAAAATAAATCAATAAAAAGTTTAGTCTTGGGCACCCCAGAACAGCCTCCCCAGCCTTCGATGGCCCCATTAGTGCATCTTGACTCAGAGAACCGCAAATAAACCCACAATGAGTCTTAGACAGCATTGTGTGGCTGCAACCCTCTGTTCTCTGCTTCTCGACCATTACGGATTTTATTTAAACAAACAAAAAAATTCCCATCTCATTCCAATTTCAGGGGTGAGGACAAGAGGCCAATAGAAGGACTCACTCAAAAACTGCTATTTGATTACAGGACATTATCAGCCTCGTGTGTGGGAAACCAAGATTCTCCACAGGGAGTGGCCTTGCCGAGACTTGCGGGGAAAAACGCTATTCTAGCTGCAGAGCTAGACCTATTTCCAGAGCTCCAAAGTGGCCCCCCGGCTCGGCTTGGGAGGCCAGAGACATCATGGATTCATTTTGTTAACCTGTTCAGCACAGCGTTATTGAAGACCCACTGTGTGTGTGGAGTTCCTGGGTAGTGCAAACGGTTCACACACTCGGCTACTAACCGAAAGTTGGACGTTCGAGTCCGCCCAGAGGCACCTTAGAAGAAAACCCGTTGAAAATTCACCTGCTGAAAACCCTGTGGAGCACGGTTCTACTTTGACACACGTGGGGTCGCCACGAGTCAGAATCGACTTGACAGCCACTGGTTACTATGTGCCTGGCCTAAGCCAGAAGTGGATGCTCCTCACTTACCGTCCTCGCCCTCAGCACGCACAGGGTGGATCCCCCACCACGGGGCAAGGGTCTCTGCTCCAGGCAGCTTCCGGCCCCCCAGTCTTCTGGTGTCACTGTAGAAGAGGACCCCCCTTGACAGAATGCCCCAACCCCGGATTTAGTGTGTACATTCTTGAACAAAAAGTAGACACGAGCCGCCCCCAATGATCACGGTGTCGCAAGAAGGCAAGACACTCACCCCAAAGCAGGAAGGAGTCGAGAGCCATCAGGCTCCGTGTAAGGTGCTGGGTGACGGTCAGAGAAGGGTGGGTCAGGGCGGTGGCCTCTTCCATCCTGTTCTTCAGCCGACCCAGCCAGGTCACAGCCCACGTACCCAGGACGAGGTCAACCTTGGGGAAGGCCGAAGGGTTAGAAACACTGGAAGGCACAGAGCCAGGAGAACCACACACACACACACACACACACACACACACACACACACAGGAGACAGCACAATCTCACCTGCAGCTGGTACTCAGGGGTGAGCAAATGTGAGGTGAGCACTGACAGGAAAGGCGGAGGAGAAGCAAGTAGCCCCCAAGGGCAAAACCAGTGCTGAGTAGTCAACAAGGTCCCGGCGCAGGCGCAGAATCCCCTGAGCTTGCGCGGCAGTCTGAGCGGGCCAGGGGCGTGCCGTCAGGGTGGTCACAAGGGTCTCTGGGTCCAGCGGGACAGGACAGGCTGCAGTCCATGATCCCTGGGACCCTGGGAAGCCAGGCTCACGTGAGGACAGCTTTCGGGAGATGAAGATGCCAGCAGGGGCCTCTGCTGTCGGCACTGGGGGGCTATTGGAAACTTGGGTAAGTGCCCACGCCCACACTGTGGGGGGTGGGGCGGGGTGGGGAGTGTGGCTTCTGGGGCTGAGGAGTGGTGTTTGGACTTGGTGGCAGGTGGGAGGTGTGTGGCAGCAGGTAGGGAGACAAACCACAGGTGTGGACTGCTTGGCAGAGGGCTGGGGAGCTGTGGTGAGGCACAGGGAAGGGGGCAGTCGGTCAGGCTGGGCACTGTGGTGAGACTTGTAAGCAGAGTGCCGGCTGGGGAATTCACCTGGCCACCTGGGAGGTGGAGAACCAGGGGGAGGAGCCGCCAGACAGCGAGGCGCAGCAGCCAGCCAGGTAGAGGGGAGCCCACGGCTGCTCCCTGGAGGTTCCCAGCCATCGGTCCTTTGCACTGGCCACAGGCCCCAGGACTGGGCGCAAAGGGCATGATTTAGCCCTGGGGGAGGAGGGAGTCAGGGAGAGGGAGGGGACAGGTCCGGGTCTCGGACCCAAGTCAAGAGGGAGACCTGTTTGGCCAAAGCTCACGGGCACCACGGTCTGTGCTCCTACCTGCTGGGCACTCGGGCAGGGGACGTCCAGCACGACCATCAGCTTGTGGCGGGGGGTAGTGAAGGGAGGGCGGCTGAACCCCAGGAGACAGGCAGGTATGAGCCCACCGGGTTGGAACTGAAGGTCATGGTGACCAACTGGCCAAAGGCAGGAGACCAGGCCACCATGCAGGCCCCTCTCACCTGCCCTCTGAGGCCACCCCCAGCAGGAGCGACGCCCCCCTGCCCTCCCAGTGGACTCAGAGGCCATCAGGGGTGCACTAGCATGGCGGTGCCCAGCCAGGGCCCGGCCCGTGGGCCTGCTCAGGGAGGATCCACTGTTGGACGACGGGATGGACCAGCGGGTGAACAGAGGGCACGGCCGGCACAGTCCTGTCCTGCCACCTCTCTGCTGACTGACACCAAACCTGCCTCCGCCCTCCTGCCCTGAAGCTGCTGAAGCCCAGCTACCAGGAATCGCTGCCGGACCTTCTCATTGACTCGCTCGTCCAAACAGACGTCCCACATACTCTCGCTGAGCCCCTTTTGTGCCAGGCCTGGTGCTGGGACACCCAGCGGAGGGGTGGGGCCGGCCTATGGCATCCCAGGAAGTTCCTAGCCAGGTTAGAAAATGGTGGGGTGACGGGGGAGAGAGAACAGAAGAGACAGAGGGGAGGAGCAGAGAGAAAGAGATAGAGAACAGGACAGAGATGGAGAGACAGGGAGACAGAGAAGGAGAGAGAACAAGCGAGAGGAGGGAGAGATGAGAAGAGAGAAGAAAGACGGGGGAGGGGGCGAGAGAAGGGAGAGGCAAGGAGGAAGGGAGGTGCTGGAACAGAGGCAGGGAGTAAAAGCAGAGAAAGTAACTGAGAGGAAGGGAAAGGAGCAACATTTCCTGGCCTCACTCATTCCAGCTTCCGTCTGGTTTAAACCCTGTCACCCCATCTTCTCCCAACCCTCCAGGAAGGACTTCATGATAAACCCTAATAGGCCAGTAGGCTCTGGGGTTGGGGGTCAGCACAGCAAGCCCACCTCATCCGCAGCTAGAAAAGTGGGGTACAGAGGCCCTATGTACAGAGCAGCTAAGAACTGTGTCCATCTGGGGTGCAGACGCGCCCTTGGTGGCTCTGAGGACCACCCTGAACCCAAGGGAGCAATTAGCTCGAAGCCCTCTCCTGGTGGCCTCAGTAAGGTTTAAGGCTGATTTCCAGAAACCCACGCAGGAGTGCACTTCTTGCACTGGGCAGCAGGTCTGGCTAGAGCTTGGAGTTTAATTTGGTGTGGGAGTCACCTTGGAGAGTGTCCGCCATGTCAGAGGCAGCATGAGGGGTTGCCAAAGCCTTGGGTGGCGGAAGAGCCACAAATGAGCCAAGAACCCAAGACCCAGGGACTTAGGGGCCGACTGAGGTCTTCCACCTCCCCCCTAGTCTCCCATGTCCACAGGGCTTCTGTGCTAACGGCGGCTTTGGGGCTTGGTTTTTAATTATTGACAGTTTGATGGGGAAAGGGAGGCCTGTGGAATTGTTACCCTAAAACCAGTTTGAAAACATCAAGAACACAGCATTATTTTAGTCTCCAATAACTGCATGCAGAAGAGGGATAGGTTTGAGGGGATCTGCCATCCTCATCCCAGTCCCCATTTGAAAGGACTTCAGCCAAGGGAGAGGCTCTCACCTCCCCCCACCCAAATGAACAGCCCTCTGCATGATCTTTATCAGGGTGCTGGACCAGTCGGTGGTGCTAACTTGCAAAGGGCATCCAATTCCAACCCATGATGCCACAGAATCTTGGGTCAACAGATTATTAGTTGAAAACTTAGGGGGCTTCTTTCCCTTAAAGTTTTCTTGCTCCAGCCACTTCCTGTCTCCCCTAATTCTATTGGGCAGAAGGTCTGGCTAGAGCTGGGAGTTTACACTGGAGTGATCTAATCTTCATTGATCTGCCTTGGGGTGAGAAACATCCAGAACTCAGGACTTGGGATATACCCGCTCTAAAGTCATTAAAGGGTCCCGGGGTGTTTGGCAGCCAGACTGGAACAGGGGAAACTTGATGGGAGGTAGGGTGGGCACCGCACGAAGTGGGGAGGGGGTATTGGGTGGTGAAAGTTGTTACTACAGGTTCTGGCATTAGTTTTCATCTGCACTCTGACACCTGACTTGCTGAGCAATCTTGGCAAATCCCTTGCCCTCTCTGAGCCTCAATTTCATCTATGTTGTTTCAGGCTGCCTAAGAGTCGGTCCCCGACTCATGGCGACCCCACGCACAATGGAACAAAACTCTGCCCCATCCTACACCATCCCCATGATCAGCTGTGGATCACTGTGATCCATAGCGTTCTCACTGGTTGAATTTCAGAAGTAGACCACCAGGCCTTTCTTCCTAATCTTAGTCTGGAAGCTCCGCTGAAACCTGTTCAGTATCCTAGCAACACACGTCTCCAGTGAGAGACACATGAGGTACCTATTGGCCCAGAATCAAACCCAAGTCTCCTGCATAAAAAGTGAGAATACTACCACTGAACCACCACAGCCCCCCAGATTTCATCTACACCAGGATCTATTCACCCTGGAGAGGTGGTTACACCTCTAAGGTGAACTCCTTGGCGAGCAAACGGGCTGTCATGACGAGCTATGCCATTTATCCTGTTTCCACTTGGCGTGTTCACTATGGGAGGCTTCCATGAGCTGCACATCTATGACTTGGCCCTGTTCTTTCACTTGTCAATCTTCAGAATTTTTTCTAATGCTCTCAGGAGGTCCTGAAACAAGGCAGGTGGGTGCTCAGAGGTGGGGACAATCTCGAGGGCATTCCCTGTTCCCCTGCTCTGCGGCTGCCCAGTGAAACAGTCCCGGCCAGTTGCACCTGCATGTGGGGTCCAACAAAGACACTTCCTCTAGAGCCGTCCCACCTGCAGCCCACTTCCCAAAGTTGCCTTCAGCTCCAAACTCGCGCTCAAAGCAACCATGGACAGCCACTGAGGTAAAGACTTGCATGAGAAGCAAATGAAGTCTCAACTCCGGCCCAAAATGAGCCGTGTGGCTTCAGCAGCTGCGTGGCCCCTGCCCTGTGGACACCAGATCATCTCATTATGATAATCAGTGTACTTTTCCTCCGCAGACAAAGAAATCTCCTTATGAGACGAATATTGGAATCCAGCAGCTACCTCATTAATGTCTGCAGCCTCTTCCTTCGACAAGGCCCAAGATTAGCCCTGTGTTCATTAAGGGAAAAAGGCAGCGAACAGTGGAATAAAACAGAATAACACAGCCGGGGGGGAGGGGAAAGGCTCTGTTCTGGTTGCCATTCATTCACTGAATGCTCCGTGTACCTTCGGAGATTTAATCACCAACGGAGGGGCGGTGGAGAGGGGGAGCAGGGTTCACCAGGATGCAGAACGTAAAAAGGAAAAAGTTGAGGGAAGGAGTTAAAAACTCAAAAAAATAGGGGTTTTCAGTTTAAAAGCTTTCTAGGATTTATCGCAGGGCTTAATCAATTAAAAACCTTCTTCCTGTTTAATTTCTTGTAGCCCAAGCTGACATGAGAGAAAATCTTTCGCTGGACACATTTTTGGGGCAGATTTTAATGTTTTATAAGTCTCCCTTCCCTACTTCCTTTTTTTTTGCCTTTAATACTTTTTTTTTTTTTTCAATTCTTTCCTTTTTTCTTTCTCATTTTTCCCTTTTACCCTTCCGCTTTGGTCTTCCTCATAGGAACTCAACATAAGAAAATCTATCTTGACTCCAAATTACTTTTTGTGAGCACTTTACTTGCATTACCAAGCCCTTTAAATAGTGCCAAGTTACCTGTAGGATAGCCCACCTGACCAGCCGGGTAAAGGTTATTAACTCCATTTTGTGACAGAGAGAAGGACGGCTTAGAAAGGTTAACCTACCCCAAGGCCTGAGTGCAAGGTGGTTGAGCTAGGACTTGAACCCAGGTCAGTCCGACTCCAGAGTGCTCCAGGCCCCAAGATAAGATGGCAAGAGGCAGTTTCCAGAAGTCGGCAGACCTGGGTACCAAGATCCTGGGGGAAACAAGGAACGAGGGAAGCCGGGACAGTGCCTCCAGGAAGCCAATGGGAACCGTGTGTCAACAGGAAGTGAACAATGCCGAAAAGCCGTTGAAGGAATGGAAATGTGTCGTGTGTCCGTGTGTCCATGCGCCAGAAACATGTCGAGAGCTTAAGCTACAGAAAAGACATTACCTTCATGAGCTGTTAGGCGGAGGAGAGAAGTCAAGAGCAGTAGGTTGAAGAGGAAATTGGAGGTGAGAATTGAAGGCAGCAAGTGGAGACAGGCCTTTGGAGAAGCTGGGCTGTGAAAGGAAAGAGCAAGATGGTAGTGGCTAGAAGGTACCGTGGTGAGGACAGACAGACCCGGCAAGGCTCGAGCCTGTGTCCAGCCAGCAGGAGGAGCAGACTTCGAAATTCAGAGGAAATCACCGAAGGTCAGAGACAGGAGGGGAAGCACAAGGGACACCTCTTTCCTAAAACTTAAGAGGTGGGGGGGGGATGCAAATGCATGATGGGAACCCAGTAGGAAAAGCCCTTGATGGCCTCAGTTTCCCAGGGTGGCGGCAGGCCGGTCTGAGCCAGGACAGGGTGTTGTGAGGATCAAATGAACTGATGGGTGCAAAAGGGTTTTGGAAACCGCACGGGGAGAAACCGTGTGGGTTCTGATTACTCACTGCTTGCTCATGGGTAGCACTCAATTTTACAGCCCACTCGACTCAGTGGCCGGGAATTTCACTGGCCATAAATTATTTGTCCTGAACACTAAGGATGTAAAAACCAGTGGTAAAAGCTCCTGCCAGGCTAGGGGAGACAAAAGGTCCCCTCCTAATAGCCTGGATTAACTCAAAGCAGATCTCCGCCCACTTCATTTATCACCTTCCAAGTCATCCTTCCACCTTAATTTGCCACATAATCCAATCAGCTCCTTTCAGATGCTCAGGAGCTATTGTCTCCAGCAAGCTAAGCTGCACTCTAAAGCTGGTCGGAGTTGTTTTTGTCTCGTCTGGACAAAACTGGTTGGCTTAAAAGGGGACGAAAGAAAAGTGCTGGTCAAATGAGGACCCCAATTAGCTTCCAAGAGACTCTTTTCTTCATCTTTGGGGCACATACGTAGCTGAGTGCACCACACATATTGTCGGCACGCCGGGAGAGGTTGGCCGAATTAATTCTGCTTTTATTTATTCTGGAGTTTATTTATCGGGCACAAATACACAGCACCTAATGGGTGCTGGTTGTTATTACTGTGGGGAGGACAGGGCTGGGCATGAGGACAATGAGGGACAGCCTCAGGCTGTTAAGTATCTAGCAATTTCCACAGTAATTTACAAAGCACTTTCGGAGCAGTTATATCATTTTGTCTTCAAAAGCGTCCTGTGGGGTAGATCAACGTGGGGTTTTTTTGTTTGTTTGTTTGTTTTGTTTTTTTGCTTTTGTTTTTTTAATCCCCATTTAGACCACTAAAGGAACTGGAACTCAGAGAAGTTAAGCAACTTGTTTAAGGTCACATCGCTATTAAGAGGTGAAGCCAGCACATACTACCTGCATTGGGGCCGCCCAGACCCCCAAGACCACCCTGAGCACCTAGGATTTCAAACAGGCTGTCCCACTGTCAAATGTCTGATTTGAAAGAAAAGCCCCCTCAGTGAGACTCCCGGGGTGGGAGCAACAGGGGCTGAGGGGCAGCTGCAATGTCACCCAGGGTCCCACCTGACCCCTGCTCTTGCCAGCAATGTGACAAAGTACTTACACTGCTCTAGCTTCAGCTTCTTTATGGTAAATGTGGATTAAGCTGACCCCGTGAGGTGGGGTCCTCTTCCCCACCCACCCTTTCAAAATTGTGCAAATCAATACCGAATTTATCCTCCTATGTAAATGAGGCTGCCTCCTGAGAAAGTGCTCTGGAAAAGGCCACATGCAGGACTTGGGGTCTTACTCAAGCCAGCCCCACGCCCATCTCAGTGGAGCCCCTACCTGCTGCCAGGTGTGGACAGGGGCTGGCTGGAATGCTGCTGGAGAATAAATAAGACAAGTGAGCGGGCAGGAAAGGCTGACCTGCCAAACCTTTTTAACAAGCATTTGCTGCTGGCCTCTTCTCTGCCTGCCCTGCCTGAGGCTGTTTTGTGTCATTTAATTCTCACAACAACCCCGGGAGGTCGCTCCTATCACCCCCAACCCCCAGATAAGGAGAGGAGGACTCGGAAGAGGTAGGGCTCGCCCTTGGAGGTTCAGCACCATGGCGTCAGGACTCATGCTCATTCCAGAAGCCCACCGGGGCCCTGGAATCGCCAGCAAGATGCTGGTCAAGCTATTGGCCCAGGTCCCCCTCCTGAGAAGTTCCCAAAGGGGTCCTTCCATCCAGGACACCGTCAGGGCAACAATAGGGTCAGGTGGCAAAGACTGACACCCCCTTGGGCAGGGAACACTCCAGTTCGCTGGCACATTAAAGCAAGCAAAGACATAGGAAAACATCCAAGCATCAAGGCACAGCAAAGGTCAGGGATTAGCGACCAATGCCCCCTCACTAGGGCATTGGTTTAAGCCTTTAGCCAAGAGGGACAGCAGGTGGGTGAGTTCTGGTCCTCATCATCCTTCGCTGTCCTGGTCCCGGGGGTCCGCCCGTGGCCTCTCTGTGTGTTGGTGGGATCCTGGGATCTGTGCTCCTAGTGCCCTCTGCAATTGATCAGAGGTTAGAGGACCACCTTAAAAGCTAAGTCTGGGTAGTAATTACTATTTAAATTAATTAATTACAATTAACAACAGTAAAAAATAAAAATAATCTTTTCATTGCTAATAGGTCTGGGGGTGGTGCAAGGGGGGTGGAGGGTTAGGGGATTCCGCCCACCATGTTGTGTATAAAACGCCACAAGGTGGGTTGAGGTACCATAAGGTGGAGACGAGCAGCAAACCCCTTGGCAGCAGCTTGGCATTCGAGAGGTGGTCCTTGAAGACAAGGAGGTGAACTGATGATGTCATCCCAGAAGAGACCCTATGGCATGGAGGGGGCCAGATTAGAAACCATCTTGATGACCTCTGATAGCCAGCACAGGAACAGTAAAGAGAGGGAGGGGACGGACAGAGAGAGAGGGAGGGGGGAAGTCAGAGAGGAAGGGGGGACAATCAGGGAGAGGGAGAGGGAAGTCAGAGAGAGAAGGAGGGAGGGGTCAGAGGTAGAGGGAGGGAGGACTTTCGGTGGGGGGGACTTCCAGAGAGAGAGAGGGAGGAGGGACTTCTGGAGAGAGAGGGAGGGGGATGGCAGAGAGAGAGGGAGGGGAGAGTCAGAGAGACGGGGGGGGGGGGAGTGAGAGGAGGGAGAGGGTGAGGACGGAAGGACAGAGGAAAAGGAGGGGAAAAGAGGAGGAGCAGAAGGGGGAGAAGAGAAATGGGAGGGGAAGAAGGGAGAAGTGGGAGGGGGTAAGGATAACTTGATTGACAAGTCACACGTATTAATCCGTGTACGCATGCGCAACTCAAAGCCCACGGGAAGGGGGGATCATTTGCAAGCATCATTTACAGTCACGACCGCTAGGGGGCACGCGGCCCGCGCCTAGCATCCTACAGCACAGCCACCTGCGGCTCGCCGGCGGCACCCCCCCACCCCACCCCGCCTCCGCCCCCGCCAGGCCCGCAGCTGCCAGGGGCACAGCTGGCGAAAGATGGGGGGGTGCCCAACAGGTCTCAGGCTTAGAGGGAGCACAGCCCACCCCAGCCCACCACACAAGGATGCTATGTCCCCCAAATGCCACGACCGCCATCATCGGCCCGGAGTCCACCTGTGGACATCACACAGCCCCCCCACCCCCGCCACCACACACACACGCCCAAATAGCCTTCTGCAACCCCCAACTGTGGGAGCCACCACGCACCAGACAGACATGAAGACACTAAGGCGACACTCGCCATAGGGGTCTTCCCAGAGCTGGATTCTACTTTTAATAAGTAAAAAAAACCGCGATCTTGGCTCAGACCTTCAGTATATTCAATTAAAACTTAAATTAATTAAAAATAAGAAGACCCAGTTCTCAATACACTGGTTTCACTCATTTCTGTGGTCTCGGGACACGTGGTATAAAATACGGTATCGCTAGAAAATCATATACAGGCGGCCACAAATCCTCTGGGCCACCCGTCCTCCCCTCCTTCGCCCCCAGCCATCAGCCCCTCCCCAAGCCTCCCCTCCGTCCTTCGCCCCCAAGAATTTCAAGACTCCGTACATGGCGCTTAATTACCTTTTTTATGGTCTCTTCACCTGCCCCAACGAATCATACCTTCCTAAGACCCCAGAAACCAAACCCGACTGTAATAAACTATTCTGGGGCCACGACACCCCAAGTCACAAAACCAGCGCCATCACGGCATCTCTGCACACAGCAAACTCTGCAGCCTGCTCCCCAGCCAATCTGGGGTTCTCAACACATTTCCTCTCTTAGGGAAATGAATGCAGAATCCACAGTAAATCCCGCGCGGACCCCCTCCAGCAGGAGAACAAAGGCCACCTCCCTCCCTTCCCTGCCCCCCAAAATTCCGCAGTGCCACCAGCGCCCTCTAGCGGCCAGTAGAGAAACCTTCCAGAAACCTGCCACGTAGCAACCCCCTCGCGCCCCCCCCAAATCCGCCGGACCAGAGTGGGGAGGGGGCGGCGTGGGGGGGCCTGACAGGGACAAAGGAAATGGCAAAAGGCGACTTTGCCAAAAGTCAAATGCCTGCAACATGTCAGAATCTTCCAGTGACCGTCATGCGCAAACCTAAAAAGACCCCCAGTCCCCAATTCCCAGCTCCCAGCACCCAGAACCCCCTCCCCAACATGCCCCCTTTTCTGCATTTCTCTTCTCTCTAGCTTAGTCTCCCCCAGACCCAAGGACACGGCCTTCTTTACATCCCAACACCTCCCTAATTTTATTCTGTCCATTCCCCCAACTCCTTGACCCTCCCGCTGGTCTCCCCTACTACAGAACTGATACCCCTAGGGGCTGAGGCAGATTTGCAGTTGGGCGCCATATATTCTCACTATTAAAGCGGTGGATCAAGGCGGAACCAGAAGATACAGGTTGGAAAATTCACTCTCGAAATTGTGCCTAGAATCGCTCTGGACTAAACCTGTGTCTTGCCTTCCGAGTCCCGCAGATAGGAAACGCTACCCCTCACGCCCACTGTCCGCCAAGAACCTGGCCTCAAACTAGTGGGGGAAATATGCCCAGGAGACCCTTTTTTCCGGGGTTTTCCCCCCTAATTCAAGGGAAACGCAGAATGCATCTGCCGCCATATCTTGCACTGTTAACGTGACATTCTAAAGGCGGCTTCCAATACAGAAAATCTGACTTCTGGACCTCAGTGACTGCAGTATACTGGATTCCAACTGGGGTCGAATCCGATTCTTGGACTCCTCTTAACTTAAGGCCCTACCACCCAGCCTACCTCCAAGAACTGGACAAGAAGGGGCCCTGATTTCCCCCCAGAAGAATGTGCCTGGAGCTTTTCCTTCCTAGCAGGATTTCGCTGCCGGTGCTAGGGACCAGGCGAGGTGGCCGCCTTCAGGAGAAGGTAGGTCCTGGCAGCTGTCTTTCCTGCGTGTCCAGGAGGGCAGAGCCCAGCCCAGAAGGGGGTGTCGTCTTCCTTTTGCACATCCTTTCAGGCAAGGATGGCCAACCACTCACCAAGCAGAGGTTCTCGCGTGGGCGCCCCGGCGCTCCTGAGGAGCCGCAGCCACCGCCAGCGGGCCAAGGCGCGCTCCATCGCAGCTCTCCGCCGTCTGCGCCAGGGGCTGGCTGGGTGGGGTTTTTATCGAGGCGCAGAAGGGGTGGTCTCTGACGTCAGCGCATTCTGCTGCAATGCGCTCATTTCTCCAAAAGTGATTGGCCGGAAAAATGAGCCCCCCAGATTCTATGACAAATTGCTCTAGCCGCACCCAGATTGCAGCAAAGAAGGCAGGAAAAAATTCTGCCGCAGTGCCGCTCGCCGCCATGACCAACACCCTCTGGTCGCTGGCGCTTCTTCCCTACTTGAGTCCTGCTCAAGGGACAGGCGGGTTGGTGTCCATAATATTCTGGGAGAAGGGAGAGAGGGATGGTTTTCCTTAGGCGGGCGGAAGGTAACGCTGGGGCGCGGGGAACAGCAAACCCCACACCTGGCCAGGTCCGAGCATCTCTCAGAGAAGGTGGGCTCAGGGGAGGAACACGATGCATTCTGCTTCTTGCTTGGAAAAGAAAATATCCCGGGCTAGATAACCGGTTCCCAAAGGGACGCGGGCTGCTGTCACCCCCTTCTAGCCCACCCATCCATTTCTGATTGGTTATTTTCAACACGGGAGACCCCGCGCAACATCTCCAAGTCAGAAACCCTGGTTTTACGTTTCCGGCTCTGCCGCTCACAACCTGCGTACCCAGATCCCTGTCATGTCCCTACTCTGCGGGCTGGGAGGGGAGTCCTTTTTTCCGACGTTAACACGGGGGCATCCCTAACCAGACTTGGGATAAGAATCTAGACTTTGAGTCATGTCGCTCCAGGGAAAGTACTTTTGAGGGAGGTCTGTGTCCCATGTGGAGATGCCTGGGGTACCCCCCAAAATTGAGGTGATTTCCCACACACACACTTTGAATAAGCACCCCCCCCCCGCGTGGCCCCGGGGAGACAGGCACAGACATGTTGCTGCGTGGCCTCGTGCTCCGGGACATGGCACATGAGAGTTAATCCTTAACAGGTGGCGCCTCCGGCAGCTTTGCCCGGCACCGAGTGGGGAAAGCGGGCAGGGCTGTCAATCAAATGTCCTCTCGCAAAGGTCAAAATGCTGTTGTAAGGGACTAAGGATCTATCTTAGGGTGACAGGTGGGTGGCAGCCGGGAGAGCAAGGATGGAGTGCTTGGTGACAGAAAAAGGGTGAGAATGAACGATGAGTCCCAAAACGGAAAGGCAAAGAGGGCGGCGGAGGTATCAGGTTAGAACAGCCACCCTCACGGCTTCCAAAAGGGGGGTTCCCCCGTGCCCAGGGCCGGCCAGGTGCCTATAAACTAGAGGGGACGTTCCGGGGCTCAGAAAGACTATTCCTAAGAGAAAAGGGCTATTTCTAAGCCCACCGCCCCTGACAGAATTCCCGGGAGGCATGGAGCCTTGGGCAGGGGCATCGTTCATAGATGGACAGTCAAGCTCTTGGGGAGATGAGATAAAGTGGGTTTTGGGGACCTCTAGGGTGCTGACTTAATGGGCAAAATAACTGAAGGAGCCGGAAGACACTCGACTCAGCCTGCAGAGCAGACCAGGAGCCCAGAGAGTACAGCCCCGGAAGCACGACGTGCGGGGCACAAGGGCCCGCACGGCCACAGACGTCAAGAAAGCCTCGAAAAATCATGGCTCCGAGCATCCCTGTCAACAGGAGAACATTTATTAGCCTCAGTATTAATAGCTAGGAAACAGCCGGGGCTGGCCGAGACCAATCAGCGGCGAAGATTCCCTGTCGTCAGGCCTCCGCGGCCAATCAGACGCCAGCAGGCTGGGTTGCTAGCCTCTCGGGGGCAGAGGCGAGGGTGCGCATTGTCATGCGAGGCTCCTGCTCGCCATCCGCGCGTGGGAGGCTTGCGTGGAAGCCGAGAGCATCAGTCGTCACGCACTCAGGGTCCCTGGAGGCTCTTAGAGACGGTGCCTCCTGGCATCAGGCCTGCAGCCCCGAAAGAACAAGAGTTGACGCTCTGATGGAGCCCCAGGCCTTGGGTAGGGGCCCCTGGGAGGCCCTGGGAGGAGAAACCTCAGACGCCCAATGCCGTCACTCTGCTCAAGGCCTGGCTTGTATGAGGAAATCGGGCCTCAGCGAAAAGTTAACTCCTTGCTTTTTTTCTGCAGCTCCCTGCCTCCCAAAGCCGCTCCGCAGACTTTAGCAGTTAACCCCACCCCTGTGTCTCAAGGCCTTACTGACAGGCCAAAGTAACAGACCCTGGAGATTACGCGTTTCCTACAAATGCGCCGACGGGGGTTTGAGTCCCAGCTCTGCTCCTTCCTAGCTGGGAGGCTGAGGTCCAGACCTTCCCCTCTCTGGGCCCCTATTTCCTCATCTGGAAAAGGAAAGAGTTGGACAAGATGGTCCCCAAGGAGCCTTCCAGTCCGGCTTTGCTTGATTTGAATGTATACATCAGGCGAGTCAAATGTCTTCCAGAACATTCTGCATGAAGTAATTCGTATCAGGTGGATCCTGCAGTCCATGTGGTTACTTCATCATGTTGCTTTTCTTTCCATTGTATTTTATTTTAAACAGAACTCCATGGCAACGTGTTCATCCTTCTGGCTTCCTAAGAGAAAGAGAGAAAAAGATAAAAAAAAAAAAAAAAAAGAGAGAGAGAGAAAAGAACGCTGTCAACTAATCTCCACTGAGTATGGTTTAACCACAATAAGGAAAAATATCCATATGTTTAAATGTTTTTGTTGGCTTTCCCGGAGCTCAGAACCCAACTTTTTAAATATTTATTGATCCAAAGCGATGGAAGAATTACTCGAGAAAGCCAAACCTGTGGTAACGTTTGGATCAGAACTGTTGCACGGCATGAGTGATGCCTCAGTCCTTGCTCAAAGAGGACGTTGAAAGGCTCAGATTCATATCTATAGGGAGAAAGAGACAGAGAAATCCAGGCTTGAAAAACGGAGCGCCTTCCCTCCGTACATGCTGAAACCCAACCTTCTGAAGAGGCCTGGAAGAGCGCCAGGTACCAGACCCATGGCTTAGCTTGCTTTTTTATTTTTTTATTTTATTTTTTTACGTCGATCTAATTCAAAGCACACATTTTTCTTCTTTTTTTAATTCATACTCAGGAACCCTCAAAAGCCGTGTGAGCAGCCTCCTACCCACATGTACATACTTGTGGGCAAGTGTACAAACGTCCTAAGACTCAGCCAGGAAATGAAGACAAGCTTCTCCTATATTCACCGCCTGGGCATGGGTAAATGCGTACTCTTCTCAAAAGCCATACTGGTGCCCTTTACAAAACAGCATGCCCCAGGTGCCTGCCCTCTCTAAGCAGGCCTTCCCAGTCTTCCAGGTGGCCCTGAAATGTTAGCGCTCCCCGGAGATGTTTGGGCTCTTCTTCTGCACTCCCCAAGGTGGCCATCATGAAAGCGGATGCTACCGCAGCGAGCCTGTGCACACTGCTGCACACCCAAACTATAGCTCCAGCACCAGCCTCTCACAGTTCAAACCCCGCAGACTCACACGTCCCTCAGTTCCCTCCCAGTTCCCCCAAGCACCTCAGCCAAAGCCAGAGAGACAGCAGAGCATAGGAGGCTTCTCCCACGGGGCTGCTTTGGGGTGGGAGAGCATGGCATTGCCGGGTACCACCTTTGTGCCTCCAGAGCACAAGAGTGGGCACCAGAGAGTCCAGAATTAGGAAAACAAGCAGTCAAGCAACAAGCTCATCTTCCGGGGTCCTGGAGTTGCAAGCTCTTCCGGAACCCGCACCAAGGTTTCTCCTGTGCTAACCGTCCTTCAGCAGCTCGATTTTGCCTTGAAAATAGTCTTACTTCCAGCGTCTGGGGTCTTAAAAGCCTGTGAGCAGTCATCTAAGATACTCCACCGGTCTCACTCCTTTGGGAGCAAGGGAGAGTGAAGAGAACAGGATACAAGGAAAAGATTAGTCCAAAGGCCTCCACCAGACTGAGTCCAGTACAGCTAGATGGTGCCCGGCTACCACCACTGACTGCTGTGACTGGGATCACAACAGAGGGTCCTGGACAGAGCTGGAGAAAGACGTAGAATAAAATTCTAACACAAAAACAAAGACCAGATTTATGGCCTGACAGACTGGAGAAACCCTGAGAGTATGGCCCCCAGATACCCTGTAAGCTCAGAGATGAAGTCACTCCCAAGGTTCACCATTCAGCCGGGCATTGGACAGCCCCATAGAACAAAACAGGACTAATGAGGCACAGCAGTCCAGGGACGAGGACTAGAAAAAGCAGGAGGGGACAAGAAGGCTGGTGATAGGGAACCCGAGGTTGAGAAGGGACAGTGGTGACATGTCGTGGGGTGGTTAACCATTGTCATAAGGCAAAATGTTTACCAACTGTTTTGTACCTTCATCTAAGGTACAAAAAAAAAAAAGAATTATCTATGTGAGATCAAATTGACAACAGCAACTCAGAAGGTTTGTTG
Source organism: Trichechus manatus latirostris (assembly GCF_000243295.1). Taxonomy (NCBI): domain Eukaryota; kingdom Metazoa; phylum Chordata; class Mammalia; order Sirenia; family Trichechidae; genus Trichechus; species Trichechus manatus. Next base: position 11,275,054 of record NW_004443981.1, read on the forward strand.
GGAAGCCTAGGGGGCAGTGAGTTGAAGATGATGGTGATGGAATAATTTGGAAAAGGACAGTGAGAATAGCGGCACAACTCGAAGAATGTAATCAGTGTCACTGAAACGTACATGTAGAAATTTCTGAAATGGTGTAACTTTGGCTATGTATATTTTCACCAAAAAAAAAAAGGTCTTCCAAGATCGAGAAGGGAGAGTATTGACATGTCGTGGAGTTGTTAACCAATGTCATAAAACAATATGTGTACTGACAGTTTAATGAGAAACTATTTGTTCTGTAAAACTTCGCCTAAAGTACAATAAAAAAAAAATTTTTTTTACAAGAAAATAGTCTTCCTTAGTCCTTAGGCATTCAAGGACTTTCATGAAGGGCTCCCTGGTCATTTCTGGTCACTTAGCTAATCACAACTTGTAACACGTTCCCTGCAAGTTGGATGCCTGGGGTCCCCACCATGCCTGGACTCTGGGGTTTGGAAATGGGGCCACTACAGCTGCTTATGTTCTTCTGGACTTCTACCCTACCCCAACCAGAGTTCTGGATGCAGCCTCAACCCTTGCACAGAGGACATTGCCAAATCATAGACACTGAAAGGTAAATAGAATTCAGTGCCTTTCGCAAAAGGCCGGGGTAAACTTTACTTCCCGATAGACTGCTGGGCTTCAAGGCAGAGCAGACAAGTGTTTGAGCTAGCTGAACTTCCAGCCATCACCACTGCCAATAGTGACCCAATAGGAAATGTTCAACAATAAACCGTCGCCTTTTTCCTCATCTGACTCGGGGGGTACACAGTATGATGTGAGAGAGAGGGTGGCCGTTGCGCTTAAGGAACACTTTTCAAGACCAGGGTCCGTGAGAAAGAGCTGGAAGGCTACCCACCAAAATGGTAACATTAATTGTTCTGGATGAAGAGATTCTGGGTGATTTTTCTTCTTTCTTTCTACTTTTATGAATATTCTCTACTGTCATGTATAATTTCTATAATTTGCATTTTTTAAAAAAATGCAACAGTCCAACAGGATTGATCTCTTCCTTGGGAACCTCAAATGTAAAATCTTTTTCTAATAAACAAATAAACTTTGAAAGACTCAAGCCTCCCCTCCAGCCTAGCCCAAAGACAGAGGTACTTGTCCCTGGGAGGCAGGTATGGGGGTCCTAGGAGAAGCCACACAGCCATGCCAGACCTCTGGAAGGGTTCTTTTAAACTTGTCACCGAGGCGAACAAATTCTAAGCTGCTAAGAGGAAAAAAAAAAAAAAAAAAGGTGAACTTCAATGATTTCCTTCCTACGGCAGGAGGAGTCTGGAGAAACGAGTTTATGGAAGGACCAAACCCGTTGCCATCAAGTTGATTCCGACTCATAGCGACCCTACAGGACAGAGGAGAACTGCCCCATAGAGTTTCCAAGGAGTGGCTGATGGATTCAAACTCCCAACCTTCTGGTTAGCCGCCGTAGATCTTAAGCACTGCGCCACCAGGGCTCCTTCTGGAAGGATGCGGCAGGCCAAGAACCGGGGTCCTGGTGAAGCAGACCACCACCAAGGCTTGCATTTTAGGAGTCACATCTTGACACTAGAAAAACACGGCCACATAGCCCCGCCCCACCCCCATCCCATCCCCCCTAGCTTTGGGTGTGGGCCAGGCCTGGATTCAAGCAAGGGGTTTTCTTGGCCCAACTCCATGGAAATACTTCCTTCGGTGGAGCAAAGAACTGCTCCATTGAACTGCCAGCGTCTAGGGAGGGGGTGGCCTTCGCCCTGTTGACAGAGAGCTGCAGAGGGAGGCCTGGGGAGGGGCCCGGAGAGGAGAAAATGTATTCCAGGTAGAACAGGACTGGAAAGTTGGCTTTTTTTTTTTTTTTTTTTCAAACTAAAAGATTGCTAGAGTTAAAAAACTGCCACCCCACCCAAGAGGCTCCAAGAGAAGACATTTGTACTAAATTTCAGCGAGGACCGAAGCAAGGACCTACCTTCTTGATGGCAGAGGGAAGGGGGCCAATTCTTGGCACACCTTCAGTTTAAATGTTCAAGGTCTGGATCATTTTGAAGCCCATAGGCTGCCTCCCCGGGCTCAGCCTGGTGGCACTGTGTCTCAACACTAACCCAGTGGCCACCAGCTAGCTAGGGAAGGTCAAGGGGCCAAGGGGCTGACTGTGAGGAGAGGCCATACAGTACCCAGAAGGTACACATTCCTCCCTCACTGACCCTAAGCTTGCTGATGTTCCTGTCACGGCTTGGCCAGGGGAAGGCACTGACAAACATAAGGGACCCCGAGCCCCTAAGCTTTCACCAAAAAGCCAGAATCACCAAGCGTCATATGACTTGTGTCTCGAGGAACCACTGAGAAGCTCATCTGAAAATGAGAAGGAATGAGAGCTTGGGAGGGAGTGGGCACGTCTTCACCTGTGAGATGGGAATGGGGCCTCCCACCACCTAGAGCTGACACATGGCATGAGTGACGCATGGTATGGCAGGGTGGGAGCCCATTCTGTGCCTAGAGTTGGGGACCAACCACACACATGATTCAAGGGGATGACAGCTCCATCATCATATTATTGCAAATGCTGACTGCTGACATGCTCTTTCCCTCTTGCGGGTAGACCAGTAGACTTGCCTGGTGGTTGAGGGTTTGGGCTCTGAGAGTGGATTGCAGGGTACAAGTCCATTTGCTCCCTGGGTTTGGGCTCTGAGAGTGGATTGCAGGGTACAAGTCCATTTGCTCCCTGTGTGGCCTTGGGTTAATTGTCTGACCTCTCTAAACTTCATGTTCATGATCTGTAAAATAGGGATAAAATGCCTCCCCCTGTTGGGAAGATTATTGTTGTTAGGTGCCATTGAGTCGATTTTGACTCACAGCAACCCCACATGACAGAGGAGAACTGCCCCATAGGGTTTCCTAGGCTGATCTTTATGGGAGTAGATCCCCAGGTCTTTCTCCCGCAGAGCCACTGAGTGGGTTCGAACCTCTAACCGTTTGGTTAGCAGCCAAGCGCTTAACCATTGCCCCACGACCAGGACTCCTGTTTGGAAGATCAAATGGGGAAAAAATGTATGTTGTATTCACTACTGCGTCGCCAGCTGTATGACAAAGAGCATGAGTGAAGAAATCATGTTGCTTTCTATGAGGTTTGCATTTATTTTACGAGAAGCATAAATTTATCTTATAATAATAATAAAAAAACAAAGTGAATCTACTCTAACAGCTAGGTCACTGAGCAAAGGTCAGTGTCCTGTGAGCCCTATGGTCCTGCGCCTGAGCGTTTCCTCCCCTTCCCTGGTGCGTGGGGAGGCCTTGAAACCTGCTCTCTGGGAAATGCCCCTAGGAGCTTGTCTGCTCTATGTGGCAGTCTTGGGGATGGGCTCTGCCAGTCCTCAGACCTTCAGGGAGAAAAGAGCCCCTTCCTACTCCCGGCCTGTCTCGAGGAGCCTCCTAGGCTCTGTGTGGACCGGGCTTTACCCCCAGCTCAGGCCTGGCCCCATGCCCTCCCTCCCCCAGGGTAGCAAGAGCCCTGCTAGAGCCGTGCCTGGTGCAGACTCTTCCTCTTGCAGTTTGCAAGCTCAGTGAAAAACAGATCCTCCAGATAAAAACATTCCCAGAAGGCTTGGCCTGCCCCCTCCCCCTCTTCCCTGTTGTTCTGCCTTACCGGGTGGGACAAGGGCCCTCTGCCACTGGCACCGAACCTTTGGCGAGGGAGGCAGGGCGGCCAGATGGTTGAGAACAGCTCTGAAGTCAGACTGCCTGGTTTGAGTTTTGAGACCACCACTTCCTGGCAGCTTGACTTTGGGTGAAGTCTCTAGGCCTCAGTTTCCTCATCTGTGAAATGGGGATACTAGTAGTACCTGCCTCCTAGGGTTATTGAGAAAGCTCGATGAGGTGACTTGTGTGAAGTCCTCGGAGCAGTGCCTGAATACTCAGTAGGCGCGCAGTAACAGAGGGGCCAACGGTCCACACTGCCCCAGGGAGAGCAAGCCTGGCGATGCCACCCCTCCACAGGACTACACAGCACCGAGTCTGGCCAAGCCTCCCGTGAGAGGCCGCACCTGACAGACCCAAACTCTGAGTGAGCCCCTGGGGCCTCCACAACGGTCACTTTCAGGGGGTGCCGGGGTGGCGCAGCCTCCCTGCACACCAATGGCAACTGCTCGCCCCTTCCAGACCCATGTTACAGCCCTAGACCACGGCAAAGCTCCTCCGCCTCCCACTGGGGTCACTTCACCCCCACAGGCCACGGGGGGGGGGGGTGACCGAGGGTCACTGTGGGTGGTTCCAGAACTCCACAGGTCATGCGGGCTCAGTACTTCGCCCTCATCTACCCGGTCTCCGGGCTTAGGCTGTGCAAACGCTAGCCCTCGGGGCCGCTGTAAACGTTCAACATACCCTTTAGGTGTTTGCGGAAAGGATGAGCGGATAGGCGCCTGCCTTTAGGTAAACGGAGCTGCCCCTGCACATCTGATGATAAAGAAAAGCAAACAAAGCCTCCTTTCAAAGGCCGCCTGAGGTCCCACAGGCCCCCAACCTCAAGACGCTTTGCGATCTGAAGGGCGGAGGGTCGCCAGTGAAGGCGGGGAAGGATGAGGCCTCTGGCACCCCCCGCACCCCGCCAAGTCTTCAGTTTCTCCTCTGCAAAAATACGAAAATCTGTACTCATGCCACAGGCTTGGTCTCAAGGCAGAAGACAGACAATTAAAAGGAGAAAAGCCCCCCGCGCTGTTAGGGGCTCCAGGCTGGGGTCGGGGGGCCTCTCTCAGAGCCAGATGCCGAAGAGGTATCCACAAGTCATTCCTTCTCCAGGATCTGGGTGAGCCTGGAGCCAGGCCCAGCACCCTCGAAACTGACTGCCTCCAAAGTATACCCACTAAGGTCTCGCTTCTTCAGCCTGAGGTCTATTGACATTAAATGAGGACTATTCCAGATTGTTTTATTCATGAATCTGTTCATTTGGTTCTAGAAGCATCCACCGGTACCTGTGGTTGGCAGTGTTTTGGGGTGCTGGGGAGAAGAAGCCAGGTGGTGGGACACGCTCCCGGCCTTACGGAGTTCAGGGCCGCACACCTACTGTGCGCATGCTCTTGCCTACCCGCCTCTACCTGCTCTCAGGGGCACTGCTGGATCAGCCAGCCTGCCAGTGAGAGACCTCTGCCATCCCCAAGTCAAACCTCCCCCCCCAAAAAAAAAACATTCCCATCAAATCAATTCTGACTCATAGTGACCCTACAGGACAGGGTAAAACTGCCCCATAGAGTTTCCAAGGAGCGCCTGGTGGATTCGAACTGTCAATCTTTTGGTTAGCAGCCATAGCACTTAACCACCATGCCGCCAGGATCTCCCCAAGTCAAGCAGTGGCAAACTGTCATTTAATGAGAAGCTCGAGGGGAGTGGGCGTCTAGAAGCCCACGGAAAGCTGGCACCGCCAGCCCGGCTGGGAGTCTCAGGAATTCTGGGCCCATGGCCTTTCCCAACAGTCTGGCCTTGTGTACACTGCCCAGAACTTCTCACTGTTTACACTGAGGGGCCTCCCTGGGGCAGAAGTAAGCCCTGTTTTCTGCTGTAAGTCACTTTCTGGCTGACTCAGGGCAAAGACATCGCAGGGTGTTGAAGGTATGGCCACGTGGCCGCCCCAGACATCCAAGCAAAACTATCTGGAGGCCTGGCTGGAGCTGGCCCTGAAAGGCCTCAGTCAGTGTAAAGTCTGGCGCCCCACTTTGGGGTTTCACACAGGGACCCTCAGACACCCCCATCAGCCAGCACGGACCCAGGCCCAGACTTCTGGCTGGTTCCCGCAGCCCAAATCAGGGCCCTCATTGGGAAGTGGCCAGGGGCCTCCTGTGAGCTCCTATGAGCTTCCCACTCCCACCAGGCTGGGAAGGAAGCCAGGTGAGGGTGGGCCAGGAGGTAGAGAGAATATCCACTGGCGGGGTCACTGCCCGCAGCGAGCAACCTCAAAGTCCCCTCTTGGTCCGACTTCTCTGGGATGGGTTTCCACGGTGCCACCCCACTCCAGCCCATCTGAGGGAGAAGAGCAGGTCCCCAGGAACCAGAAGGCTCCTGCCTCCCCTCCAATGACCTTGAGTGGAGGATGCCTGAAGGTCTGCTGTCCACTCATCCTGGGAACAGCCACGGCTGAAGACAGGAGGGTCCCACAGAGAAGGGAAGGCCAAGTCCTAGGAGAAGCCCCTTCCTCACTGCATCTCATTCCAGTGCTCTGGGGTCCATTTAACACCTAAGGTCCTGCTTGCCAGAGAGAAAGGCTCAAAGCAAATATCCGAGAGGGAGTAAGGCAGAAGACGGCAGGTGTCAGGGACCTGCTGGACACTCAGCCCTGTGGGTGTCTCACCTGGTGGGCTACACACCAGGAGAAATGGGGGTCCCAGGTATGACTCCCAAGGGCAGAGCAAGGGTAACGAGCACCCAGGGATAATCTCTAAATTGCGCCCCCCACCCCAATTTCAAGATGAAGAGACGTTGACAGCGGCAACAATTCCTGCCCCCTCCTTAGTCAGGCACCTATCATTTTTGTGGTGCTTGGGAGCGTCATTCCGCGCCTCTTCTGGCACCCCCTTGAAATTGTGCATGGGGGCAAGTGACCCCTCTGCCCACCTCCGCTGTGCCCCTGGACTCTGGCCCAGGGTCCCTTAGAGCCCTCCACCTCATTCCCAGCCAGGGGCTCACACACACCCACGGGAAGGTACCTGGGCATTGGAGGAGCCCGGGAACCACAGGGGCAGCCCCTGGTCACTCCTGGCTGCTCCCGAAGCTTCAGCCCATTTTTGAGGTACATATCCCAGGAATTAAGGGCCTGACTTGTGGTCCAAGAAGGCCCCCCCACAAAGGCAGAGCCTGAGCTGGCCCTTCTCCTGAGGAGTGTATGAGGGTCTGTCTGAGCAGAAAACTGGCAGCCTCTCACTGCAGTCTCCCAGCTTCCCCACTCGGCCCCAGGGGACTGAGGTGGGGTGCCACGTCCACATATGTTGGAGGCTGTGCTGTGCCTCTGTCTAGGATCCCAATGGAAGGCAACTCACGGCAGAAAACGTGATTTGAATGGCTTTCGCCTCTGCTCTGGAAGCCTGTTGAGTCAGGTCAAGATGGCCCACTCACCAAAAGCCTCATGCATTCCCTGCAGACCGGGGTCCTACGGCTGAGATCCGAGGTCAGTGTCCACAGCCCCCCAAGTGGAAGTCTATGTCAAGCAGAGCACAAAGGCAGAGCTGGGCCCCCTAGACCAGGATTTCACCCTCAACTTCATGCTCCCTCTAAATAAAGTACAAGCTCCCAGCCTCTCCTGCTCTGTTGAGATGCCCCCAGCAAGCCTGTGCATGGAACTGCCTTTACTTTAGGTCCTTGCTCTGCCTCGTTCAGGTTTGTGACTATCTAGGACTTCTCCCCCTGAATGCAGGCGTCTCAGAAGTCGGCATGACCCCACGGAGGGTCTGCAAAAGCAAAAAGAGGACGGCTTGGTTTTGCCCATGTCGAAAAGTCCCTGTAGAACTTTTTTGTTTTTTAAGATGTATATTCTTTTACTAAACTGTTAGATACCACATCCATACCATATCAGTTGCCGTAGAGTCAATTCCTACTCATAGTGACCCCTGTGTGTCAGAGTAGAACTGTACTCGATGGGGTATTCAATGGCTGAAATTTTTAAAATAGATTGCCAGGCCTTTCTTCTGAGGTGCCTCTCAGTGGACTCGAACCTCCAACCTCTCGGTTAGCAGCCAAGTGCATTAACCATTTGCACCACCCAGGGACTCCAAACTATTAGAAGACAGACCATAAAATGCCTCCCCACCCCCCCCCCAAACACAGGTTCACTCATCAACTTTATACTCTGCCCACAGTCTAAACGGTACCACTGCTCTGGATGGCATTCTGGCCTTGCAGACCCAACCTTTAAATGCACATGATTCTCGGTCCATCCTTGGCACTGGACACTGGCCCCTGCAACAATACTGTGTGAGAGTGGAAGGGACAGGAGAACAAGGATATGGGACGCCGCACTGTCTGCCTGCAAACCGGAAACCACACTTGCCCTGCACTTCCTGCATGCCGGACAGGGTCCTGTGGGCTGCTCGTACATCTCAGCCCACGTCACCTTCACCAAGAAGAGCAGCTCGGAAGGAAGAGCAGAGAGGCTGCTCTTCTCTTGGGCTCCCCTTCCCTCTTGGAGCTCCAGCATCCCCCACACCACCACCACCACCCCAGAAAGATCCCTGGCTGCAGTTCTGGCTAATCCACAGACAACCACAGACCCTGGCCACAGAGGACCCACCAGGCATCCAGACCCAAGCTCCACTGGGGCACAGACTTTTGGCTCTATTTGATTGCCTTCTGTCTACTCTGAGACTTGGGGTTTGGAATCAATCCCATTGGCCCCCCCTCCCTCAACCCTGCACCCTCGCTTCAGGCAGGTCACAGGGAAGACAGTAGCCCAAGCAATCCACGGGGAATATATCACACATGTATCTTAAATTGTGCTGTTCCAGTTCAGGGATTGGAGGGCAGACCAGCGGGGGTCAGAGCTGCTGCCAAATAGGATCTGCCGCGTACCGACGAGAATAGGTACAAAAACTGAGCCAGCTAGCTCTTTGTCTAGCCTTTCTGCAGATGAAGAAACTGAAGCACGAAGCCAGAGGGTCCTAGGAAAGTTCAAGGCACCCAGGTGCTAGGGACCCTTTGGGGCCATTGAAGCTGGTCCCAGTCACTCCCAACATAGCCCACTAGCACCTACCGAAGAAGTCCCACAGGAGACACTTCTCCTGTCCTTGGAGTCGAATTTCTCTTCCTCCCCTTGCCCACTGGGAGGGCAGGCAACACACACACAAGTCTAGGGTGTTGAACTGAGTTCTTGGCCATTAGGTGACAGAGAACCCCAAAGGGAGTTGGGGGGTCATCTGGGCACCACCGTCCAATCTGGGGGTTATCATTCCCCTCCAGGTGTGGGAAGGCCCATCAGCCCCTCCCAGACCTTCTGGGGAAGGGACATTTCTGCGCCCTGCTCCCTAGCATAGCTCGAGTTGACGCTTCCCAGAGGAGCTGGGACTTTGGTTTCCCTAACTTGGAAGAAAGGTCAGTAGTAATTCCCACCCCATCTCCAGCAAATCCCCAGGAGGGGCCTGACATTGCGATTGGGATATTTGTGTGCGGCGCCAGCAGGATTCCGAGAGGCCTGGCGATGCTGGGTTCTGGATGCCACAGAACCAGATCAGAGCCTCCAGCAGCCCAGCCGCACGTTTGCCCACCCCACAGTCCCCTGCCTGGGTGCGACAGGATGGGTGTGGAGGGCGAGACACCCCGGAAGGCTTCAGTGTCCTGGGGTGGACCCTGCAGGTGCCAAGCCTCCTCTGAGACTGGAGACCCCAAAGCCCGTTCCTGGCCCTCAGGGCGCAGAGGAGGGGGCTGGGCAGGGCCTCAGCTCTCCCCTCCCCCACAGCTGACAGAGTTGTTTACAAACTAGCCAGAGCAGGCGCGGAAGTCTTGAATTCTGTTTATCTTGTAGTCCTGCAAGCTCTGGAGAATTCTTCCCCTTCTTAAAGGAATAGAGCAACCCCAGCCAGGAGCAGCCCTCTGAGCCCTGGGACCGAAGTCCACCTTCCCCTGTGGGTCTGCGTTCATTCACTTCCCGGCTGAACCACCACCACCCCTGCCTCAGGCTGGAAGGGGGGTCACTGGGCAGGTTCAAGGCCGCCTCCTGGGGCCTGGGGAGGGGCTGGAACATTCCTCCCACACCTCTCACAGGGGGGCCTTTGGGACCCAGGAAACCAGTCAGGAGTCCTCTTAAAGCTACTGTCATTTGGGGGATCGTACTTTGGTGTTGCGATGTTGTTCCTACCCCCTAATCCTGCCCATTGCAGCTTCCACCCTCCGATTTTACACACGCCCAGCTAGGGGCCTGGGAGCTCAGTGACAGGCCCAAATCCCCCCTTGGACTGGGCAGCCTGAGGTGGGGCTGTCTTCTGACAGAGGGACTGCCGTGAGGGAAGTCGCCGACTCCAGCGGAGATGGTGGGAGAAGAGGAGGCCCAGCAGCAGGGCCTGGGGAGCTGAGAGGGTGACACCAGCCTCTGGGGCAGAGTCTCTTCTGGTATCACTGGTAATAGGACAGACATCAGCAAAGGTCAAAAGGAAAAGGGCAGTCCTGAGGGCACAGGGGCACCCTCCAGCCTTGGTCCCTGCCTAGTACAGGCCGGAGCAGAGGGGAGCTCTCCAACGAGACAGAACCCCTGTGACAGAAGCTTTGGCCCAGCGAGCGACACAGTTCAGGGGGCACACAGCAAAGGTCTCCCCAGTGATTCTGGGGTTCCCATCTCGACCATTCTCCAGTCTCTGACAGCCTTGTTGTCCTCCTTTCTAGAAAAGCAGGGCCCAGGCTCTGCCCAGTGCTGGAGAACAAGAACCCAGCAATGGCTTCTCCTTAAAACAACACAGGCTGGAGGCCCTGGAACTTTGGGCCTAGGAGACACTGGGGGTCCCGCCTCTTCTCCTGGGGGTGAGGTGTCTCAGACAAGTGTGTGTGCCAGTGTGTGCATTTGTATGTGTGTGCATGAGTGTGTATCGTGTGTATGTTGATGTATGTGTGTGCATGCATGTATAGGCATGTGTGTGTTTATGTAGGTGTGTTTATGTGTGTGTGTATATGCGTGTGTGTATACATGTGTGTATGTATGTATATGTGTGTATTGTACACGTGTGTATGTGTATAGGTGTGTATTTGTGTAGCCGTGTATGTGCATGTAGTGTGTGTGTGTGTGTATGTGTGTACGTGTATATGTGTGTATTATGTGTGTATCTGTGCTGTGTATCTGTGTATGTGTGTACCTGTGTGTATGTGTGTATCTAAGTATGTACGCATATGTGTGTATCTGTGTGTATGTGTGTATCTGTGTGTATGTGTACCTGTGTGCATCTGTTTATGTGTGTGTGTATCTGTGTATGTGCGCGTATCCATGTATCTGTGTACATATCTGTGTCTGTGTCCGTGTATCTGTGTCTGTGTGTGTCCGTGTATCTGTGTGTGTATCTGTGTATGTACCTATATGTGTATTTGTGTAAGTTCGTGTATCTATGTATCTATGCATGTATGTGCGTATCTGTATATAACCATGTGTGTACCATGTATCTGTATCTGTGTATGTGTGTATCTGTGTCTGTGTGTGTATCTGTGTATCTGTGTATGCACGTGTATCCATGTAGCTGTGTGTATCTGTGTTGTGTGTGTATCTGTGTATCTGTGTGTATCCTTGTGTCTGTGTATGCACATGTAGCCATGTAGCTGTGTGTATCTGTGTGTGTGAATTTATCTATGTATGTGTGTGTATCTGTGTATGCGTGCGTGTGTGTGTATCTGTGTATGTATCTATGTGTCTATTTGTGTGTGCGCGTGTGTGTGTGTATCTGTGTATATCCGTGTGCAAATATACATGTATCTGTGTGTGTATATGTGTATTTGTGTATATACGTGTGTTTGTGTGTATCTGTGTGTACTTGTGTATGTGTGTGTGTTTGTGTATAGATGTGTGTTGTGTGTGTATCTGTGTGTGTGTGTGTGTGTTGGAATGAGGGTCCAGCTGAGGCTACTGCGCAAGACCCAGCTCAGGGTTGTCTATAGAAGTGCAACACCCGGCATGGCATTGTACCCATGCGGTGACAGGACCCCTGGCGCCCCCACCACCTGCTCAGACAGCCCGGAGGGCTGGAGGCTGCCTGGGAAGGGAAGGTGAGGCACCACTTCTTTCCTCCTTGCAACTCCACCACCCCCATCCACCTGCCCGCGAGCAAAGATTTCCTGGACTGGGCGCCTACAATTCACTAGAACTGTTGAGTCTTGGGGGAGGTTCGACCGGGCATTGAGATTCAATTCCTCTTGAATGCAGACTTTCAGTGGGGGAGGTGCAGACTGGAGCCGGAGCAGTTTCGGCCCCAACCTTTGAGCAAACACGAAGCTGCCGAGGACGCTGCCACGGTGTAGTGATGTACAGGGGTGTGCAGTGATAACTCGTGACTTGAGACTTGGGAGACCCATGGAATCGTGAATCCTGGAGAAACGACGTGCATCTCAGTGAACTGGGGTGCAGAAAATTGCCCCCAGCAAAGAAAGGCGGGAAGTAAAGGGACTCAGGGTGAATCCAGTGAGGCCCTGCGGGATTACGGTGCCTCGGACCCGGCCCAATGGCAAACCCCAGCCTGAAGGGGATGTCACTTTTCACAGCCCACAGGGCCGGGGCATGGGAGATAGCCTGGGCCTCAAAGCTGTCCAGCAACCCAAGCCAACCTGGGTCTGGATGCCGCAGAGGCTGTGATATCTTTGTCCAAGGGGGGTGTTTAGCAGCCTTGGGGTGGAGCTACAAGTACCAAATCTTAGAGACCCCAAAACCCAATTCCTCAGACCCCAGGGCTGAAAAGAGGAGAGGGGTGAAGCAGGTCTTATTCTCTGGGCAAACTCAGACCCAAAAGCTGTTTTGCCAGCCCCTCTAGCTCAGGCTTCCAACTGGGAGCATTTGCAAAACAGTGCAGAACTGAGTGGACCTTTTGAGTCTTCCTCTTGTTAAAGGAACAAGCTTCCCCAACTGGCTCGAAAGAGGAAATTCACCAAGGTCATGCAGAGGAGGCATTGCAGTTGCTACTATTCTTGCCCTCTTGCCCCAGGCAAGAGACTTACAAGGCAGACCCAAGAAATTTTGGGGTGGCTGTGCAAAAGTCATTCTGGTGAGACCGTTCCCCCCAGACCACATGCTACCCCAAAAACCAGAAATCTGTGCAAACCCCATAATTCTGGCAAATCATAATGACTAGGCAGAGAACCCCGTCCAGCAGGGGTGGGCGTGGAGAACTGAGGATCCGCATGACCCTCAATGTATGCTGTGGATTACGGTGCCCGAACCCGGGCCGCGGGCGAACCGCGGGCCACGGGTGAACCGCGGGCCACGGGCGAACAGAGGGCCACTGGTAAGCAAGCCACTTCTTTCCACCTGCAAACTTTGCAATCCTGGATTTAGGGCCTGGGGTATGAAAACCCTCCTCACCTCCTATCTTCCAGCACCTGGGCCTCAGCACCCTTGAAGGTCTTGGGGGGGACTCTGCAGTGCCAAACCTTACCAAGGACCACAAAACTCAATTCTACACTCCCCAGGGTGGAAAAAAGGAAAGAGGTGGGTCTTTTCTAGTCCCAGAGATCAGGTAGAGGCAGGCAGTCATTTGCAAAGCAGCAGGGGGTGGATGCCCCCCAGGAATTCAGGACTCAGTGGCAAGTCTCCAAGGAGCAGTCACTGCGGGCAGACTTGAGGGGAAGCTCTAGGATGGAAATGTATACGTCGGGCTTGGAAGTGGCGGGTGCGCATATTCACCCACCTTCCATCTCTTAAGGAACCACACAGAGTGGACCCCACACATTTAGGAGTGACACTGGGTATGTCCCGTGGACCCTGCAGGTTTAGGGGCGACACTGGGTATGTAATTCTGGCTAAATCATTACCATCCCCCCAGACCTGGAGAGAGGCCAGTGCAGCCCCCCTACACCCCAGTCTGTGTCGCAGATATTTTGGGGTCCTCAGGTTCTGGCTCCCCCACACTGTCACATGTATAGTGCCTCTATGGGCCACAACATTTATTCAACAAAATGGGCCTAGGGTACGGGTCATTCTTTCGCCAGTTTTGCAGAATCTCTACGTGCTCACTCTGGACCTCACACCATCCGGGGTTCACCGCAGGCTCTCAGGGAACACAGGTCTTCGAGCTCTTCGAAATGGTTCCCTAACTTGGGACAAAAGCCACAGCGATCCTGCCCAGCCATTTAGCAAGCTCAGGAGCACAGCAGCTGCCGGGGGTTGACTAGCTCAGGGAAGGGCTTGGGACCCTATGAGAGGAGCTGCGGCACAAGGGACCCCGGTGGGCCGTGAGCAGCGTGTGGGAACCGTAGCACAGCCAGTGATGGGGGGCCTGGTGACTGTGGCACCGTGAAGGGTGGCGGGACACCTCGTGCCAGACCATGAGCTGGTGAGCCAGGGGCAAGCGCGGCGGGTCCCGCAGCCCACTACCCCAGTGTGCCGCGGCATGCTTACCAGGCGAACCACCGCCCCGCCAGGGGAGCTGCTTCTCACAGGTTCGCACACCACTTGAAATCACTGACTAGAGGCCCGGGTCTTCAATTCTTCTGCTCCCCAGTGCAGCCAGGCAGCCTTAATAGAATCGAGGTCCCCTTCTATTTGCCCAAAGGGAAAGTGTGGCCTTCGAGAAGCATCCGAGTGGGGTCAGGTGGTCTTGGGTTGAGCCCTGCAGGTGCCAAGGCCCTCAGGAGACCTCAAAACCCCAGTGCCCCCAGTCCTCAGGGCTGCACAAGAGGAGGGGCTGGGCAGACCTCCAGTCCCCCAGCCCCTCTCCCCCACCCCTCCAGCCTCAGGCCAAGCCATTTACAAATTAGCAAGACTATGCCTGGGGCAGGACAATCATGCCTTCTCTTGGTCGGGTTCCTGCAAGTGCTCTGGAGGCTTCCCTTTCTTAAAGGAGCCGCCCTCAAACCTAAGACTACTTTCCCGGGGAGGAGTTCCTTCCACTTGCTTCCCTGCTGGGCCATGACTACCCCTCACCCTGGGCTGGGAGAGGAGCCAGCCAACCCCTCAGGCGGGAAGCTGGGCAGGCTCAAGGCCGCCTCCTGAGGCCTGGGGAGGCACTGGCACGCTCCTCCAGCACCTCTCAGAAGGGCTTTGGGGTTCCAGGCCCATGGTTGCTGCCTCTGCTTCAGCTTACTGTGATCTCGGGGGTCTTTACACGCATTTATTTCATTAAGACCTCACTGCAGTCCTGGAGGTGCACTTTTTGTTCTCAGTTACAGATGCCCAAGCCAGAGGCACGAAGGCACTCGATTTCCTCAGTGAGAGACATGAAGGTCGGATCTCAGTCTTACCGCAGGCAACGCTGCGGGCACAGAGTCCCCCAGCACAGGGCCCTGAAGACAGGCTGTGAGGGCAGCAAAGGGGAGCAGCTACGGACTAATTTGGGGTGGGGCCCCGAAGGGCTACAAGCCGTTGTTGAAGAGGGGAGCCTGGGGATGGGAGGGTGGCAGGTCCGGAGATGCTGAATATTCTAATAAAAACGGCACCCCCAAACCTGTAAAGTTCTTCGTGTCCACAAGTTCGACTCTGAGACTGAAGAAGCACCATCAGAGACGGAAACAGGGTGTCCCTGGAGAGCCAGTAAGAGAATCTGATGTCTGCAGGACCCGAGGAGACAGGGTGTGGTGAGTGACAAGCCGAGAGGGACTGACAGCCCCCCGAGGATGGTCGAGGCACAGAAGCCAGGCGGCAGCAGGCAGGAAGCTTCAGAAAGCTGAGCTGGCGTTCCCTGGAGCCTCGCCTCGTTTAATTTTCCCAACAGCCCAATCAGGGAACTGTCATAATATTTTAACCTTTAAGACAACTACAGGAATAATTCTTGTTTCTTGTTTAAAAAAGAGAGAGAGAGAGAAAACAAAAAGCAAAGAGCGCAGTGGCGTGTGACTGTGAAGTAACTGCTGCCATTTTTCACTCCCTTCTAAACTGCCTGCTTCCTTCCTTTCCCCTGGGGTAACCTGGGGGTAACCTTGCTCCAGTTTGGTTTTTTGACATTCCCTTTAGATCCAATGGGGATGGGAAGGCACTCTTGAAAGGAAGAGCTTCTCCAGAGAGCTCCATGTGTCCATGCCCAAGAGATACCCAGGTTTAGGGTGCCCCTCCAAATCTAACACAGATCCGGGGGTTTCCTCCTGACCTGAGCAAAGGGCCAGGGAGGGTGCTGGGGATACAGGCCACCCCTCTGCCTCCCAAGGAGGGGATTACCTTTCCCTCCCACAGCAGCTGAAGGAGAAGAGTAGGGGGAAGTGGGTGAACCCCAAAATGAAGGCACTGTGGCCCCTCCGGGAGAAGCTACTCCCTCCGAATGCAAGTTCATTGCTGCCTACCTCCCCTGTAATCTTTTCCCTCTTGAAATACAAAGGGGAGGGATGAATAGCTTGTTGATGAGTCCACCTGTGTTGAAACTAGGTGAAATGGTTCCCGGGGGGTCTGCTTTTGCCTCATAATATCCAGTGAGCAGATTTGCAGATTCCCTTCTAACCCTGGAGGAGAGGAAAGGCAGCTCTGCTAGGTGGAAACTGCGTTGCTGAACAAAGATCCAGGTCTGGGATCTGACTCCCAGCTCTATTCCCAGTTCCTTGGCCAGGTCTTAAAACAAAAAATTTGCCCTCCAGTAGATTCCGATTCACGTCGGCCCCGTGTGTGAGAGCGCAACTGTTCCATAGGGTTTTCTTGGCTGTAATCTTTCCGGAAGCAGATTGCCAGGCAGATGGCCAAGTCTTAGGTGCTGGAAAAGTCTGGAAAAAAATGAGACTTCATTCCTCCTTCCTCCATGGCTCACTTCTCACTTCCCCTTTACCATCCCTTCTCTCCTCCACCCTAGACCCCCCACTTCCCTGGTCTCTTCTCCACCCAGAACAGCCCTAGACCTGACTTCCCACCCTCCTGCATCCCCCCTGGGGGCAATAGTCAATGTGAAGCTGGCAAAATGAAGAAACCTTATGGCCGGCTTCCCCAGAGGGTCAGGAAGCCATTTACCCTGAGCCCCTCAGAGAAAACATCCAGAGCAGGCCCACAGCTTTCTTGGGACTCTAAGGGGAAGGTTGGCAGCCATAGACAGACTAGTGGAATCTGTCTGCTCCAACCGCAAGGGACCACTAGATACACCGGTGGAGCCAAGATGGTGGCAGGTCCAAGGGCAGGTCTTCTGGGTGGTGTTCTGAAACCTGCCAAGGATTTCTGGCTGTCAGGATCCCGCTGCCAACCACAAATGCCAGTGGGCCAGGTGACCAGACAGGACCTCAAAAATGCCTGAGGGTAACTAGAGCAGGAGGGGGAAGGGAGGCCAGAGTTTTGGATAGATGCCTTGGTGGTAGCTCTGGGCTAGGCCCTGGATGAACAGTCATGAATGGACCCCAAACCACAGAGCGCCCAACTTTCAAACCAGCGAAGCAGTGAGTCTAGGGTAGTGGCAGAAGAGAACACCCCTTCCTTCTGACTGGCTTCCTCAAGCCACAGAGACCTGAAAACATCTGCTTCGCAAATGCAGGGGTCAAGGTCAGGTCACTTGGGTCACAATCAGCTTCCAGGGGTCATGGTCAGCTTCCAGGGGTTAGGGTCAGCTCCTTGGGGCCAGGGTCAGCTTCCAGGGGTCAGGGTCAGCTTCCAGGGGTCATGGTCAGCTTCCAGGGGTTAGGGTCAGCTCCTTGGGACCAGAGTCAGCCTCCAGGGGTCAGGGTCAGCTTCCTGACACAACATCCCCTGAGAAAGGAAGGAGGCAATGGAGGGAACGCTTTTTGGGGACCTTCTATGTGTGAGGTAGGTCCTGAGGGAGGTGTTAGGAGGAGCATCCCCCCAGCAGCAGGACACTGGTGGAGAGGACTCCAAAGGGCATCCAAGACTCCTGAGTGGATACCTTCAGCCCAGTTAGATTGAGCTTGGCCCTGGCAGCATGGGTCACTGTCCAAGCCTCAGTGGGCAAACATTCTTCCCCATCTCGTTTCATTTCACACCTAAGTCAAGGGCTGCTTCAGTGCTATGTCAACACCATCAGCCAAGAATTCAAGAGACTTGGGGTGAACAAGAGTCAGGGAGCCAGCAAGCTACTGCTAGAGAAGCCCCTCCGTGGACACAGAGAATGACAGCATGGTTGGTTGGGAAGCCTTTCTCACATAGCTGCCCTGTGGGATGGGTGAGCTCCTGGGGCAGAAGGATGGAGCCATCCAGTACTGATATTCCTCCAGGGGCCAGGCGCCCCACCCAGCAGTGTGCTGGGCACAAGCCCTGGATCAGAAGAACCATCTCTCATTTAAGTCTTAATATTATTGGAGTCCCGGGGTGATGCAAACGATTAATGTACTCAACTGCTAAGGTTGAGGGTTCAAGTCCACCCAGAGTCACCTCAGAAGAAAGGTTCTGATGATCTGCTTCCAAAAAACCAACCACTGAGAACTCTGTGGAGCACAGTTCTACTCTGACACATACGGGGTCACCATGCATTGGAGTCCACTCGATGGCAACTGGTAACAGCTGTGCAATTTTAATTTATGGTTTACCAGTGTAACTCATCCTGCCTGTAAGAAAGTTAAACAGTAGACAAGTCCTTGAGTGAAAATAGCTGCCCTGCACAAGCAGGAGTCTCTAGCTCTAACTACAATGGTAACAGTGCTTTATTAGTCCAGACCTGGGGGAGAAAGGAAGGAGGTTCTGGGGCCAGCAGAATCCTCTGCTTTCTCATTTTTCAGGGGCTCCAGGGGACAGGACATGGGGGTCTCCGGAAGTTTCCCTTTCCCACTGAGACATCCTCTCCCAGTAAGGGGCAGACATGCTGGAAGAACCTGTCAGAGCTTTCTCAGGCAAAATAGAATCTGGAAGTGATGTAGATGGAAGATGTGTGAACATCTTCCTGTTGATGCCTTTGGAAACTCCTGTGCCACATAACCAGTGCCACTAGCCTCAATCTGACCCTCCCTCCCTCACTCTGAGAGTCCCATTGAGATAATGTCACAGAGGGCCTTCACCTTCCATCCATACTTAGCCAGCCATGTGCTCCCCAAGCAGGGTAGAGCACACAGAAGCTTCCAGAAGTTCTTAATCCCACCATGTAATTACTGAGAGTATGGAAGACTCCCAAGTCAACTCTATGAGGAAGTTTCTTTCCCATTGAAAGCCTGGAGACCTATTTAACTCCACCCCAGTGGCATGAGAGAGGATGAAGTTTTGCAGCACTATTTTTAAAACAACTTTATTGAGGTATACTTGGCATACAATAAAGTGCACATATTTAAATAGTACCAAGTAATAAGTTTTAACTTATATAAACAACCATAAAACATCACCACAATCAAGATAGTGAACATATTCATCACCCTCCAAAGTTTGCTCATTCCCTTTTGTCATCCCTCCCTTCCACCCTGCCACTTCCCTCTTCCCCAGACAACCACAGATCTGCTTTCTCTATCTATAGATTAGTTTGAATTTAATAAAATGTTGTAGTTTCATAAAACATTACAGAATTTTATGATAACATGTCATATGTACTCTTTTTTGCCTGACTTCTTTCATTCGGTATAATTATTATGAGATTCATCTGTGTTGTTGGGTGTATCAACAGTTCATTCCTTTTCATTGCTGAGTAGCATTCCATTGTATGGAAATACCACAATTAGTTTATCTATTCACCTGTTGATAGACATTTGGATTGTTTCTAGTTTTTAGCTATTACAAATAAAGCTGCTATGACATTCATGTACAAATCTTTGTAAATATATGTTTTCTTTCCTCATAGGAGTGGGATGGCTGTGGTAGATGTTTGGCTTTTAGGAAACAGCTGAATTGTTTTCCAAAGTAGTTGTACCATTTTACATTCCCTTCAACAATCTTTACCAGTTCCAGTTCCTCCGTACCCTCACCAACACTGGAGATGGTTGGTCTTTTTAATTTTGCCATTCTAATAGGTGTGTAGTGGTATCTCATTGTGGTTTTAAGTAGCATTTTCCTGATAAATAATGATGCTGAACATGTTTTTGTGTGCTTATTTGCCACACATATATCTTCTTTGGTGAAGTGTATGCTTCAATCTTTTTCCTAGTTTTTAAATTGAGTTGTTTTTGTATCTTTTTTAAATATATGCTTAGTAAGTATTTTCTCCCAGTGTGTGGTTTGTCTTAACATTCTCTTAAAAGATGTTTTTAATTTCAGTGAAGCCAAATTCATCAATTCTTTTGATAAATTCATTTACGGTGTCCTAACTAAGAAACTTAAATCAAGGTCACAGATATGTTCTCCTATGTAGTCTAAAAGTTTTATAGTTTTAGGTTTTACATCTGGGTCTGTCATGTTCTTTGAGGTGAGTTTTGTATTTGCTGTGCAGTATGGATCAGATATGAAGCAATGGAAAATCTCAATATCAAAATCAGAACAAGGCCAGGGACTGACTGTGGAACAGACTATCAATTGCTCATACGCAAGTTGAAGTTGAAGCTGAAGAAAGTTAAAACAAGTCCATAAGAACGAAAATACGACCTTGAGTATATCCCACCTGAATTTGGAGACCATCTCAAGAATAGATTTGACACATTGAACACTAATGACTGAAGACGAGACAAGTTGTAGGACAACATCAAGAACATCATACATGAAGAAAGCAAAATGTTATTAAAAGGACAAGAAAGAAATCCCCAAAAGGATGTCAGAAGAGACTCTGGAACTTGCTCTTAGAGTAACTACGCAAATGGAAGAAATGACAAAGTAAAAGATCTGAACAGAAGATTTCAAAGGAGGCTCAAGAACACAAAGTATTATAATGAAATGTGCAAAGACCTGAAGTAAGAAAACCAGAAGGGAAGAACACCTGTCAGCATTTCTTAAGATGCAAAAACTGTAGAAAAAATTCAAGCCTCAAGTTGCAATATTGAAGGATTCTATGAGCAAAATATTGAACAACACAGGAAGCATCAAAAGAAGATGGAAAGAATACACAGAGTCACTACAGCAAAAAAAACTGGTCAATGTTCATCCATTTCAGGAGGTAGCATACGATCAAGAACTGATGGTATTGAAGGAAGAAATCCAAGCTGCACTGAAGGCACTGGCAGAAAACAAAGCTCCAGGAATTGATGGAATACCAATTGAGATGTTTCAATAAATGGATGTAGCACTGGAGGTGCTCACTTGTCTATGTAAGGAAATTTGGAAGAGAGCTACCTGGCTAACTGACTGGAAGAGATCCATATTTCATGGCCATTCCAAAGAAAGGTGACGCAAAAGAAAGCTGAAATTATCAAACAATATCATTAATATCACACACAAATAAAATTTTGCTGAAGATCATTCAAAAGTAGTTGCAGCAGTACATCAACAGGGAACTGCCAGAAAGTCAAGCCAGATTCAGAAAAGGACATGCAACAAGAGATATCATTGCTGGTTTCAGATGGATCATGGCTGAAAACAGAGAATACCAGAAAGATGTTTAACTGTGTTTTACTGACTATGCAAAGGCATTTGACTGTGTGGATCATAACAAATTATGGACAATAATTCAAAGGATAGGAATTCCAGAACACTTAATTGTGCTCATGCAGAACTTATACATAGACCGAGAGGTACTCTAGTGAACAGGGACACTCTTTCCTCCCAGACACTCAGGGGCAGCCATCAGCCCCCTGCCTTGCTCAGTGCATGACCCCCTACTGCAGCCAGATACCTGTGCCTACTCCAATCACCTCTGCCCATCTAGGACTGTAGGTAAGAGCCTGCACCACACACTTGGTGACTATCTGGACACCTGAGCTGAATCCATACAAGAAAAGTAAATAGACTCCTGGGTTCACATACCTAGGAACAGATCTAACCACCTGGTGACCGGACATTAGAGCTTCAAAGGCACCAATATTCAAACTAGCTCACATGAGCAGCCTATTTGGCCATATCAAAACAAAACAAAAAGCTAGGACACAGAATTATTGAAGATTTGTTGGCAGAAAACTTCCCTGATATCATGAAAGATGAGAAGATATCTATCCAAGATGCTCATTGAACCCCACACAGGGTAGATCCCAAAAGAAAGTCACCAAGACATATTATAACCAAACTTGCCAAAACCAAAGATAAAGAGAGAATTTTAAGAGTGACTAGGGATAAACGAAAAGTCATCTACAAAGGAGAGTCAATAAGACAAAACTCGGACTACTCAGCAGAAACCATGCAGGCAAGAAGGCAATGGGATGACATATACAAAGCCTTGAAGGAAAAAAAAAACTGTCGGCCAAGAATCATATGTGCAGCAAAAACTATCTCTCAAATTTGATGGCAAAATTAGGGCATTTCCAGATAAACAGAAATTCAGGAAATTTGCAAAAAGCAAACCAAAATTATAAGAAATACTAAAGAGAGCCCTCCAGTTCGAAATCAACAACCTCAGATAACAACCCAAGACTAGAACACAGGACAGAGCAACCAGATATCAATCCAGATAGGGAACTCACAAAAATAAATCCAAGCTAAAACACTGAAAATAGGGAAACAGATATGTCAATATGTAAAAGATGACAGCATTAAAACACAAAAGAAGGACTAAAAAAGTGCAGTCATAGATCTTTCATATGGAGAGAAAGTCAAGGCGATATAAAGAAATAAAAGAGTGGTTTAAACTTAGAAAAATAAGAGTAAATATTAAGGTAACCACAAAGGAAACTAACAATCCTACACATCAAAATAAAAAACAAGAAAAACGTAAAGACTCAGCAAATACAAATCAACAGCAATGAAAAAGATGAAAAGAAAATGCATAAAGAAAAACAATTCAGCACAGAAAATGAAGTGGAACAAAGAAACTGTGACCAACACACAAAAAAAGACATCAAAGTGACAGCACTAAACTCATACCTATCAATAATTACGCTGAATGTAAATGGACTAATAAAGAGACAGAGAGTGGCAGAATGGATTAAAAAAAAAAAACACAATCCACCTATATGCTGCCTACAAGACACACACCTTAGACTTAAAGACACGAACAAACTAAAATTCAAAGGATGGAAAAAAACAGAGCAAGAAAACAATACTCAAAAAAGAGCAGGAGTGGCAATATTAATCTCTGACAAAATAGACTTTAAAGTAAAATCTACCACAAAGGATAAAGAAGGACACTATATAACCATTAAAGAGTTAGTACACCAGGAGGACATAACCATAATAAATATTTACACACTGAACAACAGGGCTCCAAAATACATGAAACAAACTCTAACAGTGTTGAAAACAGAGATAGACAGCTCCACAATAATAGTCGGAGACTTCAACACAGCACTTTCAGTGAAGGACAGTACATTCAGAAAGAAGTTCAGTAAAGACATGGAAGATCTAAATGACACAATCTTGATCTCATAGATATATACACAACACTCAACCCAACAGCAGGCAAATATACTTTCTTTTCCAAGGAACATGGAACATTCTCCATAATAGATCACATATTAGGCCATAAAGCTAGCCTTAACAGAATCCAAAGCCACGAAATATTACAAAGCATCTTTTCTAGCATAAAGCCATAAAAGTACAAACCAATAACAGAAAAAGCAAGGAAAAAAAAATCAAACACATGGAAACTGAACAACACCTTGCTCAAAAACTGGGTTATAGAAGAAATTAAGGATGGAATAAAGAAATTCACAGAATCAAATGAGACTGAAAACACATCCTACGAGAACCTTTGGGACACAGTAAAAGCAGTGCTCAGAGGTCAATTTATAGCAATGAATACAAACATTCAAAAAGAAGAAAGGACCAAAATCAAAACATTAACCCTGCAACTCGAACAAATAGAAAGAGAGCAGCAAAAGAAGCCCTCGGGCACCAGAAGAAAGCAAATAATAAAAATTAGAGCAGAATTAAATGAAATAGAAAAACAATTGAACGAGTTAACAAGACCAAAAGCTGGTTCTTTGAAAAGATCGACGAAATCGATAAACCATCGGTCAAACTGACAAAAGAAAAACAGGAGAGGTAGCAAATAATGAAAATAAGAAATGAGATGAGTGATATCACAACAGACCCAACTGAAATTAAAAGAATCATAACAGAATACTATGAAAAACTGTACTCTAACAAATTTGAAAACCTAGAGGAAATGGACAAATTTCTAGAAACACACTACCTACCTAAACTTACACCAACAGAGGTAGAAGAACTAAATAAGTATGATATTAGCTGTAGGTTATTTTGCAGCTGCTCTTTATCACGTCGAGAAGTTCCCTTCTATTCCTAGTTTGTGGGAGTTTTCGTCAAGAGTAGATGCTGAATTTGATCAAAGGCTTTCTCTGTGTCTATTCAATGATCGTATTTTTTTCTTTTTTAGTATATTAATATGGTGAATTACATTGGTTGATTTTCACATGTTAAACCAACCCTGCATTCCTAGGATAAACCCCATTTCATCGTGAATATTTTCCTTTTTATATACTTATTGTTTGATTTGACTTGCTAAAATTTTGCTAAGAATTTGTTCATGAGAGATATCGGGCTGTAATTTTCTTTTTGTGTAATATCTTTGTCTGGTTTTCATATCAGGAATGCTGATTTTAGAGACTAACTTAGAACATATTTCCTCCTCATGAAATTTCTAAGAGTTTGTAGAATTGGTATTATTTCTTCCTTAAATGTTTGGTAGAATTCAACAGTAAAGCAATCTGTGCCTGGAGATTTCTCTGGGGGAAGGGTTTGTTTTTTGTGGTAAAATACATATAACATCACATTTTCCACTTTAGCCATTTCTAAGTGTACAATTTCGTGGCATTAATTACATTCCTAATGTTGCGCATCTATCACCACTACCCGTTTTCAAAATATTTTCTTCATCACTCTGAACAGAAACTCTGTATCCCTTTAGCAACAACTCCCCATCTCCCTTCCCAGCCTCTGGCAACCTCTTATCTAACTTCTATCTCTATGAATTTACCTCCTCTAGATATTTCATACCGGAACCTGGTGGCACCATGGTTAAGTGCTTGACTGCTAACCGAACATTTGACTGTTTGAACTCCCTCAGCCACTCCGTGGGAGAAAAGACCTGGAGATCTGCTCCCATAAAGATTACAGCCTTGGAAACCCTATGGAGCAGTTCTACTCTGTCGTATAGGGTTGCTATGAGTCAGAATTGACACATTGGCATCTAACAACAACAACAGACGTATAAGTGGAATCATACAATATCTAATATCTGTTCTTTTGTGTCTGGTTTATTTCACTTAGCATAACGTTTTCAAGGTTCATCCACGTTGTGGCATATATCAGAACTTCATTTCTTTTTATGGCTGAATAATAGTGTATGTATATACCACATTTTGTTTATCTCCCCATCTGTTGATGAACATTTAGATTGTTTCCAACACTTGACTATTGAGAATACTAGTGCTATGAACATTCACAGGCAAGTGTCAGTTTCAGTCCCTGTTTTCAAATCTTTTTGGGAATAGGCTTAGGAGTGGAATTGCTGAGTCAAATGGTAATTCTATACTTAGTTTTTTAAGGAGCTGCCAAACTGTTCTGTATAGCAGCAGCACCACTTTATATTCCCCCCAGCAGCAGACTGATCTGCAATCATTCATGAGGATGACGCTGGACCAGGTAGCATTTTGTTCCGCTGTGCATGGGGTTGCCATGAGTCAGGGCCTACTCAATGGTAGCTAACAACCAGCAGCAACAGTACATGAGAAATGGTATTTCATTGTGGTTTTGATTTGCATTTCTCTAATGACTAATGATGTTGATCGTCTTTTCATGTGCTGATTGACTATTTGTAAGTCTTATCTGGAGAAATGTCCATCCAACTTCTTTGTTCATTTTTTAATTGGGTTGTTGTTGTTGAATTGTGGGAGTTCTTTATATATTCTGGATATTAAGTTCTTATCAGATATACCATTTGCAAATATTTTCTCTCGTTTTGTGGGTTGTCTTTTCACTCTCTTGATAATGACCTTTGATGCACAAATGTTTTTAATTTTAATAAAGTTCAATTTATCTAGTTTTTCTTTTGTTGCCTGTGATTTCATGTCACGTTGAAGAATCCATTGCCAAATCCAAGGTCATGAAGAGTTACTCCTATGTTTTCTTAGTTTTAGTTCTTAAATGTAGGTCTAGGTTTAAGTATTTGATCCATTTTGAGCTAACTTTAGTTTATGGCATAAGGTAAGGGTCCAATTTCATTGTTTTGCATGAGAATGCCCAGTTGTCTCAGCACCATTTGCTGAAGATACAATTCTTTCTCCATTGAAAGTCCTTGGCGTCCTCGTCAAAAATCCATTGATCATAGATGCGAGGGTCTGTGGGATGGTTTTTAAGTATAAATTTAATTTATTTAATAGACAGGACTTTTAGGTTATCTATTTCTTCTTGAGTGAGCTTTCATAGTTTGTTTCTTGTAAGAAATTTTTCCATGTTATCTAAGTTGTAGAATTCTAGGCATAAAGTTGTTCATAATATCACTTTATATCCTTTTAATATTTGTAGATGGGTCATGATGCTACGTCTCTCATTCCTAATATTGGTAATTTGTGTCTTCTCTCCTTTTTCCCCTAATCAGCCTGGCTAGAGGCTTATCAATTTTTTTGATCTTCCAAAGAGTCAGCTTTTGGTTGCAATGATTTTCTCTATATCTTTCTGTTTTATAGGAGCCCTGATGGTGCAGTGGTTAAGAGCTCTGATGCTAACCAAAAAGTCAGCAGTTCAAATCCACCAACCTCTCCTTGGAAACCCTATGGGGCAGTTCTACTCTGTCCAATAGGGTCACTGTGAGTTGGAATTGACTCAACGGGAATGGATGTTTTTGTTTGTTTCTGTCTTATGGTTCATTGAGTTCTGTTTTGATCTACTTACACTTACTTGGAGGTAAATTTCCTGTCCTTTTCCTAGTTTCTTAATTTGAAAATTGAGGGGGAGGGGGGGTCACTGACTTGAGCTTACTTCTTTTTTAATACAGGCGTTAGTGCTATAAAATCCCCCCTTAGTGCAGCTCAAGAGGCTTCCCACACATTGTGATATGTTGTATTTGTATTTTCATTCAGTTCAAAATACTGTCTACTTTGCCTTTTTACGCCTCTTTGACTCATGAGTTATTTAGAAATGTGTTATTTAGTTTCCAAGTCTTTGGGAATTTTCCAGATATCTTTCTGTTATTGATTTCTAATTTAATTCCACTGTGGTCAGAGAACATACTTTGTGTGACTTGTATCCTTTTAAAGTTACTGACACTGTTTGGATGGACCAGAAGGCGATCTATCTTTATAAATGTTCTATGTACACTTGAAAGCAATGTGTACTCTGCTGTTGGGTGGAGTGTTCTATAAATGTCAATTATGTCAAAGTGGTTGATAGTTGATAGTGTTGCTCAAGTCCACTATATCCTTACTGATATTCTGCCTACTTGTTCTATCAATTATTAAAAGAGGTATTAAAATATCCAGCTGTAACTGCAGATTTAGCTATTTCTCCTTGTAGCTCTATCCATTTGTTTCCTATATTTTGAAGCTCTGTTATTAAAGTATAAATGTTTGAGATTGCTATGTCCTCTTGATTAATTATGCCTTTATTATTGTAAAATTATCTTTTTTAGTCTTGGTGATTGCTTTGCTCTGAAATTTACTTGTCTAATATTAATATAGTCGTTCCATCTTCCTTTTGACTAGTGTTAGTATGATATATCTTTTCTCCATTCTCTTACTTTTAACTTATTTGTGTCTTTATATTTGAGGTGCATTTCTTATATGCAACATTGACTCTTGCTTGTCTTTCAGTTGGGGTGTTTATATCATTTAAATGTAAATGTCATTATTGATTCAGTTAGTTTTAAGCCTATTGTCTTATTATTTGTCCCACCAGTTCTTTGCTCCTTTTTTCCTCTTTTTCTGCATTTTTGGAATTGTTATTTTTTTATTACTCCAGCTTATCTCTTTTGTAAGATTATTAATTATAATAATTAGTTATTTTGGTGATTGCTATAGGGTTTACAGTGTATCTCATCAAGTTATCACAGTCTACCTTCAAGTAATATACCATTTCACGCTAGTACGAGAACTTAATACAGCATACTTTTATTCCTCAATTCCCAACCTTTATGCTATTGTCCTACATATTATTTTTACATGGATTATAAACCTTATAATACATTGTTATTATTTTTGTTTAAACAGTCAATCATTCTTTAAGGAAATTTAAATAATAAAACAATCAAATATTTACCCATGCAGTTACGTTTTTTAGTGTTTGTTTAGTGGATCCATATTTCTGTCTAATATCATTTTCCTTCTGCGTGAAGAGTTTCTTTGACATTTCTTGAGAGGCAGGCCTGTTGGTGATTTTTTTTTCCAGCTTTTTCAGTACTTTAAAGATGTTGCTCCATTGTCTTTCTTCATTTTCCCTTATTTTTGTCCCTCTACAAGTAACACGTCTTTTTTCCTCTGGCTGCATTTAAGATTTGTTTTCTTTACTACTGGTTTTGAGCAATTTGATTATGATATGATGATTTTATTGTTCTAGTGTTTGGGGTTCATTGAGTTTCTTGGATCAGAGGCTTTACAGTTTTCATCAGATCTAGAAATTTTGGGGTCATTATTTCTTCAAATTTTTTTTCTGTCCCCCTCTATCTTCCCTCTCCTTTGGGGCCTTCAATCACCTCTATATTAGGCTGCTGGAATTGTTCCACAACTTACAAATGCTGTTTTAATTTACAAACATTTTTTTTCCTCATGTGTTCATCATGGATAATTTCTTTTGCTAAATCTTCAAGTTCACTAATCTTTTCTTCTGCAATGTTTAATCTGCCAATAATCTCACCAGCATAATTTTCATCTCACACTTTGTAATTTTCATCTCTAGAAATTCAATTTGGTTCTTTTTAAAAATATCTTCCATATTGCTATCTAACTTTGAATATATGGGATACTCTTTCAGTAAATATTTCAGTATTTCTGCTGATTCTAACGTACGTGTGAGTTCTGGGTCGGTTTCGATTAATTAATTATCCTCCTCATTGTGAGTTGTGTTTTCTTGGTTCTTTGAGTGCCTGGTAAACTTTGAGTGGATGCCAGACATTGTGAATTTTACCTCATAGGGTGCTAGATATTTTTGTGTTTAAATAATATTCTTGAGCTTTGTCCCGGGATGCAGTGAAGGTACTTGGACACAGTTTGATCTTTTTAAAGTAATTTGTTAGGTGTGTTTAAAGCAGCATTTACTCTATTTCCCACTACTGAGGCACAACCTTTTTGAGACTTCTACCTATGGCCTATGAATATGAGCTTTACTAGTCTGGCTGGTGGAAGCACGCACTATTCCCAGCCCTAAGTAAGCATCAGATGCTGTTATCTCTAAACTTTTTTGATGGTTCTTCCCCTGACCTCAGATAGTTTCCTCTTATGCATGTGCTGGTCAGTATTTGCTGGAAACTCGAGAAGGGCCCTCTGAAGTTCTCCAGAGTTTTCTCTCTGGGAAGCTCCCTCCTCTCTAGTACTTGGAGAGCTGTAGCTACCTTGGTCTCCTTGGACCCCCAGCTCTGTCTCCTCAACTCAGAAAGTCTGCCCAGTGTTCCTGGACTTCCCCTCCCTGCGCTGCAGCCTGGAAACTCTCCCAAGATGGGACAATTGTAGGACTAACCTCACTTGCTTCCCATTCTTCAGTGATGTCCCATATGTATTTTATTTCATACGTATTTTGTCTGGTGTTTCTGGTGGGTTCATGTGGGAGAGTAAATCTGGTCCCCTTACACTATCTTGACTAGATGCAGAAACCCAGCAGCAACATTTTTGAGATGTCTCCCCACCTCCCCAATGCCCACCCAGTTCAATATCTCTAAGGCTTTAATTATAGTTTTCCATTCAGCCTGATAAGGGGGATAAAACCTGTAGTGTAATCCCATTGTTTGACTATGAAAAAGCCCTCCTCACCTTCTCCATGACTGCCAGAAAAATGAACAAATCTGTCTTGGAAGAAGTACAGCCAGAATGCTCTTAGAAGCAAGGATGACAAGACTTCATCTTACGTACTGTGGACATGTTATCAGGAGGGACCAGTCTCTGGAGAAGGACATCATGCTTGGTAAAGGAGAGGGTCAGTGAAAAAGAGGAAGACCCTCAATGAGATGGATTGACACAGTGGCTGCAAAGATGGGCTCAAACATAGCAACAATTGTGAGGATGGCACATAACTAGGCAGTGTTTTGTGCTGTTATACACAGGGTCACGGTGAGTCATAACTGACTCGACAGCACCTAACAACAACCACCTTCTAGAGGAAGCCAAGAAACTTTTCAGGCACGTTACCTAGGGGTATTTTTGTTGGCACACAAGCACACAGACCCCAGCTCAGTAAAACTGCCAAGAAGTCATCAAATAGCAATGGCATTCATGACCAGATAGATGGAAGAAGTGTCAGAATTCTGATAGTATTGGGAAAACGGTGAGCATCAATACTTTAGGGCAGAAGCGGCCGCCAAAAAGAGGTCTGGCACACCACGGAAGGGGACTTGTGGGGAGAAGGACAGCGATGTGGAGTATGGCACAGTGAAGTTTTACACTCGCTGCTCTTTTTCTCTGGCTAATGCTGGAACAAGCTCTGGAAGAGGGGAAGAGTGGGGCTGGGCTCCCCAGGCAGCATTCTTTCTCAAAACCCTCTCTACCTGCTGAACCAGTGTGGCCTGAACCCCCTACCCTAACGCCACAGGACCAGGTCAGGACAGAGGGGCCAGCCCAGGGCTGAAGCAGAGAATGCTTGGACCTCACATGTCCTGGAGACCGACATGGGCCCTACACTGCCTGAGCAGTGGAGCTGCCAAGGGACCAGTTAATCCCCAGAAGAGGCCAGTAAGGTTGGGTTCTTGGCCCCATTCTACAGATTAGGAGCCAGAGGCCCAAAGTTGCCCAGATGACAGATGATAGCAAACTGAAGGGCCGGATGACGCCTTTCTGTACTCTAGCCACAATCTTCCCCTTTACTGCCCTTGAGATGTAGAAATCTCTACTCCCTGAATTCTCTCCCTGGCTCAGAGGCATCCAGGGGTGTCTTGGACTCCAGACCCTAACTTCTGGTCTGTTTCAGTAAACCTCTGCCAAGTGAGGAAATCAATGAACTTTCAAGCGTCTTCCAGGTTTTATAAGCAAAATGTGAAGTCACAAGTCCTTAACAGCATCTGAGGTGATTAAAGATAGATTGTGGGGATGCTGGCTGGGTCCTGGGTGGGGGCCTAGCCTAAGTGGGTCATGTTGAGCCTGAAGAAGGAGATCTCCTTTCTGAGCCCTGGAGTTAGAGAAGCATGGGTCTATAATTGGAAGGAGCGGAGGTACTTTAACTTGTTCCAGCCTTGGTTCTTTCACTTCAGCTGGGAAGGCTCCGACAGGTGGCCCTGGCCCCTGGGTCCATGTGCCTGGATTCCTGCGCTCTCAGCAACGGCCCGAAAATAGACCAGAACATTTACACCATATCCACTGTGTCCTGCCTCTCCGCGAGGAGCCGTGGGGTTCCCCATGGAAACGCAGGGGCTAATTCCACCCACTTCCCAAGGCTGAGAACAGTCACCTTAGAGACAGACAGGCCTGAGCCTGTGTTTCTGCTCAGCTACTCATGACTGTGGGTTTGGGACACGTCACTGTAGTTCTCAGCGACTCACACTTTTCGTTTGTCCACCTTCTCTCTGCCTTCATTCTGCTTTTCTCCCTAGCGCCTTTATTTGCCATCTTTCCGATTCCCAAAGTCCCGTTGACATCACTTATTCTTCCATTCCTCCCGGGACACCAGGAATTCCACTACCCCCAAATTCACCCTGCGCTCTCAGTCTGTAACTTCCTCCTGCCTGAAGCCGCTGTCCTCGGTTAGGTTTTAAATGTCCCCAGCTGACATGCATTTCCTACTGGGGCTCACGAGTCATCACTTCAGACTTGGGGTCAGGGGGCTTGGGAGGGGCCTTCACTGAGCACAGACTGGGCTGCACACCTGGGCCTGATTCTTACAAGAAACCTACAAGAGCTAAGCTCTCCTTATTTCACAGCCGAGGAAAGGGAGGGACATAGCTAGGAGGCGGCAGGCTCACGTTCACACGACCGACAAGGATCAGATTTGACCGTTTCGCCCAGCTCTGTCTCCATCCAGAACACATGCTGTCCCCCCACCAGGGCCATAGGAACTGCTAATAACGGTTCCTTACTCTCAGCCCCGGAGCCACCAGCTGCCGAGATGTTGAACAAGAGCTTCCTGGCGCCGCAGCCCATGTCCTGGGCTATTTTAGGTGTTAGGAATTCGGGCACTTTTAGCATGTGGCCAGGACCACAGGCGAGTCCCTCCCGCCTGCCAGCGCTCCTTGACCCACCCCGAGCCCCTCTCCCATTCCCTGGCAGGTGGGGGATCAGGGGAGGGCTGGTCTTCACCTGAGATCCCCTGCTCCGGGAAAAACTCAGGCGGCTGGGAGCCCAGGGCCTGGGGACGTTGTCTGACCTTCTGCCCATGGCCCAAAACCTCTGGATCATTCCGGAAGGTTTCTTTAAAGGGGTGGCCTTCTTTAGGCCATAGGGGTCAGCCAAATAGCTGATCCTCTGTCTGGGAGACCTGATGAGGTTAACTCTGCCCTGATGTGACTCTCCGGGCAAGCACCATCCCTCTGCAGTGTCTCAGCGGGACCTCATTTGCTCTTGTTTTCAGGCTGGGCTGAGTAGCTGGGGGGCTAAGGGGCAGGGGTCTGGGTCTGGGGACCGTGTGTTGGCTGTGAATGACGGTGTGTGCTGTCTTCAAGTAGATTGTCCCCAGTGCTTTCAACAGCCCTGCAGGGAGGGCCTAATACCGCCACCCCACAGAAGAGGATGCGGGGCCCAGAAGGGAAGGGACAAGCCCACAGTACTTGAATTCAGGCCTGTCCCCATCTAAAATCCATAGCTTTTCTTTTTTGGGTTCAGAAATGTCTGCCTCTCAAAGCCTCCATTGGAACTGGCGCCTTGCTAGCAGGCGGTCAAGGGCAGCGCCAACGTGGTGCGCCCTGTCCTGGGCTATTTTCAGGCCCTGCTTGGGTTACAGGCATGCGAGCACTTTCAACAGGTGGCAGGACCACCCAAATGTCCCCCGACCATGAGCAGAAGCGGGCGGGGGGCGGACAGAGCGGGCGTGGTGGAATGCGGACGTGCCGGAGTCTGGTTTCAGCACGGCCTCCCTCCTTGAACTTGCGTGTATTTGGCCTTTTATTAATAACCGGCAGCCCCGGCTCCAGAGGACCTCTAGCTATCGCTGGCTCCTCTCAACTCTCCTGCCAGAAGCTGTAGAGGGAGCGGGCAGGGGGGAGTCTTCCAGGCCCAAGGGTTTCTGGAAGTTTTCTTTTCACGCGGAAAGTCTTTGAAGCCTGGAAAATTCTTTCAGGACGGCAGGTCTTTCAGTGGGAGCGCTGCAGATGTTGGCAGCCAGGGGTTGAAGGGAAGGCCATCCAGCCCCTCCTGACCTCACAGCCCCTCTCTCCACTTGGGGGTGAAGGGCGAGGGCCTCCCCTGGGTGAAGCCTGCTCAAGGACCCGACATCTTCCTGCCGAGGTTCCCAACCAAGGCTTCCTGGGTCCGGGCCCATCTTCCCCACAGGACCCTGGACATGGAAACCTCCCTTTCAATTTGAAGAAATTGAGGGGGGCATTTATGCTTGGGGGTATGAAGTTTATGTTAATGGCAGTAGAATGATTTGGAAAAGAATAGAGAGCATGAGCGCTCAAAGAACTGTGCTTGTCGACATTATTGAGACGGCGTGTGTTTTGCTAGGTGTATTTGCACCACAATTAAAAAAAATTTTTTTGAAGAGACACATACATCTTGGCCACGCACTTCCAGCTCCTAGTAAAGAGGTTCCTGAGTTCATCATCCCCAGATTTCCCTTGGGCTGCAAACAGTGCCCTCCGGACCCAAGGGCACAGCCAGGGGGTAGACGGTGGGTCAACTTGATTGATCCTAGTCAGAAGGAACAGCTGCTCCAGACCTAGTAGCTTCATGTCCTAAAACCAGGCGTGGCCACGCTGCTCAAGAGCAGGCACTTGGGTCATGGGTTTCAGGCAAGGCGGTCATGTGGGCAGACCTGCCCTGGGCTGCCTGGCCACCGGGCCAGATCTCCCTCCAAGCGATTGCAGGCCTACACAGAGCCCTGGGCAGGCCTCCTCCAAACCCCTGCTTTCACCTCGCCAGGACCTGGAGTGTGACCTTTGAATGCTGACACCAAGATGCCACTCACTTCATAAATGGGTTTTAAAGAGAACGCCTGTTTGTTCTGTCTTCCCATAAAAACAACTTGACAAGACATGCTTCTTCTGGGTCGGGAATGCCCCAGACAGGGCTTTGGGGCTGACCCGGGAGGGGAGTGCCAGGAGACAGCAGGGGTCCAGCAATGCTGGGAGGCCCTCTCCCTGAGGGACCTGAAGGACCGACGGAATTGGGGACCCCGCAGCAGCAGCCCAGGGTGATTGGCTGAGGTCTTCTGGCCATATGGACGCCCCGCCTCCAGACATGCCTGGCTTGGGTTTCCCTGCCTTTGGCGCTGGAAGGCCACACAAAGATAGTATTCATGGCGAGGCCTTAAATTCTCTCCGGAATGAGGCAGGGTTTAAATAAATACATAAGAAAGTTGGATGCTGGGACTGGACTGGGCTTGCCCAGGGCAGCGGGTGCTGTTCAAGTGCAGAGAGGAACTTCCGGCAGAATTTGTAAAAACCTTTCTCATATGTCAGTTAATGGGGGATTCCCAATGTACCCCCATTCAGCAGCTAACATGGTCCTGGCACCCTTGTGTTTGCTGAACATGGTAGTGACAGTGACACTTGCTGCCATTTTCCATGTCCCAGGCCCTGCCAGGTTTTCTATGAGGAGCTTCATCTTCACCACAAGCTAACCAAAAACCTAACCCGCAGCCTTCGAGTCCATTCCGAATTACAGCGACCCTGTAGGACAGAACAGAACTGCTCCAGAGGGTTTCCAGGGAGCAGCTGGTGGATTCAACCAAGAGGCACGTGTCAGAGTGGAACTGTGCTCCACAGGGTTTTCAATGGCTGATTTTTCAGAAGTAGATCATCAGGGCTTTCTTCCAAGGTACTTCTGGGTGGACTCAAACCTCCAACTTTTCAGTTAGCAGCCTAGTATGTTAACCTTTTGTACTACACAGGGATTCCAGGAGGTGGGTAGGTCCTGGGGTTTGTTTGCTCCTTTCTTTAGCACTGGGGGAGGGCACCGGGCACCACTAGGTGATAGGATGCAGAGGGAGGGACACCCAAGATACACAAGGCCTTGGCTATCGCTCAAGTCGTATGATTGACAAGCGATTAGCAAAGGGACCGCCTCCACTTCCAAGCCCACTGCCCTTGCCCCAAGCCTTGGGTAAGTCCACGTCCACGCCCACTGCCTTGACCCAGGCCTTGGGTAAGTCCACGTCCACGCCCACTGCCTTGACCC
>NW_004443981.1:11310510-11352007 GCF_000243295.1 Trichechus manatus latirostris
GGCCTTGGGTAAGTCCACGTCCACGCCCACTGCCTTGACCCAGGCCTCTGGTAAATGAAATGTGCATCACCAGTCTTGCTCTCTAGGTGAGGAAAGAAGCAGGAAATACTAGCAACTTGTGCTGGTAGCTGGAAGCTAGATATTGTTTCTCAGAGGAAGAAAATTCTTGGACCATGGTGGGGGTGGGAGTGTGCTGTTTAACCCTCCATCAGCAAGCATGCCCTGCCTAAGGCCCTCGCCACCCAGGACTGGCAGGAAAGGTGTCTGAGTGACCTTTGAATTCTGTCTGGAGAAGCTGGGTGGTACAAACAGTTAACACTCTGGGCTGCTAACCAAAAGTTTGGAAGTTCAAGTCCACCTAGAGGCTCCTTGGAAGAAAGGCCTGGAGACCTACTTTTGAACAATCAGCCATTGAAAACCTTATGGAAACTACCACACGACCCAACAATTTCACTGCTAGGAATATACCCAAGAGGCTTGAAAGCAGCGAGGCAGACAAGCACACCTACACCAACGTTCACCGCAGCACTATTCGCAGTCGCCAAAAGGTGGAAACAACCTAAATGCCCATCAGCAGACGAATGGATAAACACCACGTGGTGCATAATGCCCTGAAATACTACTCAGCCAGAAAGAGAAACGAAGGCTTTTTTAAAAAATATTTTCTTGGGTTTCAGGTGAAAGTTTACACAGCAAATTAGTTTCCCCTTCAACAGCTTATACACAGTTTGTTCTGTGATTGTTGCTATCCCGGAAATGTGTCAGCACACTCTCTGTTTCCACCCTGCCTTCCGTATTTGTCCCTCCAGTTTCCCTGCCTCTCCTTGCCTTCTCATCTTTGTCTTTGGGCAGATGTTGCCCATCTGGTCTCATGTAGTTGACTGTTCGAAGGAGCACACTCCTCACGGATATTGTTTATTTTATAGGCCCATTTTTTATTTGACTGAAAGGTGACCTCCGGGAGTAGCTTCCGTTCCAGGTTAAAATGGTGTCTTAGGGTGATAGTCTCAGCGGTTTTTCCAATCTCTATCAGTCCGGTAATTCTGGTCTTTTTTATGAATTTGAGTTTTGTTTTACGTTTTTCTCCCATTCTAACCAGGCCCTTCTATCGTGTCCCTGGTCAGAGCAGTTGTTAGTGGTAGCTGGGTACCATCTGGTTCTTCAGGTCTCAGGCTAGAGGAGGCAGTGGTTCATGTGGGCCATTAGTCCTTTGGACTAATTGCTTCCTTGAATCTTTGGTTTCCTTCACTCTCCTTTGCTCCAGACGGGAAGAGACCAATAGTTGTGTCTTAGATGGCTGCTGGAAAGCGTTTAAGACCCCAGATGCTGCTCAAAAACCTAGGATGTAGAACATTATCTTTATGAACTATATTATGCCAGTTGACCTAGATGTCCCCTAAGACTATGGTCCTGAGTCATCTAGTGCTGCTATAACAGAAATAACACAAGTGGATGGGTTTAACAAAGAGAAGTTTATTCACTCACTGTCCAGTAGGCTACAAGTCCAAATTCAGGGCGTCAGCTCCAGGGGAATGCTTTCTCCGTCGGCTCTAGAGGGAAATCCATGTCATCAATCTTCCCTTGGTCTGGAAGCTTCTCTGCACAGGAACCTCAGGTCCAAAGGACATGCTCTGCTCCTGGCACTGCTTGGTTGGCAGTATGAGGTTCCCATGTGTCTCTGCTCGCTTCTGTCTTTTATATCTCAAAAGAAATTGGCTCAAGACACCATCTAATCTTGTAGACCTCATCAGTATAACTGCTACTAATCCATTTTATTACATCGTAGTGATAGAGTTTACAACACATAGGGAAATCACATCAGATGATAAAATGGTAGACAATCATACAATACTGGGAATCATGACCTAGCCAAGTTGACAGATATTTTTTGGGGACACAATTCAATCCATGACAGCCTTCAAGCCCAGTAACTCAGTCCCAGGAGGTGTTGGGATAGGTCTAAGAAATTTCCATAACTGTGCCTCCTATGTGCTCTATTATATATATGAATATATATGTAGCAATACAAATATGTATATACATGTGCCCACAACTATACCTATATATAGGAGCCCTAGTAGCACGGTGGTTAAGAGCTTGGCTGCTGACCAAAAGGGTGGCAGTTCAAATCCACCAGCCGCTCCTTGTAAACCATATGAGGCAGCTCTACTCTGTCCTATATGGTTGCTATGAGTCAGAATGAACTCAACGGCAATGAGTTTGGTTTTTGGTTTTTGGTGTACCTATACATGCATGTGCATATACTTCCCATAAGCCCTCCCACATCTACGTAGCATTCATATCTGTGTAACCACTCACAGATTTTGTTGTTGAAGAAACGTCTATGTTATAGCGTTTACAATAGCTGTCCTTCATTCTTGCCTACCTCTCAGTATCTTCGTTTACCTTGGTCACATTGTGCTGACTTCCCCCATATTGTGTATTGCCTTTCCCTTCACCAGAATTAATACAAGTCTTCTATCTAGTAAGTGATTCTCCCTCCCTCCCTCTCCCATCCCTGGTAACCATCAAATAATGTTGCTTTCTGTGTGTAAACCTATTCTTGACTTTTTATAAAAGTGGTATCATACAGTATTTGTCCTTTTGTGATTGACTTATTTCACTCAGCACAATGTCCTCCAGATTGATCCATGTTGTAAGATGTTTCGTGGACTCATTATGACTCTTTATCATCGTGTAGTATTCCATTGCATGTACGTGCCACGTTTTGTTTGTCCATTCATCTGTTGCTGGACACTTAGGTTGTTTCCATGTTTTGCTACTGTGACTAATGCTGCAATGAACGTGGCTGTGCATATGTCTGCTTGTGTCGCTGTTCTTGTATCTCTAGGATATATATCTAGGAGTGGGGTTGCGGGATCACATGGTATTCCTATTTCTATCTTTTTGAGAAAACACCATCCCATTTTCCATAGTGGTTGTACCATTTTACAGTCCCGCCGGCAGTGTATGAGAGTTCCAATCTCCCCACAACCTCGCCAGCATTTGTGATTTTCTGTGTTTGTTTGTTTGTGTGTTTTTTTTAATCAGTGCCA
Organism: Trichechus manatus latirostris; assembly: GCF_000243295.1. Lineage (NCBI taxonomy): Eukaryota > Metazoa > Chordata > Mammalia > Sirenia > Trichechidae > Trichechus > Trichechus manatus. Next base: position 11,313,567 of record NW_004443981.1, read on the forward strand.
TTTTTGAAGGGGTGAGATGGTATCTCATTGCAGCTTTGATTTGCAGCTCTCTTATGGCTAATGATCACAAGCATCTCTGCATGTGTTAGCAGCCTGAATATCTTCTTTGGTGAAGTGTCTGTTCATGTCCTTTGTCCATTTTTTGATTGGATTGTTTGTCTTTTTGTTGTTGAGATGTTGACGTTTTCTACATATTTTAGAGATTAGACCCTTGTCAGATGTGTCATTGCCAACATTTTTTTTCCAGTCCGTAGGTTCTCTTTTGACTCTTTTGGTAAAGTCTTTTGATGAGCATAAGTATTTAATTTTTAGGAGGTGTCAGTTATCTAGTTTATCTTCTGTTTGTGCATTTTTAGTTATGTTTGATAGTGTGTTTATGCCATAAATTAGGACCCCTAGCTTTGTCCCTATGTTATCTTCCAAGAATTTTATAGTTTTAGATTTAACATATAGGTCTTTGATCCATTTTGAGTTAGTTTTTGTGTATGGTGTGAGGTATGGATCTTGTTTCATTTCTCTGAAAATGGATATCCAGTTTTGTCAGCTACATTTGTTAAATGGACTTTGACCCTTTGTCGAAGATCAGCTGTCCACAGCTGGATGGATTTACTTCTGGGTTCTCAATTCTATTCCACTGGTCTATGTTTCAGCCAGTACCAGGCTGTTTTGACTACCATGGCTGTATACTAAGTTCTGAGATTAGAAAGTGTGAGGTCTCCTACTTTGTTCTTCTTCTTCCATAATGCTTTAGCTATTTGGGGCCTCTTTCCTTTGCATATAAAGTTGGGGATTCGTTTTTCCATTTCATTAAAGAATGACATTTTCACTATGGTAAGCCTTCCAAACCATGAGCATGGTGTGCTTTTCCATTTATGTAGGTCTCTTTTGGTTTCTTGCAGTAGCATTTTGCAGTTTTCTGTGTATTGGTCTTTTATGTCACTAGTTAGATTTATTCCGAGGTATTTTATTCTTTGGGGAACTATTGTAAATGGTATTGTTTTTTTTTTCTTTTCAGAGTTCTCCTTGTTAGCATAGAGGAATCTGATTTTTGTATGTTGATCTTGTACCCTGCCACTTTGCTGAACCCTTCTATTAGTTCCAGTAACTTCCTTGAGGCTCTCTGGGGTTTCTTATGTATAGGATCATGTCTTCTGCAAATTGGGATATTTTTACTTCTTCCTTACCAGTTTGGATGTGCTTTATTTCCCTTTCTTGCCTTATTGCTCTGGCTAGTACTTCCAGTATAATATTGAATAAAAGTGGTGATAACGGGCATCCTTGTCTCGTTCCTGTTCTCAGGGAGAATACTTTCAAGTTCTCTCCATTAAGAGTAATATTTGCTGTTGGGTTGGTTTGGTATATATGTCCTTAATTATGTTGAGGAATTTATCTTCTATTTCTATTTTACTGAGAGTTTTTATCAGGAAAGAGTGTTAGGTTTTATCTAATGCCTTTTCTGCATTGATTGAGATCATCATGTGATTCTTTTCTTTTGTTTTATTTATGTGGTGAATTATGTTGACTAGATTTTCTAATGCAGAACCACTCTTGCAACCCTGGTTTGAATCTCACCTGATCATGATGTATTGTTTATTTAATATGATGTTGAATTCTGTTGGCTTGAATTTTTTTGGGAATTTTAGTGTCTGTATACATGAAGCATATTGGTCTGTAATTTTCTTTTTTTGTGGTGTCTTTACCTGTCATTGGTATAGGGTTATGCTGGCTTCATAGAATGAATTAGGGAGTATTCCTTCCTTTTCTACATTCTGGAATAGTTTCAGTAGAATTGGTGTCAACTCTTCTCTGAATGTTTGGTAGAACTCTACAGTGAAGCCATCTGAGCCAGAATGGGAGTTTTTTTTTTAATGACACCTTAAATTTCTTCTTTTGTTATGGGTCTGTTTAGGTTTTCTGCCTCTGTTTGTGTTAGATTAGGTAGGTAGTGTGTTTTTAGAAATCCGTCCATTTCTTCTAGGTTTTCAAATTAGTTAGAGTACAATTTTTCACAAGATTCTGTTATGATCCTTTTTATCTCAGTTGGATCTGTTGTAATGTCACCCATCTCATTTATAATTTTGGTTATTTGCATGTTTTCATTTTTTTCCTTTGTCAGTTTAGCCAGTGATTTGTCAATTTTATTGATCCTCTAAAGAACCAACTTCTGGTCTTTTGGATTCTTTCTGTTTTCTATTTCCTTATTTCTGCTCTGATTTTTATTTCATTTCTTCTGCTGACTGTGGATTCCTTTGGCTTCTCCTTTTCTATTTGTTTGAGTTGTAGGGTTAAGCTATTGATTTTGACTCTTCTTTTTTGATGTGTGCATTTATTGCTATAAATACTCCTCTGAGCACTGCTTTGGCTGTATCTCAAAGGTTTTGATATGTTGTCTTTTCATTCTCATTTTATTCAGTATTATTCAGTTTCCACTTATTTAATTTTTTTCCTTGTTCTTTCTGTTATTAATTTCTAGATTTATAGCATTATAATCAGAGAAGATGCTGTGTATTATTTTGATGTTTTTGAATTCATTGAAGCTTGCTTTCTATTCTGGAGAATGAGCCATGTGCATTGGAGAAGAATGTGTACTGTACTGCTGTTGGGTTGTGTGTTCTGTATGTGTCTGTGAGGAAAAGTTGGTTGATTGTGTTATTTAGATCTTCTGTATCTTTGTTGAGTTTCTTTATAGTTGTTCTGTCCCTCATCAAAAGTGGTGTGATAAAGTCTCCAACAATTATTGTAGAACACGTGTATTTCTCTTTTTAATTATGCTAGAGTTTGTTTTATGTATTTTGGAGCTCTGTCATTGGGTGCATAAATATTTATTATGGTTATGGCCTCTTGGTTGATTGACCCTTTAATCATTATATAATGTCTTTCTTTGCCTCTTACAATGAACTTTGACTTAAAATCTATTTTATCAGAGATTATTATTGCCACTCCTGCTGTCTTTTGATTACTGTTTGCTTGACATATTTTTTTCCATTCTTTGATTTTTAACCAATTTATGTTTCTGTGTCTAAGGTGTGTCCCTTGTAGGTGAAATATTGATGGATCATGTTTTTTATTGCTGTTTTTTGTGTGCTTTAGGAGAAGGTTTACAGAGCACATTAGTTTCTCATTAAACAATACACATATTGTTTTGTGACGTTGGTTGCCAACACTGCAACATGTCAATGTTCTCCCCTTCTTGACCTTGGGTTCCCCATTTTCATTCATCCACCGTTCTGTCCCCTCTTGCCTTCTCATCTTTGCCCCTGGGTTGATATGCCCATTTAGTCTTGTATACATGGTTGAGCTACCTGTATTATTGTTTGTTTTATAGACCTGTCTAATCTTTGGCTGAAGGGTGAACCTCAGGAGTTACTTCAGTACTGAGTTAAAAGGATGTCTGGGGGTCATACTCTCCGGGTTTCTCCAGTGTCTGTCAAATCAGTAAGTCTGGTCATTTTTTGTAAGTTTGAATTTTGTTCTACATTTTTTCTCTAGCTCTGTCCGGGACCCTCTCTTGTGATCCCTATCAGAGCAGTTGGTGGTGGTAGCAGGGCACAATCTAGTTGTGCTGGACTCAATCTTGTAGAGGCTGTGGTAGCTGTGGTTCATTAATCCATTGTATTAATCTTTCCCTTGTGTCTTTGGTTTTCTTCATTCTTCTTTGCTCCAGATGGAGTGGGACCAGTAGACATATCTAAGATGGGCGTTCACAAGCTTTTAAGACCCCAAAAGCTACTCACCAAAGTAAGATGTAGAACACTTTCTTTATAAACTGTGTTATGCCTGTTGAGCTAGATGTCCCCCAAGACCATGGTCCCCAGCCCTCAGCCCAGTAACTCAGTCCCTAAGGGACTTTGGATGTGTCTATGAAGCTTCTACGACTTTGCATTGGTCAAGATTGCTGACTTCCCCGGTATTGTGTACTTTCTTACCCTTCACAAAATTTACCACTTATCTATTAACCAGTTAGTGTTTTTCCCTCCCCAACCCACCTCTCCCTCATAACCACCAAAGATTGTTTGTTTCTGTGTGTAAAACTTTTCATGAGTTTTTATAATAGTGGTCTCATACAGTATTTGTCCTTTTGTGATTGACTTATTTCACTTAGCATAATGCCCTCCAGATTCATCCATGTTGTGAGATGTTTTGCAGATTCATCATTGTTCTTTAGCATTGTGTAGCATTCCATTTCACGTATGTACCGTAGTTTGTTTATCCATTCATCTGCTGATAAGCACTTAGGTTGTTTCCATCTTTTTGCTATTGTGAAAAATGCTGCAATGAACATGGGTGTGCATATGTATATTCCTATGATGGCTCTTATTTCTCTAGGATATATTCCTAAGAGTGGGATTGTTGGATCGTATGATGTTTCTATTTCTAGCTTTTTAGGGAAGTGCCATATTGTTTTCCAAAATGGTGGTATCATTTTGCATTCCCATCAACAGTGCATAAGAGTTCCAATGTCCCCACAGCCTCTCCAACATGTGTTATTTTCAGTGTTTTTGATTCGTGCCAGTAATGTTGAGGTGAGATGGTATCTCATCGTAGTTTTCATTTGCCTTCTCTAGTGGCTAGTGATCAAGAGCATTTCCTCATGTGTCTGTTAGCCACCTGAATGTCTTCTTTGGTGAAGTGTCTATTCCTATCCTTTGCCCATTTTTTAATTGGATTATTTGTCTTTTTGTTGTAGAGGTGTTGGGTTTTCCTATAGATTTTAGAAATTAGATCTTTGTCAGATATGTCATAGCCAAAAAAATTTTCCCAGTCTGTAGGCTCTCTTTTTACTCTTTTGGTGAAGTCTTCCGATGAGCATAAGTGTATAATTTTTAGAAGATCCCAGTTATCTAGCTTATCTTCTGGTGTTTGTGTATTGTTAGTTATGATTTGTATTCTATTTATGCCATATATTAGAGCCCCTAGCAAGCATTGGCCCTATTTTTTCTTCCATGATCTTTATAGTTTTTGGTTTCATATTTGGTTTTATATTTAGGTCTTTGATCCATTTCGAATTAGTTTTTGTGTATGGTGTGAGGTATGGGTCCTGTTTCTTTTTTTTTTTTTTTTTATAGATGGATATCTAATTTTGCCAGTACCATTTTTGTAAAAGAGACCTACATAAATGGAAAAACATACTATGCTCATGGATAGGTAGACTCAACATTGTGAAGATGTTTACCCTTGTTTTATTGACTATGCAAAGGCAGTCGACTGTGTGTGGATCATAACAATTTATGGATAACGTTGAGAAGAATGGGAATTTCAGAGTACTTACTTGTGCTCATGAGGAACCTGTACATAGATCAAAAGGCAGTCATTTGAACAGAACAAGGGGATACTGCATGGTTTAAAATCAGGAAAGGTGTGCATCAAGGTTGTATCCTTTCTCCATATTTATTCAATCTGTATTCTGAGCAAATAAGCTGAAAAGCTAGACTTTAGGAAGAAGAGCATGGCATAAGGATTGGAGGAAGACTCATTAACAACCTGCGGCATACAGATGACACAACCTTGCTTGCTATAGTGAAGAGGACTTGAAGCATTTACTGATGAAGATCAAAGACTACAACCTTCAGTATGGATTACACCTCAACATAAAGAAAACAAAAATCCTCACAACTGGACCAATAAGCAACATCATGATAAACGGAGAAAAGATTGAAGTTGTCAAGGATTTCATTTTACTTGGGTCCACAATCAACACCCATGGAAGTAGCAGTCAAGAATTCAAACGACCCATTGCATTGGGCAAATCTGCTGGAAAAGACTTCTTTATTTTTTTTTTAATATTTTAATTGTACTTTAGATGAAGGTTTATGGAACAAATAATTTCTCATTAAACAGTTAGTACACATATTGTTTTATGACATGGGTTAACAACCCCACGACACGTCAACACTCTCCCTTCTTGACCTTGGGTTCCCTGTTACCAGCTTTCCTGTCTGCTCCTGCCTTCTAGTCCTTGTCCCTGGACTGTTGTGTCCCAGTAGCCTCGTTTTGTTTTATGGGGCTGTCTAATCTTTGGCTAAATGGTGAACCTCAGGAGTGACTTCATTACTTAGCTAAAAGGGTGTCCAGGGGCCATACTCTCGGGGTTTCTCCAGTCTCTCTCAGGCCAGTAAATCTGGTCTTTTTTGTGAGCTAGAATTTTGTTCTACATTTTTCTCCAGCTGTGTCTGGGATCCTCTGTTGTGATCCCAGTCAGGGCAGTCAGTGGTGGTAGCCAGGCACCATCTAGTTATACTGGACTCAGTCTGGTGGAGGCCGTGGTAGTTGTGGTCCATTAGTCCTTTGGACCAATCTTTTCCTTATATCTTGTTTCTTCATTCTCCCTTGCTGCCGAAGGGGTGAGACCATTGGAGTATCTTAGATGGCTGCTCACAGGCTGTTAAGACCCCAGACTCTACTCACCAAGGTAGAATGTAGAAGATTTTCTTTATAAATTGTGTTATGCCAATTGAGCTACATGTTCCCTGAGACCATGGTCCCCACAGCCCTCTGCCCAGCAATTCAGTCCCTCAGGGAGTTTGGATGTGTCTCTGGAGCTTCCATAACCTTTCCTTGTACAAGTTGTGCTGACTTCCCCAGTATTGTGTACTGCTGGAAAAGATCTCTTTAAAGTGTTGAAAAACAAAGATATCACTTTGAGGACTAAGGTGTGCCTGACCCAAGCCATGATGTTTTCAATTGCCTCATATGCATGCGAAAGTTAGACAATGAATAAAGAAGCCGAAGAAGAATTGACTCCTTTGAGTTGTGATGTTGGCAAAGAATATTGAATATACCATGGACTGCCAAAAGAAGGAACAAATCTGTCTCGGAAGAAGTACAGCCAGAATGTTCCTTAGAAGCAAGGATGACAAGACTTTGTCCCAAGTATTTTGGGCATGTTATCAGGAGGGACCAGTCCCTGGAGAAGGACATCATGCTTGGTAAAGCAGAGGGTCAGTGAAAAAGAGGACGACCCTCAATGAGATGGATTGACACAGTTGCTGCAACAATGGGCTCAAGCATAACAATGATTGTGAGGACGGCACAGGACCAAGCAGTGTTTCCTTCTGTTGCTCATAAGGTTGTTATGATTTAGAACCTACTGGACGGCTCCTAACAACAACAACAGGTCTCTTTTTGTTTCTTGCAGTAGTATTTTGTAGGTTTCTCTGTACAGGTTTTTTATGTCCCTGGTTAGAGTTACTCCTAAGTATTTTATTTTTTAGAGGCTGTTATAAATGGTATATTTCCGATTTCCTTTTCGTAGTTTTCTTCATTGGTCTATAGGAATCCAACTGATTTTTGTATGTTCATTTTGTATCCCACTACTCTGCTGAATTTTTCTATTAGTTCCAATAATTTTCTTGTGGAGTCTTTTGGGTTCTTTTGCGGTTCTCTTTCTATTTTTTTGAGTTGTGTAGCTAATGTTTTGATTTTGTCCCTTTTTTCTTTTTCGATGTGTGCATCTATTGCTAAAAATTGACCTCTGAGCACTGCCTTTGCTCTGTCCCAAAAGTTTTGGTACAATGTGTTTTCATTCTTGCTTGATTCTAGGAATTTTTTTGATTACGTCTTTGCTTTCTTTATTACTCAGTGGTTTTTAAGCAAAGCCTTATTCAGTTTCCATATATTTGATTTTTTTCCACTGGTCTTCCTGTTATTAATTTCTGCTTTTATGGCATTGTGATCAGAGAAGATGCTTTGTATTATCTCAATGTTTTTGATTTTGTTGAGGTTGCTTTGTGGCCTAAGATGTGGTCTATTCTGGAGAACATTCCAAGTGCTTTGGAAAAGAATGTGTACTTTGCTGCTGTTGTGTGTAGTGTTCTATACATGTCTATGAGATCAAGTTGGTTGTTTGTGACCTTTATATCTTCTGTATCTTTGTTGAGTTTCTTTCTAGATGTTCTTTCCTTTACCAAGAGTGATGTGTTATAAGTATCCTACTGTTGTTATGGAACTGTCCATTTCTCTTTTCATTGATGTTAGAATTTGTTTTATGTATTTTGGAGCCCTGTCACTGAATGGGTAGATATTTATTAAGGCTATGTTATCATGGTGGATTTTCCCTTTAACCATTATATAATGTTCTTCCTGCCTTTTATGGTGGATTTTGTCTTAAAGTCTATTTTATTTGAGTTGAGTATTGCCACTCTTGCTCTTTTTTGTTTCTGTTTGGTTGCCATATTTTCTTCTATCCTTTGATTTTTAATATATTTACGTCTTTATTTCTAAGGTGTGTCTCTTACAGACAGCATATTGATGGGTCATTTTTTTTTTTTTTTGTCCACTCTGCCACTCTCTCTGTCTCTTGACTGGTGCATTTAAGCCATTTACATTCAGTATGATTATCGATAGGTATGAATATACTGCTGCCATTTAGTTATGCTTTTTTTCTTGGTCTTAACAGTTTCTTTGTTCAACTTAATCTTCTGTGATGAGTTTTTTTGGTTATAGATTTTTTTGATATCCTTTGTTGATTTTGTGTTTACTGAATCTTTTATTTTCTTCTTATTTTGGTGAATAGATTTATCAATTTTCTTTGTGGTTACTCTGAAATTTACCTTTATCTTCCTAAGTTTTAAACAGTCTTTTATACCTTGATATTGCCTTCACTTCTTCTGTAACTACATCATTTATTCCCCCTTTTTGTTTTGAAGTTGTCATCGTTTACAGATGGACATCTTTGGTTCCCTGTTTTCAATTTTGCAGATTGATTTTACTCTTGAGAAACCAGAAACAAAGTCTTGATATGCACTACACTATGGAAAGAGCTTGAAGACATTATGCTGAGTGAAATCAGTCAATCACAAAAATCCAAATATTGTATGACCTCATTTATATAAAGAGAGGAGCCCTAGTGGCTCAGTGGTTAACAGCTCGTATAAAAAGACAAGAAAAGGCAAATGTATAGAGACCAAAGTTTATTAATGGTTACCAAGAGTGGGAGGGAGGGGGAAAAGGAGGTTTAACGGTGATGGAAAAATCATGTTGATTAAGGGTAAGAGTTACACAGCCAATTAATGTAGTTGATGTCAATAAACTGTACACCTGTAAAATATTGAATTGGCAAAAGTTGTGTGATATATATATTGATAACAACAACAAAGAAAGAGCAGCTGCTGAGGTTCTTATATACAACCAAACACCTCATGGGATTTGGTTCCTTGTTTAGGGTCATGGTTTCAAGGGACATCTCAGTTAATGTAGCCTAATATCATGTTTAATTCTTCTGTTCTACCTCCTAGTTTGTTGTGTAGTGTCTGGGGGTCTTAAAAGCTTGCAAGTGATCATCCACGTTACAATAATTGGTCTCTGTTTGCCTGGAGCAACAGAGGAAGAAGGAGAGTCAGGAACAGGAGAAGGATATGGAATGTGTGGCTAATTGCCTCCATGAACAACTGCCTCCTTTGCCATGAGACCAGAAGAACTGGATAGTGTCTGGCTATCATTACTGAATGTTTTAATCAAAGATTCTATTGAAGAATCCTGATCAAAAAGGGGAAATGCAGAACAGAATTTCAAATTCTCATGGACTGCAGACTTTCTGGAGCCATTGAGGCTGGTTAAACCCCTGAAACTGTTGCCCTGAGATAATTTTTAAACCTTAAACCACAAATATCCCTTGAAGTCTTCTTTAAACCAAACAAGTTTAGCTAACTAGTAAGGAATGTTTGCCTTGAAGATTGTGCTCTTTTAAGAGCTATCTATATGGGATCAGATTTACAACAGCACTCAAAAGATAGATAGGGAACTTAGGGGGCAGTAAATTTATGTTAATAGGGGAGGAACAACTCAGAAAAAGAGGGTGAGAACGGTTGCATAACTCGAAGAATGTAAGCAATGTCACTGAACTGTACATGTAGAAATTGTTGAATTTGTGTGTGTTCTGCTGTATGTATTCTCAACAACAACGACAAGTAAAATAAATTATAAAAAAAAAAGAAAAAGAAAATTCTGTAGAGCACAATTCTATTCTGACACACATGGGGCCCTCATGAGTTGGTGTCACCGTGAGTCAGAACTGACTCAACAGCAACTGGCTTTTTGACTTCTGTGTGGAGTAGTCCAGGGCAGAGGCCCAGGTGAATCTTTGCTTCAAGCCGAGACCCCAGCTTGAAAGAGCTCTGTAGGTGGCCAGAGAGCCTGCAAAGTTTGCCCTGGGTGGCCTCGATAGCAGACCACCATGCCGTTTTGCCACATGTCTTGGGGAATATGTCCTTTTCCCTGGGCTCTGGGCATGCTTGGTGATGGACTGGCAACTAGAGGAATACAGACCCTTCTTCCTGCTTACCTTGCTGAGCCTGACTTCTGCAAACCAGATGCTTCTAAAGAAGGAGGGTCTGGAAAGAGTTGGGGAAGCCCTCCTAGGGTCCCCCAGGAAGAGACGTATCAGGATGGGGGCTGCAGAGGGGAGGATGCATGGGGGAAAGTTTTGTTCCCTTCTTTCGGAAAGATCATCAGCATTGCCTCTTGAAATGAGATTTCATTTGATGAGGCCCCACCTCCCAAAACCCCAGATCTGTTACCTTACTTGAAAAGGGTCTTTTAAGAAATGCAATAAGCCACTCCTTGGGGTCAGCTTTGCCCAGAGGGTTGATAAATGAGAAGTCAGAGGGCTGAGCAGGACCTTCTGACATAGACAGATGGAGGCCACAGCCACCTGGAGTTATTACACCACAGAACCCACCTCCAGTCCCCAAAGAACCTGGAGGACGGCAGCAAGTGGAAGAGGCAAGGGGCGCCCCCTCCAAGTCTGATATTAACTCTGCAAAATGTATGTGGATTCTGTTTTCTGTGCCACGCTCTAGCCTCTCTTGTTTTAATGTAATTTAAAAAAAATCACACACCATAATCGAGAGTGTAGATTGGTGTAATCTTTCTAGACGCCACATTTCAAATGCTCTTTCGCGGAGTTCTGTGAAAATGGGTGTGCGGAGGGGTTTTTTTCAGCACTATCTGTAATTATGGAAAATGGAAGCAAGCTCTTTGTCCATCATTAGAGAAGTGGCTCAATGGACCATGGTGACATCCATTTAAGGAATCCGGTTTCCTCTTGGCTGATGGACAGAGTGGAGCCAAGCTGCGTGTACAGGCAGGGAGAGACCCGAGCTTATTGTGAGGGCAAAGGCAAGCCAAAGAACGAGGTGCTGGATGATCCCACTTATTCAAAGAAAGAAAGGTGCATGTATGTACATATTTAGTTAAATGACTGTATATGTCTAAAAATATTTGGATGGAGCCACAGCAACCTTTGAGCAGGGGTTACTTTGGGGGAGCTACATTCTTCCATACTTGAATGTGTTATAACAAGCCATCACCACTTCTGTCATATAAGAATAAAGATCTCAAACACATTACTTACCACTGGGTAAAGTCACGGCTCAGGAGAATGTGCCATGTCTACCCTGTGGATTCTGGCCACATGCCCATCACCGCCCCCTCACTCCCAGTGTCTGAGCGACCACATTGAGAAGCATGCCCCTAGCAGGTGGCCTGGCTCTGGGGACTGCCTGGGGGCTCCCCCATGTCCCCACAGTGCTGGACATAGGCTCGGAGCTCGGTGGGCTGCTATCTGCCGGCTGGGCTAGGCACTGGCAAGACAGCGTCCAACGACAATGGCATCTGTTTAGATTGGCCGAGCCCTTCCTTTCTTTCTGGAAGCGGGTAGACTGCAGGGCCAGATGCCTCAGACGGTCCCCCCAGAGAGAGAGAATGGACCCCATTGTCTGGGCATAAGAGGAGGCTTGTGCCTTCCGTGATTTCATGCAGCCATCCACGGGAGCATCAGATCATGAAAAAGACACATAGTTGGAGGAAGATTCTTTGGTCTCTTCCTCCCTCCAGCTTAAGAAATCCACATCCAGAAACCTCTGATTTTTGCCAACAAAGCAAAGGGGAAGTGAACCGACATGCCTCATGGGCAGAGCTGAGGGCAGGAGAGAGGAGGCTACAGCAGTCACCAGGACTAGATAGGTGACTGGGACCTGGGGGTACCAATATGGTGCCGGGGCAGAAGTCACCCCAGTCTCGGGGGTCTGGAAAGGGGTATGAATTCTGTGTCACTTCTGGTATCAGACTCAGCAAAGGGCTGACTCCAACCTACTGGGGCCCTGGGGCTGTGGAATGTTCTGGAAGTGAACGCAAGGAGGAGGGAAATGTGAGCAGGCTGGATTTCCAAGGCAAGCACCAGAAGTAGTTGAGGAGTACCTGGAATTCCCCATCAAGGAACTCTGGGCAGAGTGTCCTGGGACCCTCTTCCCAGCCATGCTGTCCCCCAGTTGTACCCACCTCACCTTCTTGTTGTCTGGTCTCCATACCACCACTCACCCACACACACAATGTAGCCTGGTGGCTCTCTTCAGCTTGGTCCCCTTTGGAGGGGCAAAGGATCCTGTCAACCACATACCCCAGACATTCTCACCTTTCAGAGGGAAAAGAATTGGTTATGACAAAGAGCAAGCGAGAAACCTACCAACTGTGCTGGTAGGTCATCTGGCAAGAGTGCAAGGCCACAGACAGTCCAGGCAATGGCGGAGGTTGAGGAGAGAGCAGGGGATGGAGGCCAAAGAGAGAGAGGCAGGAGGCTGCCGGGCAAGTTCCAGAAGGAGGGAGCTGCAAGGAGGCAGAGGAGCTGCAGTGTTCAGGGCTACAGACTCTCCAAGTGTGACAAGGACTGAGGGTGTCCACTGGAATGACTGCAGGGCTGTGAGACTCGAGGGGTGGAATCAGAGGGAATGGGGTGCAGGCAGCAAGCAAAGAGAGTTTGGAGGGAAATCAGTTGAGCAATGGGGACCCTTCTTGAGAGAGTAGCCAAAGTCAAATGCAGGCCCTGGGAGACAGAGGATCCTCCACACCAACCAGCAGGCATCCTGGGAGCCAGCAGGGCAGCCAGAAGGTGGGATGTTGAGATCTGGGATTTCTGGATGGCAGTGCTGCCCTGGGGCACGACTCTTGGGGTGGGGCTGAGGTGGGGTGGAGATAGATGTTACTGGATTTGGAAAGACAAAGAAACTGAGGAGACAGGGAAGGAAGCCCCGTGGCATGTACCCAGGGCTGGCATATACCATTGTTAGCGTTCATTGCACCATTTACATTGTAGTCTGAATTGCATAGTGCACGACCTGCCCAGTCTTATGTGCCAACCCTTTGTGGGACCTGGATGTGCCATTCTCGTGGCTGTGGAAGCCCCCAGGATGACAGCTGTGCCCGGTGTGGGGAGCATAACCATGAGCCCCCAAGCAGTCAGATGCCGCTGTGTGCACAGAAGACAGCACGGGCCAGTGAGGAGGTGGGAAGGTCTTTGAGTGGAGGCTGCGTTCTCTGCAGGTAGCGAGTGAGACGCTGCAGGGCTGGGGCACAGACCCCAGGACACTGGCAGCCTCCAGCTGCAGTCAAGCAAGGGAGGCCAGAGTAAGGGTGACCTTCCGGGGAGGACCACCATCCCAGTGACAAAGGCAGCTCACGCTCAAGGCCGCACACGGCACTAAACACGGTAGTACAGTGCAGACCCCTCCCAGCAGCCTGTACTCTGACAACCCAATCTGATAGACAAGAAACGGAGGCTCTGTGAGATTCAATGCTTGTCCAAGGCTGCAGCACTCGCGGGCAGTGGAGGCGGGATTTGAACCTGGGTGTGGAAGGGAACATGACCGTGGTCAGGCGCCGGGGCCCCTCATATGTGTCCTCATCCCAGCCCACAACAGCCCCTGGCCGTGGGGCCGGACTGCCTGGGAGTGCCAGCAAGAATAGAGAAATCAAGTCAGCCTTAATGAAGTCGCACCCCGGGCTGGGGTCCGGAGGGGCCATGCCACCTGCCCACAGCCCTCATTGTGCATAGTTAATCCCATCCAGGTGTCTGCTGGCAGCCCCTGATCAATTAGTCACTGCAGTGGAGGCTGAGTGTAATTAATTATTCAATTTCGGGCTGTTCCAGCTTAATGCGTCTGGGATGACATCATGCGGCCGGGGCGTTCTGCAGGCGGGGGACAAAAGGCAAGCAGGTCCGAACAAAGCCCCCCGTCCACCTGATCCGCTAGGAATCAGCTAATCCTCGACCGCCCAGAGGGAACCCGCTCACCTCCACGCCCTCAAAACCCATTTCGGAGCGGGCAGCAGCCGCCCTGCACGTGGGGCCCCAACCCAGGCCCACTTGGGGCCTTGACTTTCGAGTCAGTGGGCCCCGGCTTTGTGCACCCCACAGGGAGGTGTTCTGTCACCACCCTAGGCCCCCTCAGTCCCACCAGCGCCCCCTTCTGCTGCCCTGTCCTCCTGGGCCTGAAGCCGTAGCTCCAGCTCGACTTGAGGGACACCCACAGGCCTTTAAGCTGTTGCCACTGCTCTGCCCAACAGAGGCATGGAGGGAAGACGAGAGCCCGTTGACATTCCCTATCGGGAGGCTGGAGCTGGGCCTCCTCCTGGAACCTTCCCTCCTGGAACCTTCCCTCCTATACTGGGCCCAAGCCTCGGAGGCGCAGCAAGGGGCCGTGAGCAGGCAGCAGGGCCCCCTCAGCTACGTGTTGAGTTCACTGGTCCCTGGTGTACTCCACCGGCCCCACTGAGACCAGAGAACTTCCAGCAAGACCCCCCCTGCCCTCTGTTCCCCTGCCGTCCTCTGCTGTGGCCCAGGCCGCACCCCTCTCCCCCAGCCCATTCACCAAGTCTCCCTAACTACACCCCAGAGCAGACATCTACCCCAGGTGACGACATTCTCCCTTGAACAGTCTGTGGCTCCCTATTACCCTGGTCAAGTCTAACCTATCAGTCTGGCTCTCAAGACCCCAAGCCTCTTCCCTCCTGGCCCTCTCCTTGCCTCCTCCTTCACACGCCTTGGCCTTCTGTCCACTGCTGTCTCCGTGCTAGTCCCTGACCTTTGGGGCTGAGGTCTGCCCTTTCGGGACTTGACTGTTCCCCTCTGCTGCCCGGCGAGCCTCTTTCTTCCCTATCTTTCCTTGGAAACTGGTCTGTCCCCTTCCCTGACTGCATTCTTATCTCCAGGGTTATCACCCATGTTTACATGGTGGCTCCGTGCAGGGCAGGACCTGGCTCCCGGCTTTGTTTGCCAGGCATCCAGACAGCCCTTTGCACATAATGGACCCAGAAATGTTTGTTGAATTCATGAGGGAAGAAATGATTAAATCGGCCAAATTGAACTCATTATCCGCCCCCTGCATCTGGGATAATGGTGTCATTATCGGCCACTCAGCCGCTCAGCTGCAATCCCGGGCCATTTCCAACCCTCCCCTCTCCACTCGGCCCAGGCCCGCTACCCAGGCCAGCTCGGAAAAAGACCCCAATTCCACGCTGCCTCCCCACCCCCTCTCTCCCAGGCAAGCTCAAGCCCCATTGTCTCTCACCGGGCCTCTGCTCTGGTGGCCCTGTCTCCAGCACACCCTCCGAGGTGGCCCCAGAAAGGGCACCTGGACAGGAACCTTTCTGCCTAACAGTGCTGCACCCACCACCCCCTTCTGCATGAACTTTCCCTTCCGGGGCTCCACCTTCACCCTAATTCCCTCCTCTCCTTGCTGCACATCTTCCCCCCGGGCGTCAGTCTCCCCTGTCAGGTTCCCTGCCTTTGCCCCAGTTGCTCCCTGTAACCCAAAAACCTGCCCACCCCACCCAATCTTGCCTGCTCAGCACCTTCTCCAGGGGTACAGCAAGGGTGAAACCAGTTCTGTCTTGTCCTGAGTCCCCCCCAGGCCTGGCAACACCCGGAAACAGGGCAGCCCTCTGTAAATATTCATTGAACTAATGAAGGAGGGAATGAATGCCACACTTTTTACTTGATCCCCCCAACCTCCATGCGGGCTTCCCTGTTTTTTTTGCTTCCAGCTCCTCAGAAGTCCCATCCCACTAGTTTCCCAAGGGGAGGGGGCTGGGTGGAATCAGAGAAGGGAGCCATGGCCCCGTTGAGCTCCTCCGGGCAGCCCCCCAGGGCCCTGGGCTCTGGGCAGTGGCCTGGATATAGGAGAGCAGCCTTGAGGTTTCGGGGTGGGGCTATGGGGCAGCATCCCCAGTCATGGGCCAGACCCCAACCAACATGTTGGTCCTTCATTCTCAGGGTCCCTTAGGGAAGAGTGGGACCTCTCACATCATCCAGATGGGACTCTGGTCTCGGACACATGGTGGATCCCTCTCTTGTCATAACTAGGGGTTACCACAAGTTCCCACGGCCACCGGAAAAGAGGAAAATGCAAAGGCACGAACTCAACGCTGGGATCCCAAGCAAGCTACCCGCACATTTGGGTGGAAATGCACCAAGCATTGTAATGTCACGATCAGCGCTGGTCCTGACCCCAGGAATGCCAGAAACGTCACAGGTACTTCATCAAGGGTCTCCTTTGAGGGAATCCTCTGGAAGCTTCTGGAAACAGAACTGTGTTCACTCGGGTGTAAGAGCCTGAACTGAGTGAAGGTGCTGGGAAGAAGACTTACAGCCACAACTCCCAAGAACCATGAGGTGAGAAAACCCCCTCCCAACTGGAAGCAGCTAACAGAAAATGGGGAGTCTCTGGGTGGTGCAAATGGTTAATACACCCAGCTGCTAATCAAAAAGCTGGAGGTTCAAGTCCACCCAGAAGTACCTCGAAAGAAAGTTCTGGCAATCTACTTCTGAAAAATCAGCCATTGGAAACCCCATGGAGCATTGTAGGTCTCTTGGGGTATACAAGATGCTGGATGTACTTCCACATGCCACCAGAGCTGGGAGAACAGCTCGTGAGCATCCAGGGGCCTACTCCAGGACTGGGAAGTAGGTATTCCCACTGCCGTCCGTGAGCTTTCACTGAAGCCTGATCAGCAAACAGAAAAGGCACACACCAAGTGTGGACAGCTTGGTGAATTTCCATCGGCTGCAACCAGCACCCAGATCGCGAAACCGAACATCATCACCCAGAAGCCTCAGATGTTCCCTTCCCGTAACTGTCCTTTGACAGGGGAGGAAACTGAGGCCCAGAGAGAGCCCATAGGCAATGAGGGGACAAGCTGGACCTCGCCCATGTTCCCACTGGCCCACCATGAACTGCCCACAGCCCTCCAGCAGCCCCCTGGGGTCGAGCCCTTCATCCCCGAGTTCACGTGTTCCTTTGGGAGTTCACCAGGCAGACCAGCCCCGCCCTTGTGGAGCCCCCCTCTGGACTGGTCCCTGAGAGCTCAGCTAGTGCAGCTTGTGGCCATCTTGTGCCCACAAGAACAGTTAGTCTGGATTTTCAGGAAGGCAGGAAGAAAATTTCCTATGGGAGCTGGGTGCTCTCCCCCATGGGTGTGAGGAGTGGGCCCCAGGCACTGGAAGCTCTCCCCATGGTGTGAGGAGTGGGCCTGGGGCGCTGGGAGCTCTCCTCGTGGGTGTGAGGAGTAGGTCCCGGGCGCTGGGAGCTCTCCCTGTGGGTGTGAGGAGTGGGCCTCCGGGAGCTGGGAGCTCTCCCCACATGAGTGTGAGGAGTGGGCCCGGGGTGCTGGGAGCTCTCCCTGTGGGTGTGAGGAGTGGGCCCCCGGGAGCTGGGAGCTCTCCCCTCTCCCAGGTAGGTAGAACGTCTCTGGACTAGCCTTTGGTCCCCATCACACGCTGGGGGCGCTGTGTCCTGTGTTCCTGATTTTTCACTCATCTGCGACAGGGTGTTTGTTCAGAGTGAGAGGCAGTGGGATAAAAGTTTGGAGTCAGATGGACCGAGCCTCAGTTTCTTCATTTGCAAGACGGGGATCACATGCCCACTGTGACAGGGGGCAGTGGCAGCCGAGCAAACACTGTGGGGGTGCTGGGCCCACAGCAGAGTCTGGGGGGAGACAGAAGGGGGGCAAGGAGTACCGGGATGGAGTCTCTCATTACGACAGAGCCATCTTGGTGGACATCTGAGCTCGTTTCTGTGGCGTGGAAACGATGTCCCCTGCTCAACAGAAACGTATCCCAGTGTCCACCGGAAGCTTTGGACAAGAATGACTACAGCAGCATAACTCAGCATCACCAAAGCCAGAACCAACCAACACCCCCTCAGAGCAGACCCTTCAATGCCCCCGGTGCAGCCACGCCTCCAACGGACCCCACGACATAGTGCTGACCGGAACAAACAAGACGCTAGTACGTGGGGCAGGAGGCCATTTCTACAAAAAACGTACACCGTATGCAATGGGTTAACTCGTTCCTAGTGTTAGGCCTCAGAATGGTGGCTGTCCTCCGCGGAGGCCGAAGGTGACAGGAATGGGCAGGAGGGTCTTCCAAGGTGCTGACGTGTTCCAGGTCTGGATCTGGGGCTACTTACACCGCTGGGTTCATTGTGTGAAAATTCATCAGACTTGAGGTGACAGGTACACTTGTCTGTCTCATGTTACACTTTAATAAAAAGAAGAAAAGAGAAGGGGAAAAGATAATCAGTCAAACGCAACCACCCCCCCTCCACTGGGAAGACTTCCGGAGACTGAAGTCAGAAAGACCTCTCCCAGGAGGAGACACGGAAGCTTTACTTGAAGCAGAAGGAAGAGAATGGAGAAGGGAGAAGCAGCCAGGGCAGGCCCAGCTCTCTGGAAGGTTCTGGAAGGAGCTCCTATGGTCTTGTACAGGAAGTGCCTCCCCTCTGGAAATGCCCCGATACACTGGGAGCTTATGAAGTCAAGTCCCTACCTCCCAAAGGGAAGCTTAGAGGAGCCTGGGGCAGCGGACTCCGTCTCCACAGGGCTGAGTATCTGCTTCATTTGAGGGGTAGGATTGGAGGGCCAACTGACATGGCAGCTGTGGGCAGAGGGACTCTTCCAGAGAGCAAGCCTAGGCCAAGGAGCAGCTCTGGGTGGCTGTGACAGAGGAAGTCCAGGGCCAGGTCAGGGAGACGGAGGGGAAAAAGCCAAACTGGATCAGAGGGAAACACCATCTCTGTGTGGCTGCTGATGCTTCCAGGGCCAGGCCTCCCGCCCAGCGGACGAGCCCTTTTGGCGTGGCTGAGCCTCACTGCCTCCCGCTGGGATGTGTTGCATACGGGTCTCCTTAACTGGGACCCCCTAAGTTGGAAGCAGGGGGAGCAGGTCTGCCCCCCACACGCAGGTTTTGCTGCTCAGCATGGTCCCAGCTTATTTGGGAGCGCCTGGTGCCGGGGAGCCTGCTGGGGCGGCCCGCAGTGACACTGGGCTGGCAGGCCTCCTGCTCGGTCATGTCTAATTGCCGTTGCGGCCTAGCTGATTAGCACAGTAACCACCAGCCTCAGGAAGGAGGTGGACTTCAGAGCGCCAGGAATTAAGCCGAGACTTTGCAAGTTCATGCCTTTGCTGTCCCGGCAGCAACATGGGTACCCCGGGCCACGTGGGCTGCGTCCAAACCTGGCTCCCACGCTCCCGACTGTTGGCTACAGTGGGGTTATTTGAACACTAGCGTCCCCCCTCAGCTCCCTTCCTGCTCCGGTCGCCCCAGTGGGGACCCTCCGTACCCCGTTTCCCCAAGAAACAGCTTGAAAGGAAGCCGCGCCACTGCCGTGTTGGGCGGGGCCACTCCTTGCTTCTGGGGAACACCAAGCCCGTGGCTTTCTAAGAAAGGACTTTGGCCAACGCCTGTGGCAACACCATGACCACATGGCTTGGCCACAGCCGGGTCTGTGTGTGTGGATTCTCCAGGAATCGTTTGTCTCAGAGGATGTGGTCATAGATGGAGGGAAGGGGCGGAAGGCCCGGCTCCCGGGCTTCCAGGGGTGGGGCTGAGGTTGACAGACCCAGGAGCTGCCTCAGACATTCCTGCAGGTTGAGGGAACACAGTGCCAACTTTTTTGTTTGTTTTTACTTTTTTATCATGAAACATTTCCAACGTACACAAGGCGGAGAGAAATGAGTCTCAGACACCCTGCCCCGGATTCAACAGTGACGGAGAGTTTGCTGTCCTTGGAGGCCACATTTGAAGCCCACGGCAAGGGACAAGAGAGCCCCCTCCCCTCATACCCTGGGCCCAAGTGCACAGAAGTTTCCTCTACCCTATTCAGGTCTCTTCGAGAAACTTCCTCCACACCCCAGGCCCGTGCCCTTGGAAAACCTTCTGCTCAGAGAAGACACCCCCCCCTCCCCACGTACACCCTCCTAGGGCTCTCTGGAAAGTCCCTCCAAGTCTTGTGAGGTTGTTACGGAACAGGTGGCTTGAAAGAGAGCTACTTTGGCACCACGAGACGGCCACACGCCACCTGACGCTGTCAGAGCCGGGCACCCCGTGATGAATGTGCCCACGTCCAGAATAGGCTTCAAAGCTATGCCATGCGAGGCTCCAAACCCGGACTCCTGGGCCTATTGGATTTCATGATTCCTCTTGCAGCCTTGGTTACGGGTTAGCATGGACCTTCTCACCCCTTAATTATAGTTCTGGCATTCAAAAAACACACCAACACCTCTCGCTCTCTTGGCACCTCCCCTCATTCCTCCCCACTCCCAAACTCTCCGCGAGCCTGGATAATCCCTGTAGCCATTTATGACTGTCCCCGTCCCTGTCCCACACGATCCACGCGCACACCCTTTGGCCCAGCCCGATACCTGCCTTACAAGGCAATACTGCCCGAGAGAGATTCTACTTCAGGAAAATCCAAGAGGAGGAGAGAGTCAGGCTCTTGTCCCCCGTGTTGAGCCAAGCTGCCGCAGGGGTCACCAGCATGGGCGGGCGGTGCTGTGGATTGGAGATGCAGTATAGTGGGGCCCCTCTTCCGGGGGGCAGGGGTGGAAAAAATAAGCCCCTGGCTTGTTTAGCTCCCATCAGATGGAGCAAATTAAAACATGGAGGAATTTTCCCCTTCCAACAGCAGATCTGTTTTAGGTCTGATGTCTGACAAGAAAATTAAAATAGATGAAAGGGAGCCCGAGCTATGTGCTGGATGCAAAAGAGACGTCGTCTTCGTGATGAAGGCGGTGACCCCACTCTGGGCAGCTTCCCTAATTGATTGCATCTCCAGGGTGAAAAATAGCCTCAGCGTCCACGCCTCCGGTTCTCCCCACACCCCTGCCCACGCACGGACACCGCAGCGAGGCCAAGGGAAACTGCTGGGGTGACCCAGAGGCTCTTCAGAGACAAAGAACAAAATGCAAGGGAAGCAAACCCCAAGCCACAGGAGCAGGGTGGGGAAGCGTGGGCTTCTGGTGTTGGAAGGGACAGTGAATTTAGTACAGGTCCCAACAGGATGAGTGGCTCTGATGGTGGGTTCAATGCTAGGCTGCGTGACAAGTGGGGAAGGGTATCCCCTAGGGAACGTGGTCAGCCTACACTCCCAAGCCCTGGTTCCACCCCTTCCCGGACCCCACGTCCTAAGGAGACAATGGACAATTTGGCGCTCTTCGGTTGGGAAGTGGGAAGGACACCACGTCACATGAACCAGAGTTGAGGCCACCACAGCCACTCCTCCTGGGAAAAAAGGAGCTGCCTGCGGGCGGGCAGCGTGTGTGTGTCCTCCCAGGGGAGGCGGGGTGCTCGGCCGCCTCAGCTGGAACAAGGGGCCTTGGATTCTTTTATGAGTGTGGTAAAATGTGTGTATCACAGAATTTGTTGTTTTAACGATTTTTTCCTTCTCCTTTTCCTTCTTTCCTTTTTTCATTGTGGTAAATACACATATAACGGGACCTCTGCCGTTTCAACATGCTTTACAATTCAGTGACATACCATGTGGTGCCACCCTCGTCACTCTCCATTTCCAAAAGTTTGTTATGACCCCGAACAGAAACTCAGCCCCCCTCAAGCAATGCCTCGTAACCACTGATAGACTTTTGCCGCTATGCATTTGGGGCCCGAATTCCCAGTCCCCTGGGTCACCTTCTGAACACAGAAGGTGGAACACAGCTGGAACCAGATCCTAGCCCTGCCGGCTGGCCACTGTACCTGTAAGGTGGTAATGAGTTCACAAGGCTACCTCACCTGCCAGCCCTCCCTACACAGGCCTCCAGAAAACTGAAATCCTGAGGGGTGTGAAGATACTACAGGCATCCAGATCAGCTATGCCCCTTACTGCATGTCTGCCCACTGGACCCCACGACTAGGCAGGGCATGCCCCTCCCTGGTGCCCCCACCTATCTGCACCACACAGAGCAATGTCCTTGCTCTAGGCACTCTCAGAGACCTCCTCCAGCCCAAGGTTGTGGGAACTCCTTTTCTGGGACCCCCAAACCCTTCATGCCCCCCTGGCACAGGGCTGGGCATGGGTATGTCTGTTCAGGCTCATTTGGAACTGTTTCCTTCGAAAACGGAAGAAAGTGGGAGGGTTCAAGTGTGCAGAGAGAGACAGCAAGTCAGGTCAAAGACCAACGTGGTAGAGCCAGAGAGGCAGACAGGTCGAGGAGGGGCTCAGGGGAGACTTAGCAGCGGACATCTACTACCCCCGCTCACTGTCTCGGCACCCAGTACCCCCACCGCAAGGGCTCCTGGAGTCTTAGGCTCCTGGGGAGAAAGGACTTGGACCCTAAATGCAAACAATCTGTCATTTCATCTTTGCGAAGAGCCCACCGGGGGTTGAAGTTTCCCTGGTTTTACCCGAGAAGTAAGGTAAACAGGCCAGGCCCTAGCCAGGAGGTGCCCCCTCCCGCCACCCCAGGAACAGCTGAAGGAGAGGGTGGGCACCTCCTTCTCCCCTGGTGGCTGTCTATCAGGGTGTTCTTTCCAAGTAGCTTGGGAGCTGGGTCTATCTGGGTGGGATAGCCACAGCCCCAAGGGGAAGTGACTGAAAGTTTCTCAAGAGCTCTGGGTTTTCCTGCCAGTAGCCACCTGCTCCCTCCTCCCTCCACCCCTATGGGGGGGCGGTCTGCAGGAGAAGGGCAGGGCAGGAGCTGGGGGCGCTCCTCCCATGAGACCACTGGAGAGAAATGGTGGCATTTGCTGTCCCCACACATGACTGTAACCAGATCAGCAAACAGCCCCCCACCCTTCTCCTCCAGTCCTGCCCACACCCTAAAATAGCCTTGCTATGTGTAAGACATCTTAGAGAACAGAAAGGACCTGATGGTTTAAGCATTCCTGGCCTCTTGTCTATGCGTGGTAGCTATCAATAAGGCAAGTATAGCTCACGGGGCTCATTCCTGTGGGGCCCCCCGGATCAACAGCGCACATTCTCAGGGCTGCAAGGTGCTGATGTCAGCGCCGTGTGGGCTCGTGGTGATGAATGGCCTCCACTGGGCTGACGTCTATAATTATAGGCTGGGCGTCAGGGCTGGCAGGGGCCCAACGGCAGGGCCCTGGCCCCACGCACCTCCCTGTATAGGGAGAGAACCCGAGCCCAGAGAGGTTGTGAGAGGTGCTCACAGCTGCACAGGAGCTGGGAGCCATGGGCCTCACCAGCCCTCCCGTAGGCCCAGCAGGAGTACAGGCAAACAACTGGGGAAGGGTGGGAGGAAGCCCCTTTCCCAGTTCCTGCCCGTTGGGGAAGTGCCTTTGGTTCTTGGGAATGGGCCAGGAAAGGCTGCTGGACTAAGACACCCCTCCGCCCCCCACCGCTCACTCACTGGGCAGCCTCGGACACAGCTCACACTCTGGGCAGCCTCGAACACAGCTTACTCACTGGGCAGCGTTGGACACAGCTCCCTGAGCCTCAGTCTCCAGATCTGAGCACTGTGGATCCGTTGGGCCAAGTCATTGTCTGTGGTGGAGGGCAGCATCCCTCACTAGATGCCAGTAGCACCTCTGTCCCAACTTGTAACAACTGAAAATGTTTCCAGACATCCCCAAATGTCCTCTGGGGGCCAAACTGCCCCTGGCTGGGAGCTCCTGCTATGCCTGGTGACCCACAGGTCTCTGCACTGCACGACATCTTGGCCAAGGCTCCGGAAGGTTCTGGGCCTTGACTCTGGGTCTTATAGGGTGTGGAGGGAATTTGGAGCTGAAGGAACAAGCACGAAGGCAGAGAAGGCCAAGTGGTGAGGGAGCGGGACTGTCTAGGAAAGTGGGAAAAGATGCTGAAGCTGGTGGGGAGAGGGGCGGGGCGCGGGGCAGGTCGGGCAAGACAGCCCACACCCTGCCCTGGAGCTGGCGGCTGAGGAGGGCCAGGGGCGAGGCACTGCTGTTCTCTCTGCCTCCCAGCTGGGGCTGTTTTGTCCTGCAGGTGGACTGGCCCATTCTGTGACTCCTGCCCCCTTCTGTCCCTTACCCCTGAGGGATACACCTGTTCCCTGTGTAGCCCCAGCCAGCACCTCAGAGGACAAGCCAGCCCGGGCTGGGGAGACTCCAGGAGGTGGAGGGGGACCCCAGCCTGTGAAAGACACCAGTGGCCCCCAGTCTGCTGTGACTTTCCCCTCTCCTCCCCCACGGGGCCGCCCTCCCTGGGGATGGGCTGCAGGGGAAGGATCTGGATCCCAGAGGGCCTCATAGGTTCAGGGGACCTGGGGGACAGGGGAGGGATATGGAGATCTCCCAGACAGCACTCAGGACTCTGAGCAGAGGCCATCCCAGAAAGTGGGGAGCAGGGCCAGAGAGCCCAGGGCGACGCTGGGTCCCAGCCCAGCCAGGCGGCCCAGCGGGTTTAGGTACGAGCATGCTGCCATCGTGTGGAAGCCTGGCCCGGCCCGGGTGTCCCAGAGTTGCGGACACCCCCAGCCCCCCTGGGACCCTCTCCTGGCCAGGGCGCCTCTGGCCCCAGGCCGAGGGCCTAAGTGGGCCCAGATGGCCTCTCCAGAGCTGGCTGGCGGTACTCTGCATCCCGGGGGCCTGGAGTGGGGCCCTGGCTGGCTGGGGAGGGGATGGAAGGGGGGGAACCTAATCCCAGGGGTTTTCACAAAGACTAACAGTGTGGGAGGGGGCAGCCTGCCTGGAGACCACTGCCCATCCCTCCTGGCTCAGCTGGTCATGGACCCTCGCACACACCTGCTTCCTCACCCCTCCTGGTGTGAGACATTGAGGCCATGCACTCCTCAGCAGACCCCCGGCTCCACCCCACACTCCGCACGCCCCTGGTCTCCTCCTCGCCCCCTTCTCGCCTGCCCTCCTGGAACCTGTGTCACAGGAAACGTGAAAGTGCTCAGAGAGGGACCCACCTTGCACTTCACCTTCTCCTGTGGCCCCCTGGGTGTGGAGGAAAATGTGTCTCTCCCATGCCCCTCCCCCGCCCAGGGCTAGCCCTGCACCCAGCTCTGTCCCCCACCCCCACCCCAGCCCAGCCCATCAGCCAGGGCCCCTCTCAAGCATCCTTCTCACACATACACACTCACACACTCACTCACAAACCCTCACACACAGACACATACTCTCACACTCTTTTGCACACACACACACTCACACAAACACACTGTCACACACACTTATACCCTCATACACAGAGACACACTCTCACAAGTACAAACACACGTACACACATTCTTACACACACATCCTCATACACATACACACACTCCCACACACTCATTCACACAAACACACACACAAATTCTCACAGAAACACAAACACCCTCACATACCCTATACACATACACAGTCACTCATACACATACACACACTCACACAAATACAAACACACACACTCTTACCCATATATACGCATATAACACACTCTCCCATTCACACACATGCAGACACCACACACACTCTTACACTCATATACATACACACAAACTCACAAATATACATACACACATTCTCTCACACTCACACATACATACACATACACACACACTCATATCCTCACATGCATATATACTTGCTCACACATATACACACTCACACAAATACGTACACACATTCTTACGCGCACATTCACAAATACACAGACACACATGCATACACACACACACACTTTCATACATACACATACACAAACACATATATACACTTTCTCACACTCACTCACACACACACATCTATCCACTCCCCAGAATTTTTCATCCTACATCCCAAATACTAGCCTCAAACTCACGTAACCCCTGCCTTCAAAAATGGCCATTCCATACGGCTCAGTCTAACGCTCTCCATCTGCCTGCTCCTCCCCGCCCCGCCCAGCTGTGCCACCACGCCTTGCACGGGGACCCTGTCCGGCGTCTCCTGCCGCCTGCCATCCAGGCTCCGCCAGCACGTTAAACACGCATCAGAGCAGGCCACTGTCCTGCTAAAACCCCAGGGATAAAATCTCAAGTCTCTCTAGATCAACTGGCATAGCATACTTCACAAAGACAATGTTCTACATCCTACTTAGGTGAGCGGCATCTGGAGTATTAAAAGCTCGTGAGCAGCCATTTAAGACCCATCTATTGGTCCCATCCAGTCCAGCGCAAAGGAGAATGAAGAATACCAAAGACACAGGAAAATATTAGTCCAAAGGACTAATGGACCACAGGAATCACGTGAACTAGATGGTGACCCAGCTACTACCATCGACCGCTCTGACAGAGATCACAATAGACGGTCCTGGACAGAGCGGGAGAAAAAATGTAGAACAAAATTCAATTGCACAAAAAAAGACCAGACTTCCTGGTCTGACAGAGACTGGAGGTACCCCCGAGACTATAGCCCCCGGACACCGTGCTAACTCAGAGCTGAAGCCACTCCCGAAGCCCACCTTCCAGCCAAAGATTAGACAGGCCTATAAAACAAACAATAACACACGTGAGGAGCGTGCTTCTTAGTTCAGTCAAGTATGTGAGACCAAATGAGCAGCATCTGCCCAAAAGCAAAGACGAGAAGGCAGGAAGGGACAGGAACACTGGACTAATGGACATGGGGATCTCTGGGTAGAAAGGCGGAGAGTGCTGTCACATTGCCGTGGGGATTGCAACTGATGTCACAAAACAATATGTGAATAAATTTTTGAATGAGAAACTAACTTGGGCTGTAAACTTTCACCTAGAGCACAATAAAATTGAAAAAAACAAAAAACAAAAAACCTCAAGTCCCAGCTGTGGGACAAAACCTGCATGAGCTGGCCCCGCTGACTCCTGCACCCTCATCTTGCCTTCACCCCTCCCTCATGTCCGCCGCTCAGCCACAAAGGCACTGCTGTAGAACTTGTTGGAGCCCTCTCCCAGGACCCCTCCTGCTCCAACATGTCACCTCGCCCTCTCCGTCTTTCACATCCACCAAATACACCACCTCCCCAGAGATGACTTCCCCAGTCCCACCTCCTCTGAGAGCCTCCTGCTCCTTTCTTAGGGAACTTCTGGAATGTTCCTCCCCTTTTTCTGCTCTCAGCCCTCTCCTGAACCTCTCGCCTGTCCTCTCCTTGCTCTTTGGTGAACACCCGCAGGCCCTCTCATGTCACGCTGTGCCTGTGCCAAGGCAGCCTCAGAGGGTGTCTGAGGGACTGGTCCCCCACCCAAGGGCCCAGCTCAGGGAGGGACCCAGATCCCCACTCTGGGGTCACCTGGGTGTCCAAGGCTTTGAGGGGAATGGAAATTTCCTTCCCACTGCAGAATCGAATGGCATTCTCGGGAAGGTTCTGGGTGAGCTCTCTAAAGTGGTGATTCAGAGTTTCTCTCCTGGAGAGCCCAGCCGCGGATGATTAAAATGAAACGACCTAATAAACACCCCCTAAAGCCTCTGTACGTCCATCCTGACAGAAATGCTTAAGAAAATTGAGGGCTGGCGTGATTCTTTCCCCAGCAAGAAAGATTGGGCCACTTAATTGTTATTCTTAATCTTGGACAAACTAGGTCTAATTTCTTCAAATTATTCCACATTTCACTAATTTTTCCCTTTTCCTCAAGGGTGTCTGAGCAGGAGCACCCTGAGCACTTTAAACAGCTCAGATTTAAAGACTGTCTCATTTTCTTCTGACGTGAAGGAGCATCTTGGCACTTGTTATTTTCAGCGGGGAGAAAAGCTGGAGGGGCTGGAGAGCGTGCTGGCGGCGGCCCACCACTCTTGAGCCCACACGGAGGGAGGTTCATTAGCACCGTTGCCGACAGCCTTGTCAAGAGCAGGAAGACGTGGCATGGAGCATAACGGACACAGCTTGAGTTAGAGACGGGTGCGTCAAGCAGAAAGCCTCGTTTGCAAGTCCCATAAGATAGGTGCCGCCGCCTTGGGGCCCCACAGCCCCCTAGCTCACCAGCAACTCATTTGGAAACCTCACTTGGTCTCTGCTTTTGTTCTTTTCAAAAACACCTGAAGGCAAGGGGGAAGGGAACACGCAGTGCCTAGGCCCCAGCTGTGTACCAGGTCCAGGATTGAGAACTATACTCTTGAGATCTCAGCTTAATTTGCCCGTTGGACAGTTGAGGAAACTGAGGCTCAGAGTACATATGTCCAGTAAGTGGAAGAGCTCAGATGGAATGTGGGTGTGAGCCGCCCCCAAACCTGTGTTTGTCCTGTCCTACCACATGTCTACCCCAGAGGAATGTCGATCTTCAAGCTCTGTTGTGCACACTTCACATCTGTACTATCTGGCCCTCAGTGGAGCTAGGTCAATGTTTGCTGAGTGAGTTAGTGAGGGAGGGAGCGAGGTGGTGTCCAAGCTAGAAGGATCTGTACTGGATATTGTTGGTTTTACCTACTCAACCTTCCTCCTCTTTCTGCAGCCAACAACACTTCAATTTTCCTTTTGCAGGACAAACCCTCCCCCACTCTTAGTCCTTAGGGTCTAAGAGTCGGACCCCCACTCCCAGCTTCTGGGCCCCAGCCAACCAGAGGACAGCCCTCCCTCAGGCCAATGCAAGAGGTTCCAGTGTGGACTTGGGACTGAGCCAAGTCAAGGACGATCAATGCTTGGACTTGTGTTGGAACCCCTGGGAAGCAGACGTGGTCTCTCCTCTGAACTTGAAGCAGGAAGAACATAAGCTCTGAATTACTGAGGGACAAAGTATGGAGCAACCCTGTCTGAGAATGAAGCCACAAAGGGCAGAGACCTGAAAGAGACACCATACCTGTAGTCTTCAGCACGCGAGTTGATAAATCCCCTTTCTTTCTACTTAAGCCATTTGGGTTGGGTTTCAGCAAATGAAAGCATCCTCACAGTTAGAAGCCTTAGGAACTCAAAAGTCCATCGTCTCAGCCTTGACAAGGATCCTAGTGCAAGTAGTTTGTTTGGAAAGTGATTCCAGGAGCACCTGTAGGGGAGTGGGGAAGTGAGACAGGGAAGGGGCCAATATAGGGAGCCTTGATGAGCAGTTTCCACTGTGAGCAACCAGAGCGCCATTCTGCTGGGGACCTCTAGGAGACAGTGTAGAACACACCTTCGAGTCATCCCACCCAGGGGGTAAGAAGAGGTGCTGTAGAGCATTAACTGCCCAGCATTTTTAACCTGCCCCACACTCAGGCTGAGCACTCTCCAACAGCCAAAGCACATGTCAGGCAGTCACAGGTGGTCACTCTGGTACAGGCAGTCACAAGTAGTACATGGGAGGAGTGCGTACTAAGGGATCTGGATGGAACCAGCATCATCAGCTGCTCCCAGGACTAGATCCAGGCCTCCCAGCACTCAGCATCCTCTTCCCTGTCCCCATCTCTGCCTATCTGGTGGTCTCTGTTAGACCACAGGCTCACCAAGGCAGGACTGAACTCTTAGACTGATTTTCTTGAGCACCTGTTCTGTGCCATCTCTATGCTGGAACCTTGGACTCTGGAGAAGACAACCACAACCCCACCAAAGCCATGTTCCTAAATAGCCAAAGGCACAGAAGGCATCTTGAGTGAGGTGCCCAGCTTCTCAGACAACATGAGTGATCCACCATCAGGAGCAACAAAGTCTTCTATAAACTTCTTTTCCGCTTACGTCGAATTTTCCCATTCACCACATTTTAACAATCTTACTTGAACTCCTAAAGCCTGTCTCCTCATCTGTAAAAGGAGACAGATATACTATACTCCGTACGACTAAGAGAGCATGTGCCTGCAAGGAACAGAAACACAGCTCAAACTGGCTTGAGAAAGGAGAATTTAAAAATTTACAGAGCTGTGAAATCAAAGGACTCAAACTCTGTCTTCTCCTCTTCCTTTTCCTTTTCTCCTCTCTCTCTCTCATTCTCTCTTTCTCCTTTCATCTCTGCTTATCTCTGAGTTTCCTCACTTTCCCCCTCTAATATAGATGCTTCCTCTAGAAACTGTAGACTTACATTATACCAGATTAACAACCCCAGTGTAAAAGGTCTGCTTTTCTCCCTCTTCTTCCGTATGTGAGTACAGAGGAAGGGCATAGATTGTCTCAGTTTACTACATGTGCTCACCCCTTGAACTATTTCGGGAGGATAGTGATTGTCTGGGGACAAGAAGGAGCAGGGATCTGTGGTTGACAGATCCGCTGAGACCACACTGTGTGGCTCCCCAAAGGAAGATGATGGATTGTCAAAACGACTCTCAAGAAGCATACTTTCCACTAATAATACAGTGCCTGGTAGATGGTAGGTGCTAACAAGCATAGGCTGATAAACAAATAAATGAACATAGAGTTTGATGAACTCAGTGTGTGCAGTGTTAATTTTAGAAAGAACATCTCTATTTTTTTCTGCTTAGGTGCCTGTGAATGGGGGTCTTTGGGATTCCTATCTTTTCCTAGCATCAGAAAGAAGTCACAGCCTTTACCACTGCAAACCTCCATCTTTCAGAACACGGCACATAAAACCCATTAAGATCAATTACAAAGATGGTGGGGTCGTGACCATTTATTTTAGGACTTCCAGAAAATATCATAGATTTTTATCTTAAAGTCCAAACCTTGTGTTTTAACTCGGTTTCAGATGTATAGAGAAAGCTTTCCCATCGATATTGTGGACGTTACGGTGTACTGCCCAGATTCAATCACCACCACCACCCCAGGACTGAAGCACCCATTCATCAGCTGCTGAGAGTATTGGTGGCTGACAGCTTTCAGCTGAGTCCCCTCTGGGAGTTGCCCTCAGCCAAAAAGACCTGCCTCATCCAAGTTTACGTCCCCTTCTCAGGGGCAGCTCACATCTAATGACCAGTTGGTGTTGGGATAAAAAAGGCTCAAGTCCCTTTCCCCAGTGTAGGACAACTCTGAAAGGCTGTCCCAGCTCCAGATCTCCCTGTGGGAATGACTGAGGCCTTTGTTGTGCCTGCACTGCAGCTCAACTTCTGCTATATCCAGCTTCCTTCCACCTCCCTCCCAACAGGATGAGCCCAAGGACTCTCCCCCAATAAACAACCTGCATGTAAATCTTCATCTCAGAGGCTGAATGCCAGGGAAACTGATGGGCAAAAGGTGGAGCCAACAGTGGTCCATGAATTTCTGAAATGGGATTTTGGAGCTGGCTCATCCAGCAGATGGCTGGCAACGAGGACTAGATCACCAGTTGTAGGGGAGCATTGATGGCTTGTGGTATGAGGTAGAGAGATACAATTGTTAAGACTTTCACCACTGGTGAACTGGAGCAGTATACTAGCAGATGGGAATGCACAGACAGTGCAACGTATCAGGCATTTGAAAGAACAAGGAGAATGGTAATCATAAGAGCTATAGAATTGGATGGCATTGCTGGGGGAAACTGCAGCACTGGAGGAAGACAATAAAAGGCTGAGCGTAGTTAATCACCAGTTAAAGGGTAATGAAGACAACCAGAGGTTCTCCTCAGCGTCAGGTAAAGAGACGCTCATCTTCTGCAGCCCGAAGGCAGAAAAAGCTGACGATCTGGCCCAGGACTGAATTATAAGAATTGCAGAGCTCTGAAAGAGGTTGAATTCTCAACCTAGGCAGATCTGATATATCAAGGTCAGGGCTGGGGCTGGAAACATCTGAAGGTTCACTCACTGATATGTCTGGCACCTGGGCTGGAAGGGCAAACATCTGGGAGCCTAGACAGCTGGTGTTCCTTGAGAATATCTCTCTGTTTTTATGTGGTCTGTCCACATAGCCTGTCCAGCACAGTAGCTTCAGAGTAGCTGGGTTTCCCCCATGGTAGCTCAGGACTCCAAAGCAAGTATCCCAAGAGAGAGTGAGCAAGGTGGAAGCTAATACAATCTTTTATGACTAAGCTTCAGAAGTCATGCACATCACTTCTACCGCATTATATTAGTCAATGCAGTGATAGAGGGGATCTTCCCAATGGACAGAGCTTCAGGTGATACAGTTGTCATCCATTCTGTGTGGAAAGAATAGTGGCTCAAGGTTGGAATGGATTGTTGAGCAGTGATGAATAGTTTGACTGGCTTCTTAGGGCCTAGAAAAAGGAAGATTATAAGGTCAGGGATGAGGAGGTCTGAGGAATAGGGATGTGGGTGGGCTGTAGGAGAGGATACGAAGCAGGAAGATTTTTTTGTTGCATTGGAATCCTCACCAGAGATTATCTATGACAGAAGAGGCTATACACACCTTAGTAGACAAAATGACTCGACCAGCTGATGCCAGCCAGTCTCTGTCATCGGCCATCTCGGTGTGGGCGGAGCATATGACCAGAGTAGGCTTGGGCTCGGCAACATGGCTTCCCACTGACCAAGGCTAATATAGCCTCAACCACTACCGAATGTCCAACCTGCCAGCAACAGAGACCAACACTGAGCTCCTGATATGGTATATCCCTTGAGGAGACCAACCAGCCATTTGGTAGCAAATTGACTACAATGGATCCTTCTACCTTGGAAAAGGCAGACAGCATTTCATCTTGATTGGGATTGACACATATACAGGAATAGCTTTGCTTTCCTGTCCACAGAGCCTCAGCCAGCCCCACCAACTGAAGATTGCATAGTATTTGATCTACCAACATGGGATCCCATATAAAATCACAGCAAAAGATGTATGGCACAGCAAAGGAGATGCACACAATAGGATCTATTGATTCTATCACAGACTATGTCATCTAAAACTTCTGAACTGACAGGTGATGGAATGGCCCATTGAAGGTGCAGCTCAGATGCCAGCTTGAAGATGATAGCCTGCAAGAATGGGATGCTACCCTTCAAGACATATATACCCTATGTCAATGACCATTATATACTGTTCTGCATCCAGCAGATAAAATACATGGCTCCAGGAACCAAAGAACAGAAGTAGGAATGGCCCTGCTTATAATCACTCCCAGTGACCCATTTGGTGAACTCCAATCCCTGAAACTACTGCCCTGCAGTTATGGAGGTCCTGGTTCACAAAGCGGGATGCTTCCACCAGGGACACAAAAGAAATCCCATTAAACTTTCTTTTAACAGCTTCCTTGAAGTATAATTTCTATACCATAAAATTCACCCATTTTAAGTGTGCTATTCAATGATATTCAAAAAATTTGTTGAGTTGTGCAACCATCACCATAATCCAGTCCACAACATTTCCATTATACCAATAGGATCTTTCATGCCTGTTTAAAGTTAATTTCCATTCTAACCTCCAGCCCCAGGCAACCACTAATCAATCTATTTTCTGCCTGTATAGATTCACCTTTTCTGGGCATTTCATATAAATGGAATAATATAATATATGGTCTTTTGCATCTGGCTTCTTTTACTTAGTGTAATGATTTTGAAGTTCATCAATGCTCAGGATTTCTTAAGCTGAAAGAACTGAAGACAAAATTCAAGCCTCGAGTTGCAGTAGTGAAGGATTCTACGGGCAAGATACTGAAGGATGCAGGAAGCTTCAAAAGATGAAAAGAATACACAGAGTCACTGTACCAAAAAGAACTCCATTTCAGGAGGTGCCATATGATCAAGAACTGATGGTGTTGAAGGAAGAGGTCCAAGCTTCACTGAAAGCATTGGTTAAAAACAAGACTCCAGGAATTGATGGAATATCAACTGAGATGTTTCAACAAATGGATGTGGTGCTGGAGGTGCTCATTCGTCTATGCCAAGAAATTTGGAAGACGGCTACTTGGCTGACTGACTGGAAGAGATCCACATTTGTACCCATTCCAAAGAAAGGTGATCCAACAGAATGCAGAAATTATCAAAAAATATCATACAAAAGTAAAATGTTGCTGAAGATAATTCATGAATCGTTGCAGAGTACATCTATAGGAAACTGCCAGAAATTCAAGCCAGATGCAGAAGAGGACATGGAATGAGGGATAGTATTGTTGATGTCAGATGGATCTTGGCTGAAAACAGAGAATACCAGAAAGATTTTTACCTGTGTTTTATTGACTATGCAAAAGCATTCAACTGTGAGGATCATAACAAATTATGGATAACATTGTGAAGAATGGGAATTCCAGAACACTTAATTGTGCTCATGCGGCACGTATACATAGACCAAGAGGCAGTCTTTCAAATGGAACAAGGGGATACTGCATGGTTTAAAATCAGGAAGGGTGTGTGTCAGGGTTGAACTCTTTCACCATACTTATTCAATCTGTATGCTGAGCAAATAATCCAAGAAGCTTGGCTATGTGAAGAAGAACATGGCATCAGGATTGGTGGAAGACTCATTAACAACCTATGTTATGCAGATGACACAATGTTGCTTGCTGAAAGTGAAGAGGACTTGAAGCACTTACTGATGAAGATCAAAGACTACAGCCTTCAGAATGGATTATACCTCAACATACAGAAAACAAAAATCCTCACAACTGGATCAATAAGCAACATCATGATAAACGGAGAAAAGATTAAAGTTGGCAAGGATTTCATTTTACTTGGATCCACAATCAATGCCCATGGAAGCAGCAGTCAAGAAATCAGACAAGGTATTCATTGGGCAAATCTGCTGCAGAAGACCTCTTTAAAGTGTTGAAAAGCAAAGGATGTCACTTTGAGAACCAAAGTGTGCCTGACCCAAGCCATAGTATTTTCAGTCACCTCATATGCATGCAAAAGCTGGACAAGGAAGACCAAAGGAGAATTCACGCCTTTGACTTATGGTGTTGGCAAAGAATATTGAATATACCATGGATTGCCAGAAGAACAAACAAATCTGTCTCAGAAGAAGTACAGCCAGAATGCTCCTTAGCAGAGAAGATGGCGAGACTTTGTTTCTTGTACTTTGGATATGTTAGGAAATTTTATCAGGAGGGATGAATCCCTAGCAAAGGACATCATGCATGGTAAAGCAGAGGGTTAGAAAAAGAGGAACACCCTCAATAAGATGGACTGACACAGAGGCTGCAACAATGGGCTCAAGCATAGCAACAATTGTGAGGATGGTGTAGGACTGGGCAATGTTTCGTTCTGTTGCACATAGGGTCGCCATGAGTTGGAACCAACTCGACAGCACCTAACAACAACAACCAGGTTGTATCATGTATTAGTACTTCATTCATTTTTATTTCTGTATAGTATTCCATTGTACGGATATATCACGTTTTGTTTATTTACCAGTTGGTAGACATTTAGGTTGTTTCTGCTTTTTGGCTATTAGAAAGCAAACAGTTATGAACATTCACATGCAAATTTTGTGGGGACATATGTTCTCATTTCCCTTGGGTAGATACCTAGGAGTGGAATTGCTGAGTCTTATAGTAAATTTATGTTTAACTTTTTAAGAAACTACCAAACCATTTTTAAGTGATTGTAGTCAGAATGGACTCGACAGCAGTGGGTTTGATTTTGGTTTTTGGTACCATTTTACAGTCTAACCAGCCTTGTACAAGAGAGCCTGTTTCTCTACATCCTAACTAACATTTGTTGTCTATCTTTTTAATTATAGCCATTCTAGAGTGTGTGAAGTGGTGTCTCATGGTGGTTTTAATTTGCATTTCCCTAATGACTAATAATGTTGAGCATCTTTTCAAGTGCTTATTAGCCATTTGTTTATTTTTTTAATAAAATGTCTATTGAAATCTTTTGCCCATTTTGTTAATTGAGTGTTTGTCTTTCTATTGAGTCCTGTGTATACTCTGAATTCAGGTCCTTCATCAGATATATGATTTGTGAATATTTTATCTTAGTCTTTGCTTTGTCTTTTCATTTTCTTAATGGTATCTTTTGAAAAAAGCAAAAGTTTTAAATTTTGACAAAGTCTCATTCATCATTTGTTTTTCTTTTATAGATAATCCTTTTGGTATCGAATCTAAGACATATTTGCCTAATCCAAAGTTACAAATATTGTCTTCTATGTTTTCCCGTAAAAGTTTTATAACTTGAGCTCTTACGTTTAGGTCTATAGTCCATTTTGAGTTAATTTTTGTGAATAATATGAAGTAAGGATCTAAGTTCATCTTTTTGCATGTGGATATTCAGTTGTCCCAACACAATTGTTGAAAAGTCTGTTCTTTCCCCATTAGATGGCCTGGGCACCTTCATCAAAAATCAATTGATCATAAAAGTATGGACTTTCCACTGGACTCACAATTTGGTTCCATTGATCTATATGTCCGTTCTTATGCCAGCATGACACTGTGTTGATTACTGAGGCTTTATAGTTAAGTTTTGGAATTGGGAGGTGAAAGTCCTCCCATTCTGTTCTTTTCAAAATTGTCTTAGTTATTACGGGTCTTCGCATTTCCATGTAAATTTTAAGATCAGCTTTTCAATGTCTGTGAAAAAAAAAGCCTACCGGAGTTTTGATAGGGATTGTCTTGACTCTATAGGTCAATTTGGGAGAATTAGTATTTTAACAAAATTGAGTCTTCCAATGTGTGAACATTTAACGTCTCTCCACTTACTTAGATATTTTTAAATTTCTCTCTGAAATATTTGTAGTTTTCAATATACAAGCCTTGTATTTCTTTTATTAAATTCATTCCTAAGTATTTTATTCTTTCCGATGCTGTCGTATGGAATTTTCTTAATTTCATTTACAGGTTGTTCATGGCTAAAAAAAAAAAAAAATCCTCTCCTTTCAAGTTGATTTTGACTCATAGCGACCCTATAGGACAGAGTAGAACTGCCCCATAGGGTTTCCAGGGAGTGCCTAGTGGATTCAAACTGCCGACGTTTTGGTTAGCAGCTGTAGCTCTTAATCACTACGCCACCAGAGTTCCCTGTTCATTGCTAGTATATATAAATTTAATTGATTTTTGTATATTGCTCTTGCATCTTATGACCTTGCTGAACTTATTAGTTATAATTTTTTTGTGGATTCCTTAGGATTTTCTACACACAAGATTATATCATCTGGAAGAAAAACAGTTTTACTACCTCTTTTCCGACATAGATGTCTTTTATTTCTTTCTCTTATCTGATTTCACTTTCTAGAACCTTCAGCACAATGTTCAATAGAAGGGGCAAGAGCAAAAATCTTTGTCTTGTTCTCCGTCTCAGGGGAAAAGCATTTAGTCTTTCACCACCAAGTATGATGTTAGCCATAGGATTTTTTGTAGCTACACTTCACCAGACTGAGGAAATACACTTCTGAGTTTGTGGAGAATTTTATCATGAATGAGTGTTGAATTTTGTCAAATGCTTTTTCCACATCTATTGAGATGATCGTGTGTTTTTTGTACTTTATTCTATTAATATGGTCTATTACATTACTTAATTTCCAGGTGTTAAACCAACTTTGCATTCGTGGGATAAATCCCACTTGGTCATGATGTGTTAAAAATTTCTCAACATTTGAAAGGATTTTTTATATGTTGCTGAATTCAGACTGCTAAAATTTTGTTGAAAATTTTTGAATCTATATTTATGAGGGATATTGATCTGTAATTTTTTTTTTCTTGTAATGTCTTTCTTTGGCTTTGGAGCCATAGTAAGGCTGGTCTAACAGAATGAGTTGGACATTTTTCCTTTCGTCACTATTTTCTTTTGATTTTTTTTTTATTATACTTTAGGTGAAGGTTTACAGAAAAAATACTTTCACATTACACAGTCAGTACGCATATTGTTTTATGACATTTGTTAACAAATCCACAACATGTCAATACTCTCCCTTCTTGACTCTGGAGGACCTTTTTTCTTTTTTGGTAAAAATGTACATAGCCAAAGATACACCATTTCAAAAATTTCTACCTGTACAATAAAGTGACATAGATTATGTTCTTCCAATTGTGCTGCTATTCTCACTATCCTTTTCCAAATTATTCCTTCACCTTATCTTCAACTCACTGCCCCCTAGGCTTCCCATCAAGTCTTTTGAGTTGCTGTTGTCAATTTGATCTCAGGTAGATAATTCTTTTTTTTGTACTTTAGATGAAGGTTTACAGGACAGAATAGTTTCTCATTAAACAGTCAGTACACATATTACCCTATGACAATGGTTAACAACCCCACAACATGTCAACACTGTCCTTTCTCAACCTTTGGTTCCCTATCACCAGCTTTCCTGTCCCCTCCTACCTTCTAGTCCTTGTCCCTGGACTGCTGTGCCTCATTAGTCCTGTTTTGTTTAATGCAGCTGTCCAGTCCCCAGCTGAATGCTGAACCTCGGGAGTGACTTCATCTCTGAGCTTAAAGGGTATCTGGGGGCCGTACTCTCCAGGTTTCTCTAGTCTGTCAGGCCATAAATCTGGTCTTTTTTTGTGTTAGAATTTTATTCTACATCTTTCTCCAGCTCTGTCCAGGACCCTCTGTTGTGACTTCAACTCTGAGTCAAAAGGGTGTCCGGGGGCATACTCTGGGGGTTTCTTCAGTCTCTGTCAGGCCAGTCAGTCTGTTTGTGTGTGTGTGTGTTAGAATTTTGTTC
Source organism: Trichechus manatus latirostris (assembly GCF_000243295.1). NCBI lineage: Eukaryota > Metazoa > Chordata > Mammalia > Sirenia > Trichechidae > Trichechus > Trichechus manatus. The sequence continues at coordinate 11,351,906 of NW_004443981.1, forward strand.
TACATCCTTCTCCAGCTCTGCCCAGGACCCTCTGTTGTGATCCCGGTCAGAGCAGTCAGTGGTGGTAGCTGGGCACCATCTAGCTGTACTGGACTCAGTCTG